>NC_045970.1:30111293-30446469 GCF_010909765.2 Amblyraja radiata | reverse complement strand
AATCAAAGGAAGAAAGGCGGCCGGCAGCCGGACGGACGGACACCGGACCACGGACACCGGCAGGCACACAGTTTTATATAATAATAGAAGATAGATAGATAGATATGTTCATTCTGTTGGTTTATTGAGCAAACTATGAATTTGTATTCAGCTAACTATGTTTTGGTGTGGTTATTTTATATGTAGATTAGTTCTTAAAGTCATGGACCAGAGAAGAAACAATTGATACCCCTCTGGCTCTGAAATAACTATGCCATTGGTCCCTTATACAGTCACAGTCCTGCAAAGTTCTCCTTCTCAAATATATTTTTTCCAACTCCTTTTTGAGTTGGACATTGAATGGTCACCATTTCAGGCAGAGCATTTCTGATCATAATGAATCACTGCTTAAGAAGAAAATCTTGTGATTCGTCTATTATGAACTCAGCAGGCCAGGGCAGCATCTGTGGAGGAAAATGGACAGATGACGTATTGAATTGGGACACTTCTTTACTTGCCAGGTGAAACAAGGAACTGCAGATGTTGGTTTACAAATTAAAAGATAAAATCTGGAGTAACTCAGCACGTCTGTTAGGATTCCTGAAGAACATGGATGTAATGCTTTGGGTCGGGACCCTTCTTCAGTCTGAAGAATGGACCCGACCTGAAAGGTCACCTATCATAGTTTTCCAGGGATGCTGCCTGACCCGCTAAGTTACTCCAGCACTTTGTTTCTTTTCACATTACTTGCCAGTCGTTGCCCCACCGCTTCCCCTCACCACTTTCCTTCCTCCAGCTTTCTCCGCACTGCTCCATCAGTTTAAAGAAAGGTACGCCCATAAACACCATATGTCCATTTCCCTGCACTTATTCTTCCTGCTCCACCAATTTGTTTTATTGCTCAAGATTCCAGCTTCTGCAGCCTCTTGTGTCTCCATTAAATATTTGTTTTCTGGTTACCTATTTCAGTTCACACTGAAAATAGTTTCTTCCAATCTATTAAAATCCTTTCTAAATTTGAGTTCCGCTACTAAAACTCCCTTGTGCTTTCTGTGCAGCAGAAACCATTCTAGTTTTTTTGTATATCTCTGCAGAACTGAGCAGTGTCACTCAATGATGTTGATGATAAGGAGCAGAATGGGATCATCCCTTCTCCATGGGATACACTCTTGTCCTCGGTTACGCTCAGATTATTTTAGTGTGAGCAAGTTGCACTCCACTTAGAAAATTCATTTCCACTATGCAATTAGCACACCGTCCATGTGCTCTGAAGCAGCCGTTGTTTTGTCAGAAAAGGTTGAAGGAGAGGTTTATTTGACCTGATGTGTAGGAAGGAACTGCAGATGCTGGTTTACACTGAAGATAGACACAAAATGCTGGAGTGACTCATGGAATGGGTGATGTTTTGGGTCTGAAGAAGGACCTCGACCCGAAACGTCACCCATTCCTTCTCTCCAGAGATGCTGCCTGTCCCACTGAGTTACTCCAGCACTTTGTGTCTATCGTCAGTGTTTGACTTGATATCAGGTTCAGTCAGACAGATGAGGGTGGTGGTGGCCGCAGGTTGAGCCTCTTCAAGAAAGACTCTCTGAGGTAATACAGTTAAATCAAGAAAGGGAAAGGAAAAGTTGGAAATGGAGCAGATGAATGAGAATATTTAAGATTTCTAGGATCGACTTTTCTTTTCCAATTATCAATTTCATGTGCTGTTCTGCATCATGTGACCAGGAGATAAATTAATTTATGTTGGAATGGGGAGTCGGTGAGAGTAGCTCCTGTGGGAAATGCTACTGGAAAGTAAGGCTTCCTCTGATGTAGTGTCTTGCTTACAATAACATTATATTGGATGAAAAGCAGTACAGCTACTCTGCCTCTCTCTCCATGCCACATCATTTCTATATGTTGAGCTATTACATATTTGTTGTATTAATGCTCTGATTAATGTTGGCATTTGCAGTAATTAGATTTGTCCTATTTAAAGAATGTATACAAAAACACGCAGGGGAAAAATGCACAAAATCATCAAACTGTTTTAGTGAAAACAGAATGGAAAATGTGATTTGTTGTTCTTGGACACAGTGTCATGTTCGCTGTGGCCAAGACATCTGGCATAATGGTGACAAACTGTATCATTACCACTAATTGCAGAAAAGCTTCTCAATTAGTAATTAACATTTATTTTTTTTGACAGGAGTAGCTGGAATGCCTTATTTTTTGATATGTGGTTCTTCCTGTTACAGTGCATCGGTAGTCAAGACCTAATAGTAGCTGATTATTTTTAAATTATTCTTCATGCAACTTCAGCAAAACCAATGATGCTGGACGTTAAATAACACATTTAAATATACACTGTCATCATGAAAATGTATTTTAAGAAAATATATTCTCTTGCTAAAGCATTAAAGACCACCTTATTTTTCCCAGCCATAGTAATAGAATAACCCTTTTTCCAGTACATTTAACGTTACCCATCATAGACATGTAAACAAAAAACTTTTGACAAAACATTTGTGAATAGCATGAAGTCAACCACATATCATGAAATAATCACAAAAAATGTCACATCTTACTCTCACTCACACTTGTTCCCTCCTCTCCCCCCGCCTCTCTCCCTCTCCACGCGGCTCTCTCTCCCTCTCCCCGCGCCTATCACCCCCTCTCCCCTCACCTCTCTCCCCATGCCTCTCTCCCCTCGCCTCACTCCCTCTCTCCCCCTCTCCGCGCACCCCTCTCCCCTCTCCCTACGATTCTCTCCCCGCGCCTTTCCACCCTCACCTCTCCCCGCGCCTCTCTTCCCTTCTCCCCTCGCCTCACTCCCCCTCTCTCCGCACCTCTCTCCGCCTATCCCCACGCCACTCTCCGCGCCTCTCTCTCCCTTTCCCTGGGCCTCGCTCCCCACGCCTCTCTCCCCCTCACTCTGCACCTCTCTCCCCACGCCTCTCTCCCCCTTTCCCCGCGCCTCTCACCACCCGTCTCTCTCTCCCCCTCATGCCTCTCTGCCACACTCCCCGCGCCTCTCTCCACCGCGTCTCTCGCCCCCGGCACCCCCATCCCCCTCTCCCCGCACCTCTCACACCCCGCACCTCTATCCCCCTCTCCCTGCGCCTCTCACCACTTCTCCCTGCGCCTCTTTCCCCCTCGTCCCCCGCGTCTCTCTCTCCCTCATCCCCAACGCCTCCCCCCCATGTCTATTGTAGATGGTTTATGCATGCAACCAATAATATAGCTACCTCAATACCACTAACCATGCCTTAGTTACCAATTATAATAACGCCTTCTCCTTCTGCGCGGTACAGTAGCAGACTGGAGACAGTGACTGCTGATGTGTGTTTAACCCTGTGTTCTCATTAAAGACTAGTGTAAAGTACAAGTGTGTTTCATCACTCATTTACATCTATGATGGGTTACGCCTCTCTATGCGCCTCTCTCCCCCTCCCTCCCTCCCTCTCCCTCTCTCTCTCTGCCTCTCTCTGTCTCTTTCTCTACCCCCTCTCTGCCTCTCACACTCTCTCTGCCTCTCTCCCTCTCTCTGCCTGTCTCCGTCTGTGACTCACTTTCTCCCTGCCTCTCCCTCTCCCTGCCACTCTCCCTCTCCCTGCCTCTCTCCCTCTCCCTGCCTCTCTCCCTCTCCCTGCCTCTCTCCCTCTCCCTCCCCTTCTCTCTGTCCCTCTGCCTCTCTCCCTTGCTCTGCCTCTCTCCCTCTCTGCCCCTCTCCTTCTCTGCCTCACTCCCTCTCTCTCTGCCTCACTCCCTCTCTCTCTGCCTCTCTCTCTCTCGCTATGCTCTCTCTTCTGCCGCTATCTCTATCGTCAACCTCTATCTCTCTCGTCTCCCTCTCCCTCTCCATAACCCCTCCCCCCTCCCCCCCCCCCCTCCCCCCCCCTCTCTCTCTCTCTCTCTCTCTCTCTCTCTCTCTTTCTCTCTCTCTCTCTTTCTCTCTCTCTCTCTCTCTCTCTCTCTCTTTAAAAAACTTTATTGGCATGATAAAAAAACATTGTTATATTGCCAAAGTATAGAACATGACATACATGTTTAAAATGCATAAGTATAAATACAAGTATACAGTGCATCGATAGATATGTCCCTGTACATAAACTCGCAATAGGCCTATAGCCCTTTATTGATTGCTACACGTTCTTGCAGCTGTAAGCAGTACTCTCTCTCTCTCTGCCTCTACCTCTCTCCCTCTCTGTCTCTGTCTCTCTCTGCCTGTATCTCTCTGCCTGTTTCTCTCTCTCTCTCCCTCTCTCTCTGCCTCTCTCTCTCTCTCCCAGCCACTCTCTCTCTCTGCCCCTCTCTCCCTGATCTCTCTCTCTGCCTCTCACTGCCTCTCTCGCTCTGCCTCTCTGTCTCATCCTTTCTGCCTCCCTCTCTGCATCTCTCTCACTGCCTCTCTCTGCCTCTGTCTCTGCCTCTGTCTCTGCCTTTCTCTTTCTGCCTCTCTCTCCCTCTCTCTGTCTCTCTGCCTCTCCCTTTCTGCCTCTCTCTCAGTCTCTACGTCTCACTGCCTCTGTCTCTCTCTGCCTCTCCCTCTCCCTGCCTCTCCCTCTCCCAATTTTTTACCGAAACAAAATTAACCTAGAAATCTTTGGAGTGTGGGAGGAAACCGGAGCACCCAGGGACAACCCACACGGTTACAGGGAGAATGTACAAATTCCAAACAGACAGTATCCGTGGTCAGGAACAAACCGGGGTCTCTGGCGCTGTAAGGCAGCAACTCTACCCCTGCATCACCGTGCCACCCCGAATGTTTGCAGATTTCTGGAAACATTTGTTCTAATGCACATTTCCTACTCAGTATGAGAGTTTCATCAGTACGATCAGGCTTTTAGTTCTTGATAAATATTTATTTTTCATATTGAACATCAGCTGCAACTTATCATCTTATATTACATCTTTTACTCCCATCATTTTCCATCAAACATTCAGAATGTTGCTTGAACCTGTTTATTCCAAAGCTCTCTCTTTCTTGTGATGTAAAAACATAGAAACATAGAAAAGTAGGTTCAGGAGTAGGCCATTCGGGCCTTCGAGCCAGGACCGCCATTCAAAATGATCATGGCTGATCATCTAAAATCTGTACCCCGTTCCTGCGTTTTCCCCATATCTCTTGATTCTTTTAGCCCAAAGAGCTAAATCTAACTCTCTCAAGCATATAGTGCTTGATTTCCTTTCTATTTCTAAATTACTAATTTTTAACCCGTGTCCCTGTTCTTTGAATGCTGTCTGTGCCTTGGGCATCACGTTGGCTTCTGAAAATTGCATTTGTAATCTTGGAAAGTTTAATTAGATAACTTGAGTCTCCTGTTACAAACAAAATAAGTCCAACGACCATAGCATTTCTATTAACAAGTTAAGGATTTTATCATCTGAATTAACTTTTTATTTTTAGAGATGTGTTTTTGGTTTAGTTATGTTTAGAGATCAAAACATTTTCTTTTCTTTTAGTTTCAGTAATTTGGCATAGCCGTTTAACCTTTTTTTAAGAATTTTCCTCAGAATTTGAACAAGAGATTCATTAGTGCCTCGTACACCTCCAATGAAACATGCCTTGGAACCATGCGTTCAAATGTCCTTGCAGATCTTTTTTTTTGTGCAAAGTGTAAAGAAGTTTGCACTCTTAACACTTTGCACAAGCCGTCTTCATGAAGGGGGTAGAACGAGGGAGGCAATCCGGGCTTTCATTCTTCGTCTCTTCCATTCCCAGGTCCCTCACCCAGATCCAGGTCCTTCACTCAGTTCCCTCTCTCTGGATCTGGATCCAGCTCCCTGGATCCCTGTCCTGAGGCAGTACCCCCTCTCTCCCCCCGAGAAGGTTCCCCTCTATCCATCTCTCCCCTGAGGAGGTTCCCCTCTTTCCCGAAGCAGGTTCACCTCTCTCCCTCCCTTGAGGCAGATTCCCCTCCATCTCTCTCAAGGCAGATCGGGTCTGGGTCCCTCTCTCCAGATCCGGGTGAAGCTCGCTGGCCCCAGGTCCCTCCCCCGAGATCAATATTACTCCTATCCCCACAGCCCTCTCCAGCTTGCTTCATCCCTGGCTTCATCTTAATTAATACCAACCCATACCTCATCTGACAGTATCTTAGTTCCCTTTAGAAAGGATTGAAAGGGAAGAGAGAATGACAGACACCAGTAATCTAAGAATGTGGCTTTGATGGCAAATCCAAGTTACATTGTCTCCCACCTACTTTTTTCAAGGGGTTTATTTACCTCCAATGTAGATCTCCATATTATTGGGGTGGATACATTGCAATTAACTAATCTGACACTGATACTGAAAAATAGAAAACCACACCGCAGCATCTATACCATGCTCATATTGCTGAACACAGAATTCCTTCAAAAAATGTTTAATCCTTTATAAGACATTGTCTTAACAAAAAGTAAGATTTATCTGATTGAGTGGCTAGTAGTGGAAAATTATTCCAATTGCTATTGGTATTGCTATTTTAAAAAGTGACATCTTGCTCCTAAATTCCTCCTAAAATTAATTCAAAACATATTTCTCGTTATACATTCTTCTGAAGTTTTGATTTATAGCTACCAGATTTATAAACGTAGAGCCATAAGAAGCTTTTGTTTTGCTAGTCAGAATAAAAGTAATCATTTTTAACATTGAGTGCTGAGCCTGGTTTAAAAATTCCCATTTGAGTAATATCTGTTCTGATGTGCTGAGGGATTCCTTGTATTTGTTAAAGGGAATGTATTGTAGCTCTCAATTAATTGTGCCACATCACTAACATCCCCTAAAGAATACTAATAGCGTGAAGCTAATTATACCTTTCTGTTTAACTATATTGGTTGGTTACAATTCCCCAGTAATCTAATCCTTACAGCTTTTTCTTCAGTGGAAGAAAATTATTGCTCATGTTGCCACCAGCTATTTTGGCAATTTGCCGGTAACATTTTCTTGACCTTTGGATTAAGTTGGTGAACAAATTAAGGGAAAAAACAGTATAAAGCTTTCTGTCTCTTACAAGTCTAGTTGGTTGTTAATGGGACTGCAAAAAAGGTTACCAGAACAAATAGTGGGAAATATTGGTTCTTGATTATTGGGATAAAATTTCCCCATTTCGATGCTGTAGAATATTTCAAAATGAATGCAGTTTTTGGAGGCCATTGTTACTTACACAATATCGTTAATGTTAACCTCTGATTCAAACTGTTAAAAAGATTGAGTTACAATTTTATATTTGTTTTCAAGTTTGCAATATCCCATGTGACATGTGGCATTAAGTAACTTGCTTAGAATTTGTAAGGCCATGACTTGATAGTTCTCTGATGGGAAATTCTAAGGAGAATGATTTCTCGGGAAGTGCTCGTATTTGAAAGATTGAGAAATTGAGGGTAATTGGAAACTGGAGTTGAGGCCAGTATAAAATAGCCATGATCATATTAAATGGTAGGACAGGCTTGAGGGGCTGAGTGGCCCACTCCAGCTCCAGTTTTCCTGTTTAAAAAAAAGATTCATCAGGGATTTGATCTTTCTGACAAAACCTATGATCATTTATATTTGATCATTTTGTGAATTTGAATTTCTTAAACTCTCCAGCTTATCTGTTTGCCTTGGTTGATGAATATATAATCCTGTAAATGTATAGATATTTCCAAATCTGAGGAAAGACATTCTTGCCACCAAATCTGAGGAAAGACATTCTTGCCATAGAGGTAGTACAGAGAAGGTTCACCAGACTGATTCCTGGGATGTCAGGGCTTTCATATGAAGAAAGGCTGGATAGACTCGGTTTGTACTCGCTAGAATTTAGAAGATTGAGGGGGGATCTTATAGAAACGTACACAATTCTTAAGGGGTTGGACAGGCTAGATGCAGGAAGATTGTTCCCGATGTTGGGGAAGTCCAGGACAAGGGGTCACAGTTTAAGGATAAAGGGGAAATCCTTTAGGACCGAGATGAGAAAAACATTTTTCACACAGAGAGTGGTGAATCTCTGGAACTCCCTGCCACAGAAGGTAGTTGAGGCCAGTTCATTGGCTATATTTAAGAGGGAGTTAGATGTGGCCCTTGTGGCTAAAGATATCAGGGAGTATGGAGAGAGGGCAGGTACAGGATACTGAGTTGGATGATCAGCCATGATCATATTGAATGGCGGTGCAGGCTCGAAGGGCCGAATGGCCTACTCCTGCACCTATTTTCTATGTTTCTATATTTGCCTTTCAGCCAACTCTCAAACCAGGTTTTAATATTTCTTGAAATTCATGCTAGATCTTTCTCTCGCTCTAAAGTCCTTGCCTGAAAAGACTAGACCATTTAATTAATCTTCCCTTACACTGAATGCTCCCAGTGTAAGTGGATGATAATAATAATAATAATAATAAATTTTATTTTCGGGCGCCTTTCAAAGTCTCAAGGACACCTTACAAAGGTTAACAGAAGAGAAAAAAACCATATAGTCGGAGAAAAATAAATAATAAGGACATCATCAATACACAAATTAAAGATAGAAATCGTTCCAAAGACACAAAATCAAAAAATCAAAAAACACAATGTGAAGAGAGAGCAACGGCAGCTAAAGCGCGCCAGCGTCCACTCTCCCTTCCGACAGCCATCTTGGACACAGACTAACATGTTAACTTACACACAAAAAGGCACAAAGTCCAGTCCCCAACCCCAGTTCATCCAAAGTCTGAAGAAGGGTTTCGGCCCGAAACGTCGCCTATTTCCTTCGCTCCATAGATGCTGCTGCACCCGCTGAGTTCCTCCAGTAATTTTGTGTACCTTCCAGTTCATCCAAAGTCAGGCCTATTGAGGCCACCGCTATTGCCTCTACGGAGGCCCGATGTTCCTGGCCGTTCTGGCCGGGTGGTGTTGCCCCGGCGTCGGGAGAGTCCTCACAGCGGCTGGGCCACCTGGAGCGGCCGTTTCCTAGCAGGGGGTTGTCGGCTTCCGAAGCCGACAGGGCCGCGCCGGGTTGGAGCTCCCAGGCTCCCGATGTTAAGGTCGGCGCCGCCCGCTCCGCTCCGCAGACCCGCAGCCCGGAGGTGTTGATCTCGGCGGTCACATCTCACTGGAGCTCCAGCGCGTCGATCCAGCGCGGCGACCCAGACAAGGCATCGCCCGCTCCGCGATAGCGCTCCACCGCTGTGCCGCCACCGAAGCCGAGGTGCTGGGCGGTCCCCGCCAGGAAAAGGCGCTCCACGCCCGCTGGTAGGCCACGAGGACGGGTCGATGGACAGCCCGGAGAAAAAAGCTGCCTCACCGACTTGGTAGGGACCTAGAAGTATAATTACCCCCTACCCCCACATTAAGAAGTCCATTTCTCCAACAAGAAGTACAAGACTTACTAAAAACTTTTTTTTTAAATGAATTAAACGGACGGCTGCTGGATAGCAGCCGTTCCCCAAGATGGCTCCTCCTCCATCCTATGGAGGCTGATGTTAACACACTAATCTTTCCAAGCAGTTGCTTTGCTTCGAGAACTCAAATAATCACATTATTAAATGGATGATGGAATGAAGCAAGTAAAGTATCTGCTTGTCAAGAGTGCTTCCAACAGGTTGGGGCTGTTTTAGTTGGACCACTGCGATTACGTTAATAGTCAAATCTTTTTCCCTGATGTTCTGCATAGCAGCTATATCTATAAACTTAATTCTTCAATTTCGGATTTTGATCTGATGATTGACGAGGAGAGCTCATTGGCCACACCTCGGGATTAACTTTTGCAGTATTTCAGTATAAACACTTGCTCAATGAATGACACAGAAAATTAGATTACCTACCGTTGATAAGGTCATCCTCATTCTTTAAACAAAGCATGGATTTTCAAATGAGAATTGTGTTCTCTGTCCCTGTATTTTGTATGTGAATTGCTCAAATTAGATTTCAATTCTTCCCACATCACCAGATTTGTTCTTTCTAAAATCATGGATGACATATTTTCAATCTGGTGCAGAGGTGAATCTTCTTCTTGCGTATGGCGTGCACAGCCTAAAGTTGTAAGACAACTTGTTCAGTTTGATCTTCTCTTTGTGCACGCCAGGTTGATTGCATTTGTCGAAATAGGGTGGACCATGTGAAGTTTGCAATCCCACCCCGCAGACGTGAATGATCAAACTTCATCCATTTAGACCATAGCGCTGTCTTTACCACACTATATTTCATCCATCTTTTCATTTGGGTTGGTCTGATATCTTATCTCAGTCTTAGACTAAGTCTTAGAGATACCGTGTAGAAGCAGGCCCTTCAACTCACTGAGTCCATGCTGACCATCGATCACCTGTTCACCTGGACTCTGAAGAAGGGTCTAGACCGGAAACATCACCTATTCCTTTTCTCCAGAGATGCCGCCTGGTCTGTGAGTTATTCCAGCTTTTTGTGTCTACCTGTTCACACTAGTTCTATGTTATCCCATTTTCTCATCCACTTCCTAGATACATTAAGGTTTTTTTTTATAGCAGTCAATTAACCTACAAACCCGCACGTCTTTGGTATGCGAGGAGACCGGAGCTCCTGGAAGAAACCCACACAATCACAAGAAGAAAATACAAACTCATACAGACAGCATCTGAGATCAGCAACTCTGGCACTGTGAGGCTGCAGCTCTACCATATGTGTTACTGTATCTATTCTGTTTGTGTTCTGATGAAGTTTTGTATTCTGATTTTGTGTAACCAAAGATTATAGAGGAACATTGTCACGTCATTCTCCTGCACCACTACCTCTGTGTCCGTCAAAAGTCTATTCCTGGGCCTCTTATATACACAATGGCCCTCAGTAAAATCAGTCAAGAACACACCATAGAAAAGGTGACACCTGCACTGCTTCACCATCAACCTCTTAAGTTCAGTGTCCCTAAATTGCGAATGCTTGTCTGAGATCTCATTCTAGAATTGTCAAATGTTGATGCAACTAAACGCATGGAAGAGCGAGGTCACTGTCCATGCTCTCCACTTCATTCATGCCTCCCAAGCCATTGACTTGATCCCTCTCCTCTACTTTCATACTTGGTGTTGTTTTTGGCTGAGTTACTAGCTGCACAACTCAGACACAGTCAAGACCAGCAGTTTCCATCTCCATTCCTGCCTAAGCTCATCTGCTGCTGAAACCATCATTTATGCTTTTGTTATTACAGGTGCACAACCTTTTATCCGAAAACCTTGGGACCAGACACTTTTCGTAATTCGGAATTTGTCGGCCTTCGGAATGGAAATTTTTTTGCGTAGATTTTAATGGCTGGCTCAGTGGTAGAGTGCTCGGCTCATATCCGCAAGGACGCGAGTTTGCGCCTTGATCCCGGCAGTTCCTCGGTCGCGAGTTTGAGTCTTCAATGTAGTTTTTTCTTGCAGAATAAATGTCTGTATGAAATGCAGTGTGTTGAATGAATTCCTGAATTTGTAAATGTGACCGCAGCATTGAATCACCTCTCGCACTCATGTCACCCTAGCGGGGCTACATGCCCTTAGGCGGCCTAAGGCGACATTTTCACACTCTTATATCCGTGTGCAGCAGAGGCGACGTGCGTTTGGCGCCAAACGTGAGCTTTGGCGTGCCATGTTTAGCGCCAAACGTGAGCTTTGGTGAGCTTTGGTGTACAGACGACATCCTGGAAAAAATGTCCGGTTTCTTCCAGGTAGGCGATATACCCTCCCGGGCAATATACCCTCCACTTCTCTTTTATGAAGGGGATTTAGTTCCCCTTTCTTCCAGGACCGACCGGAGGTTCCGCTGTCACCTCTGCGGGCCACCCTCGGTGAACGTTCACTCAACTTTGTCTTGGGATTCCTACTCTCCCGCGCAATGTACCCTCACCTTCTCTTTTATGAATGGGGATTTAGTTCCCCTTTCTTCGAGGACCGACCGGAGGTTCCGCTGTCACCTCTGCGGGCCGCCCTCGGTGAACGTCCTGTCTCCCTGTCCCTGGGATAGTAGGGGGCGATCAAACAGCACAATACCCCCCTCCCCCTCCAACTCCAGAGGAATCCGCTCCCCGATGGGCCGCTACGGCGACAAGTGGCAGTTCGCCCACAGCCCGAGCTGCGCGACGCCAAGAACAAGACGTCCCTTGCACACCATCAGCTTCTGCCCATACGGGGAGCGTGTTCCTCTGGAGCTGGAGCGGGGCTGGGCTGGAGTTGCTGATCTGGGATCTCCGTGCTTGCAGTGGGCCTGGGGGTCGGTGTCCCGATGAGGGGGCACAGCTCGGGCTGTGGGCGAACTGCCACTTGTCGCCGTAGCGGCCCATCGGGGAGTGGCTTCTGGTGGTCCTGACGTCTCCGGCCAGTTTGCAGTTTTCCTCTGGAGTTGGAACGGGGCTGGGCTGCTGCTGGCTGTGGGTCTCTGGGATCTCCGTGCTTGCAGTGGGCCTGGGGGTCGGTGTCCCGTTGGTCCTGACGTCTCCGGTGACTGGCACTGACCTGCTGGCATTGCCGACGTGAAGACAGTGCAAAGCCCCCGCGCCGGTGCAATGGGCGGGGAGCTGGAGAGGGGAGGGAAGGGGTCACACACATGGCCGGGAAGCAGAGGGGTGTAGGTGGGGTTAAACTGAAGGGAGCGACAATCTGCTGCTGCCTGCCCGCTGAGTTAAAAAGTTCCCACGCAAGACTCACGATACACTGTGTATCGTGAGTTTACCGTGGGAACTTTTTAACTCAGCGGGCAGGCAGCAGCAGATTGTCAATTATTAACCCTCCCGCGCAATATACCCTCACCTTCTCTTTTATGAATGGGGATTTAGTTCCCCTTTCTTCGAGGACCGACCGGAGGTTCCGCTGTCACCTCTGCGGGCCGCCCTCGGTGAACGTTTTCAAGGACCTTTCTTCAAGGACCGAAAAAATGTCCGCTATTCGGAGGTTTTCGTTATTTGGATCTTCGGATAAAAGGTTGTGCACCTGTACTACTAAATTTGACTCTTCATGTGTTTTCCTGCCTGATCCACTGTTCACAGCTTGTGTTTTTGTTCCAGATCCCAGCAACTGCATGTCTTCACAAACCCTAAGTACCCGGAATTTTGAAGAGTTAAGAGTGTTTAATTGTCACATGCACCTGGAACAGAACAATGGCATTCGTATTTCCTGCAGCTTTATAAGCACATTAACATAACAACCCAACAAATAAATAAATATACAACATACAACAACACAATAAATTATCAGTTATATTAGATAACCAGACCATAATAGAGCAATCAGAAGATTCCCCTTTCCTCGATCTTTGGAGTATACTTCAAAATCTAACCATCTTTGGTCATCAAAAGTATTCTTTTATATCCTAGAATCCCGTTATTTGACAGTATTATTATTCATGTGTAGGGCCTTGGGTATTATATAAATACAGTTTATGATTGTTTGATTTCTTTTTCAAAGTAGTGCTTATTGATCTTTAATTTCTCATGCTTAGTCTTTTATTGCCCAGACTCTTTTGAGTGGAATGCTTCCTCTATGTAAAGCAGCATTGATATAGCCCTGCATGTATGTGGCACACCACAAAATGAAGAATATTTTCTGTAGATTACAAACTTGTGGCCTAAGCCTCAGAAAATAGTTAACGTGGAATTACTTTGCACGGCTCCAAACCAGAACTGTTCTGTGCAATTGGAAATCAAGTGTAGAAGGATTCTCAACTTGGGAATTAACAATTGTGTTTGCTCTGACTCCTTTTTATACCAGCATAGAAATCCTGCAAATAAAACAACAGTAGTGCAACATGCAAAATGTGTTATGAACCTCATTATTATAACAAATATCAGCCTTTATTTATCCTCGGACCAATCATTGTTTAATGACTTTTTTTTTCCAGGAACTGTGCTATTTGTAAGGCCAACACTAATTTATTTTTTATTCTCACAGAAATCTGTGGCCTCAAGTACAACTTTGCAAAAGACCCTGGACTGCATTTCCTAGTCTCAGGATTATTTCAGGCTGCTTCTGATAATCTCTGCCATGGCCCTTTGCTGTTAATGGAGGTCATTTTTCCCTCTTAGAGGAGACTTCCATCTACCTTTCCTTCAGGTCACAGCTGCATGCCCAGGCCATTGTGTTTGTATTTTAGGCTTCTGCAAAGTGTGGCTTCTACTAAACTCGTGTACTTTTAAAGACACCTGGCAACGTTCCTCCAGGCGTACTTGGCTATTGTCCTGCATGGTCCCTTGCTCAAACAACATGCCTTCATGCTTTGTGTGGGGACTGCTCTTCACCAGTCTATCCAGGCTCTCTGACTCCCTGCAGAATATTCTCCAAATTGATTGGCAGAGGCTATGTTTTCCTCTACCTGGAAGAATGTTTCTTATATTGTGGTATGTTCATTTACAAGCAGCACAGATTGCACCTGCAAGCTAACTTCTGGCAACTGAGAGGACTCGCAATAAATCCCTGAGAATCACTGTAGTGTTACACAGGGAAATATAATTTCTCAAAACTTACAAGATTTTCACAAGCGGATTTGGAATGATCCACAACAATCTTTTAACACCATTTAAAGTTGTAAATCAGTTTCGGAGTTCTATCATGCCTCATTTTATTTAGATGTTAAATTACATCGTCAAGTATCAAGTATCCTTTATTCCTTTATTCCTTCATGCCTTGCAGTCATAACATAGAATAAAATAACAAAACACATAATAAACACAGATTTAACATCCACCACAGTGAGTCCACCAGGCACCTCCTCACTGTGATGGAAGGCAATATTCTTAAAGTCCTTGTCTCTTACCTCCTTGTTCTCCCTCTGCGCTGAGGCGATCCAGGCCTCTGATGTTGTGACCCCGCCGGGTGATGATAAGCAAGTCCCGCGGCTGAATCCGAGCTCCGCGAACGGGCCGGTTCAAACTCCACGGCCCGGGGCTGTCGAAGCTGCCGCCCTCCAGTCCAGCGGACGAAGCTGTTGTTGCGGGAGCTCCGGAAAAACAGGTCACCAATCTGTGACCTGCGAGCTCCCGACGATGTCGTCCACTGGGCCCGCAGCCGAGCCTCCGAGGCTCCGAAGTCGGGTCGCCGCCGCCACAGCCCCGAAGTCGGGTCGCCGCTGTCGCAACGCCACCACAGCCCCGGTCAGCCAGCCTCGCGTTGGTAAGTCCTGGCTGGCTCTGCCTCCAGAGCCTCGAGGTCGGTCCCAGTTGGAGGCCGCCAGCTCTGCCATTAGGCCTCAGCGCAGACAACAAGAAAAGGTTGCATCCCCCCGAAGGAAGAGACCAAAAACATGTTCCCCCCCCCCCCCCCACACATACACAACCTAAATAAACTAAAATTAACTAAAAACAGGACAAAAGAAAACAAAAAAAAAGAAAAAACAGACGGACTGCAGGCGAGCTAGGGCAGCGTCGCCACTTCCGGATTCAAGCAATAGTGATATCTTTACCAAATGTCCAACATTTCACAGTTTAGTAAAATAATTTCTAAAGGTATTTTACATTTGCAACTATACTTTAATTTAATTTTCAACAGGAACGGATTTTTCAGAGAAAAGATCACAAAGTTTGCAGTTTTTTTTTGTTGTGCTAATGAAACATTACTTTATTTGGTTGTCAAGATCACATTTTTGTTCCTTTCTGCCTATTAATAACACTGTATGATTAAAATGTGTTTGCCTGCATTAGTAATTGCTCGGGTATAATATTAAACAGGCAAAATTATTTAGTCAATTATATCATATTTTCTTCCTCCAAAACCTTCCTATATTTTAAAGGATTAACATTTTTAATAACCATACTACTCCCGTTATCAAATATTTTGTTTTGTGAAAATTGCCTGAGCTTTTTACATCGTGATTGTGTGCGCCATTTTTCACCTAATGTGGTTTAAAGCCTTGAGTAACTGGGAAGCTGTTTCTTAACGTTTTGCTACATTTGCACAATCATTTTGACTTCCAGTTCAGAGTATTTACAACTTGCATTAATTAAGAAATGTTGACCTGATATTTTTCATCGAAATTGATTTAATTGAAATGTAACATATTTAAAGTTAAATTAATAAAGAAAACATTTTATTCCATTCAAGAGAAACTGTGAAATTTAATATGGCTTGTATAATATGACATAATTTGTTTTGTGCTTCATTTTCCACAAAATTATAAACTTACAGTTTTCCTAATACTCCCTGTTTTTCTGTGTTCTCTAAACAGCTTATTATCAAAGTTTAGTACCATTTCCCCTTGATATAAAATTGCCTTTAAGATATGGTCTGGAAATGTAATCCTCCTCTTTACTACTCATTGAACTGGCGAATATTAAACCCAGGCAACGTCTTCGGCTGTGGACGTTTGATCAATTAGTTTCACTTTTCGACAAAGTTCCTGAATGTTCCTCGAAGTGTATATATCTTCTATAAGATTTCCACCAATATTAGCAAAGTTTATCCATGTGCTAATTATTGCAAGTTATATTAGGAATCTTGCAAGTAGATGTTATTTTGACATCGTTTCGCATAACTGAATAATGATGCAACTCCCATACTTTATTGGTATCTAACTGGATTGGTTTAAAAAAAATGTAATCCACTTGCATTTGTCTGATTTAAACAGTTCACTATCAGTGGCACTGGGGAAATTGTAAAAAAATGTATTTGATAATTCAGGTGCAGCTTGTTAATGTTTTGCAGCATTTATAAATTCATAAGACATCGGGGCAGAATTAGACTATTTGGCCCATCAAATCTGCTCATTCCGTGTTCTCTCTGTTACCTTTGACAACCTAACTAATCAAGAGCTTATCAATCTCCGCTTTAAAAATACCCAATGGCACTGCCTCCACTACGTGTCTGTGGCAGTGAATTTGACAGATCCATCACCTGCTGGCTAAAGAACTTCCACATCATCTCCATTCTAAACATACGTCCTTTTCTTCTGAGATTGTGCCCTCAGGTCCTAGACTCTCCCACTAGTAGAAGCATCCTCTCCACATCCTTTCATTATTCGGTAGGTTTCAATGAGATTTCCGTTCATCCTTCCTAAACTCCAATTAGTGCAGGTTCAGAGCTATCAAAATCCATAAATATAATTTATTTGGTTCGGGGAAGGATATTTTCAATATTACAACTTTTGCACAATTTTCAAGCATTGACCTGCCTTACACTCAATGCAATTCCTCATTGAAAATGACTTAATTGAATTGCAACATATTTTAAAATGTTATGGTAATTAATTGAATACAGAAAAACAGCAATCACTTTATTCCATTCAAAAGAAACATTCATGACTTGAAATTTAATATGATTGCTCCTGGATTTGTACCTCTTTTTCTCCAAAATTTTGAACTTGTACAGCTTTCTAAATCATCTCTGTTTTCAAAACTTTTTGTCTTAGTTGCATCTTAGGCAAATCATTGATAAATTTGCAGGTTATATTCAGAAATTTAGTTATCTTGTTTTGAGTAAAATTATTATTTTTCTTTTAATTAGGTAGAGCTAATTAAAGGAAATTCACAAAGCGTAGGACTGGCTTTCCGCCAAATCCAGGGCAACGATGGGGATGCAGTGCATGTTACCGTGGAAACTGTGACCCCAAACACGCCGGCCGCAGCTGCTGACCTCCAAAAGGGAGATCGACTCATTGCAATCGGAGGTGAGAATCTATGCTTTTTAAATTTTTATAGTAAACACCAGCAAATTAATATCTCCACATAGGTAAAAATAGCAAATTGAATATCAAATTTGCACTACATCGCCAACATGCTATTGAAAAGATGCCATTAAGCTGGAAAGAGTACAGAGAAAATTTACGAGGATGTTGCCAGAATTGAAGGGCCTGAACAATAGAAAGAGAGAGTTGAGCATGCTAGGACTTTATACATTGGAGCATAGGAGGCTAAGGGGTGAACTGATATAGGGGTACAAAATCATGTGGAGACTAGATAGGATGATTGTGTGAGATATTGTCCATTTACTGCTTCTAAGAAAAGTTCAGTAGAAGTCTTGACTGCAGTATTGTTAAAATAGGGAGTTCCTAATGTCATGAAAGGGTGTCTGAAATACTGTTCAAAACTGATTCTTTTGGATTGTACAAGCTTTTTCAAACATTTACAACTTGAAGTCCAAATGTAACAGGGACTGTGATATAATGATATTCTGTAGGTCTTTAAATGTAATTTTTGGCTTCCCACACATCATTTCTGTATATTTAATAAAATACATGCATTGTAAGCCATATTTTGCTTTGAAGTGGTTGATGCTGCTTTTTTAGAAGTGACTGGAGTCTGTCAGTGTTTGCCAAGGCAATCGCTGCGACAAGTATGCTTAAGAACCTTTGAAAATGAATCTGAAGAAGATTGGCATTTACATGAACAGTACCTCCTTTTATCTTGTGGTTCTCTAAATAAAAATGTATATTAAAATACTAAATGATAAGTTTGGCTTGAAAGAAAAAAATAGTGTTGTCAATTGTGATTACTGGGTTTTTTTAAACACAGATGGACCACAGATGAAACAAAGCAGATGAAATCATAACGTTAATAACTGATAAATTTCTCATTTGCTGTCTGTAAACATTAATGGTGAGCAGCAAATTCAGATTAGTTTTTGTTATATACACCAGGGTACAATTACGTGTTTTGTTCAATGAAGCTCACAAAACATTAATGATAATGCAACAATAAATGCAGTAGTGAGTGCAGAATGGTGCAGGATTGTAGTGCAAGAAAAATGAAGTTTAGAAACTGATTAACTGAATGAGGTAGCTTTAGGCCAAAGATATGTGGCAGCACATCCAGGAAGTGGAGGTGATTGATTCATTTTTTTAAGTTTGAAAAGGAAATGGCATGGGTGTCAGGCATCCTTGACAACATTCTAGTCTTCCCGATTCAATTCACCATTAAGGTGGACTGGATATTCACCATTCTGCAGGTTCAGGCAGTCTGTAGGTAGCAGTCTGCAGGTAGAGCAGTTGACATACGAGGCTGAGTTGCATCCCATCAGAAAACACTCTGCCGTGCATCTGCAGAGGTTTGAGAGAATCCTCATGGACATGCCGAATCATCTCAGATGCTGTAGAAAGTAATTACACTGATGTGCTTTCTTGATCACCACATTCACGTGAAGGGACCAGGGTAGGTTGCTGGGTGATATGGATGCCTAGGATCTTGAAGCCATCATCCATCCATCTTTTGTGTCCAACTCCTCACTTCCTCAGATTATTAACCAACTCTTTTGTCATGCTGATGATAAGGACTATGTTTTTCTGGCACAATGATACGAGGTTCCCGATCTCTTTCCTGTGTTTCATCTCATCTTTATTGATCTGACTGATAGCAGTAATATCATCAGTGAATTTAAATATTGAGTTGGTGTCATTGTTGGCCGCATAGTCATGGGTGTACAGGAAATAGAGCAGGGGACTGTGCATACAATCCTGAAGGGCACACGTCTGAGTGTGGAGGAAATGTTATGACCAATTCTAACTGACTGAGGTCTGCTGGTCAGGTTGTCTAGGTCAGTTGCATGTGGATGCCCCAAGGTACAGGTCCACAAATTTAGGGATGAGCTTATTTGGAAAAATTGTGTTAAAGGCTGACCTGTAGTGAATAAATAGCGTCCTTCCATATTTCTATTGCCAAAATGGTCATGAGCTGAATGTAGTGAAAGAGAGAGTGTCCTCTGTAGACCTATTTTTCCTGTTCTCAAATTGCAAGAGAGCTAGATTGTTTTATTCTCTGTTATATTTGATTAGAACTGGAGGTATCTGGTATGGTGGCCTATGCTGCCTTTAGCACAGGAAGCAGCATTGACGTAGATATCCCATTCCTGCTCACATCTTAGGAGCAAGGTCAAGGATGTCTGAAATATTGTGAGAGGCATAGATAAGGTAGACAGTTAGAACCTTTTTCACAGGATGGAAATGTCCAACACCAGAGAACATAGCTATAAGGTGGGAGGAGGAAAGTTTAATGGAGATGTGCGGGGCAAGTTTTTTTAAGCAGAGGGTGGTGGGGGACTGGAACACGCTGCCAGGGGTGATGGTGGTGGATGCTGATATGATAGCAGCATATAAGAGTCTTTTAGACAGGCACATGGAGATGCAGGGAATACAGGGTCTGAAGAAGGGACTCGACCTGAAACGCCACCTATTCCTTTTTTCCAGAGATGCTGCCTGACCCCCTGAGTTATTCCAGCTTTTTCTGCCTGTCTTCGGTTTAAACCAGCATCTGCAGTTCCTCCTTACAGAGTGGGATATGGATCATGTGCAGGCAGATGAGATCAGTTCAGCAAGGTATTTTGTTCAGCACAAGCTTTATTGGCTGAAGGGCCCATTCCTTTGCGGTACTGTTCTGCGCTCTATATTGTAGTACAGCTTGGAAAAAAATATACCTTTTTTGTCTCTAATTTATTTATCTTGTATTGAAAATCTTGTTATCAGTGTCTGAATATCTGGAAATTGCACTTTCATTTCTAAACCTGCATTTGCGTATCTTGTGTTGTTCTTCTCTCTTTATCTGAAGGTGGTGACATTTTTTCCCCAGTGCTCTATTTGGCCATACATCCTTCTGAGCTTCACAATTAACACACAAGCTTCAGTTGTGAGTTGGAATGGTTCAGTCACTGTGGAGTATAACAGCCAGTTTCAAACTTATTTTCAAATGCAGTCAACTAACTTGATTTATAACAACAGATAATAATTTCTTGAATCAAATATGTTAACGTTTATACGGTACCGCACTGTTGGTTTAGTACCTTAAATAACTTGACATGAAAGTTAATATTCCTATTGAAATGCACATGTAACATAAAGCTTGCATTTCCTCTTTGTGGCTCATTAGCTTCCTTAGAATTGTAACTACAAAAAGTTAAGTTGGTTTTAATGATCTGTTGAAAAGCCCTTTGTTTCATATTCAGTTGTATACTGTTACAGTGGAAATATTGACGGATAGCCAAGTAAGTGGAAACCCCGTCATTCATCAATCGGTCAGGATTTATAAATATTTCCATGATGCAAAAAAAAATATCCATCCTCACACTTGGTTATGGGGAGGTGAAAGAGACCTGCAATGTAAGGGAGTAGACGTTGTTAAAAAAAGAGCTTTTAATGGGGAGCTTGATTTTTATATGTCCTTCAATTGAATCCTAGTTTAACCGGATATTGAAGTAAACAGGTCAGTTGCCAGCCTTCAAATATATTTCTGAGGTACTGCAGTTTTAAACCAGTTGCCAAAAGCTGTAAAAATAAATTGCTATGGCACTAATTTGCCTTAGATGCTTATCCACCTGACTTAAGCATGGTGAACATAACACAGCTGAATTGAAAAGTTAATTTGCCCTCTGTTTATGTGGCTGTGCTCTTCTGTCAGTGGTTTCAAGCAGAACTCTGGTTTGATATAGAACATAACCCCTTTGTTTTAAAAAGTAAATGCATGCAGCTCAACTTATCAGATGAAGGGAACTCAGTATCCATTACAATGGACCATGTCAGTTTATTGGCCAACATGGCAGCTATTGTATAACAGGTGCCTCCGCAAAATAATAAAACCCCCTATTTTATGATGATGTCTGTGAATTTTATGTGTTGCTCCCACTTGTTTTCATAGAGTCAGAGTCATATAGCACGGCAACAAGCGCTTTGGTTCTTCTCGTCCATGCAAACCAATACGTCCCATATAAGCTTATCTTATGTGGCCCATATCCCTCTAAACCTTTCCTAACCATTTTGCTAACCTGAATTTAAATTGAAAATTAACACTTAAAAATAGTAGTGATTCACAATCCTTAAAATGGATATATCGTACGTTGATAGATGGCGGCTCGCACGGGCGCAGCGGCTCTTAGCTCTCCGACTAGGTGCTTATTGTATTGAAAGTGTGTTGTGTATAGTGTTTGGTGTCTAGTGTGTTTAGTGTTCAGTGTCTAGTGTGTCCTAGAAATGTGCTACGGGGATACATTTGTTTACAACCACGCTGAGTTACTTACCATTGGTTTTAATTGTTGCACCGACATTAAAAGTGATTTCCAGCGATCGCGCAACATACCGCAGGACATAGCGAGCCCACCGGGTTCTTCCTGGTTTGTTATCCGTACCGGGAGGCGGTGCAGATGGGGAAGGGTGTGGAAGCAGAAGCGAGGATGCCGGGCAGGCCTACTTGCTAGACTAAAGAAACAGCCACATAGACTTCTGTTACCAAGCATCTTCCTCACCAACGCCAGATCCATCGTCCACAAAACAGACGAACTGGAATTACAAATTGCTGCAAACATCTATGTTCACGAATGCTGTGTGATGATCATAACAGAAAGCTGGCTACACCCGCTGATCCCGGACGCTGCAGTACAACTGACGGACCGTACCACCCATCGCCAAGACAGAAACGGTAACTCCGGTAAGAACAGAGGAGGTGGGCTTTGCATCTAAGTACATAATGACTGGTGTACAAACAGTAAGATCATATACACCCATTGCTCTCCTCACCTGGAAGTAATGACAGTCATTTGCAGACCCTTTCATTTGCCTAGAGGGTTCACAGTAGTGATGATGACAGCTGTCTATATTTCACCAGATGCTAACGTTAGCACAGCTCTTGCCCATCTGCATGACACCATAAACAAACAACAACAGGCTCATCCTGAGGGAGTTTACATTGTTGCAGGGGATGTTTAAAGTCAGTGCTTCCTAAATTTGTACAATACGTACAGTGTCCCACCAAGGGGAAAAACACACTGGACCCCGTCTACTCAAACTTAAAACATGCATATGGAGCAGTACCCCTCCCACATTTGGGCTTGTTAGACCATCTCTCACTGCTCATCCCAGCATATACTCCCCTCAGGAGGAAACCCAAGCGGACATAAAGATCATAAAAATCTGGCCTGAGGGAGCACTCTCTCAGCAGCAGGATTGCTTTGCACATACTGCCTGGAATATATTTGAACAACAGGACTTACAGGAATACACAGTTACTGTACTGTCCTACATAAAGAACTGCACCGATAATGTTACTGTTGAAAAACACATGCAGGTTTATCCCAACCAAAACCCCTGGATGACTAGTGAAGTACAGTCACTCCTGAGAATCCGCAACTCTGCCTTTAGATCGGGTGACAGGGCCCCATACAGCATGGCAAGAGCAGAATTGAGGAGAGTCATCAAAGTTGCAAAGGAGGCCTACAAGATGGAGGACCATCTCACACACAATAACCCACGGCAGGTGTGGAAAGGTTTACAGCAAATCACCAACAACAAAGGAAACTCACCTGTGACTGACGGTGCTAACGCCTCGCTGGCGGAAGAACTAAACCATTTCTTTGCTCGGTTTGAGACAAAGCAGTCACGCTGCTCCCACCGACCTCCAGCTCCCATTCGCTCACTCTCCAGGAACACCAAGTGAGGCGCGTGTTGAAGTCGGTGAACCCAAGGAAAGCCACTGGACCTGATGGTGTACTTGGCAAAGTACTCAAAGCTTGTGCAGACCAGCTATCGGGTCTTTATCAAGATCTTCAATCTTTCCCTGACACAAGCCATTATACCACTTTGTCTGAAGTCGGCTACCATCATCCCTGTCCCTAAGAAGCCAGTCATAAACCAAATCCCCTCACAACCCCCCCCCCCCCCCCTCTCCTATATCAACTCCTGTTTGTCAGCTATAAAAACCTGGATGCAACATAACTTCCTCAAACTCAACAGCGATAAAACAGAATTCCTCCTCATAGGCTCCAAATCCACACTCAGCAAAATCAATAACCCCACTCTCACCATCGACGGCACCACTGTCTCCCCATCTCCCCAGGCCCGCAACCTTGGCGTGATCTTTGATTCCACCCTCTCCCTTGAGCCTCACATCCGCCATGTCATTAAAACCTTCTTCTTTCACCTCCACAACATCGCCAAAATCAGACCCTCTCTCACACCTCCCGCTGCTGAAAGACTCATCCATGCCTTCATCTCCTCCCGACTGGACTACTGCAACTCACTTCTCCTTGGCATCAGCTCCACCTGCATCAACCGTCTCCAACTGGTCCAGAACGCAGCCGCCTGACTCAGCACCCACACCAAATCCTGGCATCACATCACTCCAGTCCTCAAACAACTTCACTGGCTTCCCATCTCCCACCGGATCACCTACAAAACCCTGGTCCTCACCTACAAAGCCCTCCACCATCTGGCCCCCCCATATCTCACTGACCTCCTCTTCCCCTACCAACCCTCACGGTCCCTCAGATCCACATCAGCCGGTCTCCTCTCCATCCACAAGTTCAACCTCCGCAGTTTTGGGGACAGAGCCTTCTCCAGGGCAGCTCCCAGGCTCTGGAACTCCCTCCCCCAACTGATCCGCAATTCCGTGTCCCTCACCATCTTCCAGTCCCGCCTCAAGACCCATCTCTTCACCTCTGCCTATCCTTAGCCCCACGTCCCCCTCCCTTTTAATCTGTGCTTGAATTGCCTCATATTGTGTTTTGAATTGAATTCTGTCTTTAATTTGTGTACTAGTCATGTCTCTACTATTTATTTCATTCTGCTTACATGTTTTTCCTCTACTTGCTAAATTTTTGTAAGGTGTCCTTGAGACTCTTGAAAGGCGCCCATAAATAAAATTTATTATTATTATTATTATAAACAGTCTCAATGACTACAAACCAATTGCATTAACATCAGTAGTCATGAAATACTTTGAAAGATTAATTTCACAGCACATCAAAGCCAGCCTCCCTCCAAACCTTGACCCTCATCAGTCTGCTTATAGAGCAAACAGATCGACAGAGGACACCATCGCCACTGCCCTCCACACGGCACTGAGCCATCTGGAACACCCGGGGAACTATGTAAGGATCTTGACTATAGTTCAGCTTTCAATACAATCATCTTTGACATACTAGTCAACAAGCTGTTGGACTTAGACTTCCGTATCCCTCTCACCTGCGCCTGGATAAAGGACGTCCTCAATAACCGCCCACAAACAGTCAAAGTGGGCCCCCACTGCTCCTCCACCCTCACTCTCAGCACTGGTTCTCCACAGGGCTGTGTGCTGATTCCACTCCTCTATGCTCTGTACATTTACGAGTGCACTCCCATTCACACCACAAACTCCATTATTAAATTTGCGGATGACACCACAGTGGTCGGACTCATATCAGGAGGAGACGAGGCAGCGTACAGAGATGAGATCCTGAAGCTGTCAGAGTGGTGTTCCGCGAACTACCTGGCACTTAATATCAGCAAAACAAAGGAAATGGTCATCGACTACAGAAGGCACATGCCCCGCTCTTCATCAACGGGGACTGTGTCGAGAGGGTTTCCACCTTCAAATTCCTGGGAACGCACATCGCGGAGGACCTCTCCTGCTCTCCAACACTTCAGCGGTGGTAAAAAAGACCCATCAGCGATTGCACTTCCTGAGAGTGCTAAGGAAGAACAGTTTAGAGGAGAAGCTGCTAGTGACCTTCTACCGCTCCACCATTGAGAGTGTGCTGGCATATTGTATCACGATGTGGTATGCTGGCTGCTCAGCAGCAGAAAGGAGAGCACTGCAGAGTAATCAAACTGCCCAGAAAATCATCGGCTGCCCTCTGCCTTCCCTGGAAGACATCTCCAGCTCTCGGTGCCTCCATAGAGCCAGGAAAATAATCAAAGACCCCTTCCATCCTGGACAGTCACTGTTCAACCTCCTGCCCTCTGGTAGGCGGTACAGGTGTGTCAAAAGCCGGACAAACAGACTCAAGAACAGTTTCTTTAACAATTTGAGACGCCTTTTTAATATAATGTATTCATACAAAACGGAAAATGAAGACTTGTCAGTTATATCTCTGGATGCAGAGAAAGCATTTGATCAGGTAGAATGGCAGCATTTATACAAAGTACTCCAAAAATTTAATATGGGAGAGAATTTTATCAGATGGGTTAAATTACTATATGATAAACCAATGGCAAGAATACTAACTAATAATATATTATCTTCAAAATTTCAATTATCGAGGGGAAATAGGCAGGGCTGTGTTTTATCACCCCTGCTATTTGCACTTATGATAGAGCCGCTTGCTGAAAGGATAAGAAGGCATCCGGATATTCAGGGATATAATACTAAGGATACTATTAATAAAATATCACTATATGCAGATGATATACTTTTATATATTACAAACTTCCAAACGAGCATCCCGAATCTATTAAATCTAATAGAGGAATTTGGCTCTTTCTCCGGTTATAGAATAAATTGGAATAAAAGTGAAATTATGTCATTAAAACCCCAGAAAGCGAATCACCTATTAAAATTTCCATTTAAAATCGCAACGGAAAAATTTAAGTATTTGGGTATTCAAGTTACTAGAAGATATAAATCATTATTTAATGCTAATTTTATACCATTAATAAATACATTTGATTCACTGATTAAATTTTGGAGAACGCTCCCACTGTCACTAATCGGCAGAATAAACGCTATAAAAATGATAGCGCTACCACAAATAATATATTTATTCCAATCTATACCGATATATATACCAAAACACTTTTTTTTAAAATTAGACTCGAATATTTTTAATTTTATTTGGGATTATAAAGCACATAGAATTAAAAGAAATCACTTGTGCAAACCCAAAGAGGTAGGGGGGTTTGCACTACCTAATTTTTTATACTATTATTGGGCAGTACATATTAAAAATATAATTTATTGGTTGGACAGTTCTGCTCAACAGTTGGAATGGATAAGAATGGAGAAAGAGGATTTAGGAGCGATCATTTTTTCCCCAATAAAGCTGAATAATATGTTATATAAGAAGAATCCAATTATAGAAAATACAATACGAATCTGGAAACAAATAAAATTAACTTAAAAATTAAGAAATTTATCAGTGTTAACACCAATAGTGAATAACCCAGTATTTAAACCATCTGGTATGGATAAAACATATAAACAATGGGAAAAGGTAGGAATTAAAAAGTTAGGTGATTTGTATGAATTGGGAAATTTATTATCATTTCAACAACTAAAATCAAAATTTAAATTGAATAACAATCAATATTTTAAATACCTACAGGTATGTGACTTTATGAAGAAATATATACCAAGATTCCAAAGTATAATTTTAGACCCATTGGAAGAAGTAATGAATATCAATGCGGAGTCAACAAAATTAATATCATACTTGTATAACAGTATTTTAAATATAGAATTACCATCAACAGAGGCAATTAGAGAAGACTGGGAAAAAGAATTCATGATAAAAATCTCAAAAGGAACATGGGAAAAATATTTGATACATATACATAAATGTTCGATCAACGCTAGACATAACTTAATTCAATTTAAAATATTACATAGATTATATTATTCCAAAATTAGGTTGAATATATTTTATCCAAATATTTCTCCCATTTGTGATAAATGTCTTTCTCAAAATGCCAATATTACGCACTCATTTGTCTCTTGTACAAAACTTTATAAATTTTGGTGTGATATATTTGATATATTCTCAAAGTTATTTGAGACAAAAATGGAACCTAACACTGAAATGATTATATTTGGAGTAAGTGGAGATGGGAACAAATTAAGTACACACCAAAACTCATTTTTCAATTATGGGTTAATAACAGCAAACCTATACTTAAATTTTGGAAAAATGCTAATATACCAACATTTAAAATGTGGATCAGTAATATGCTGGACACAGCACATTTGGAAGAAATGAGACTCCTCCTAATAGACAAACAAGACCTATTCTTAAGGAGTTGGTCCCCATTTATTGATTTCTTGCATTCATGTGGTGACATAGTATCATGAAAACCAACAGTTTCAGGTATGGGTGAAAGATGATTTAGAATATTTTAAAAAAATCATCTCACTGTGGCAATGGAATAATCTCCCTCCCGCTTTCCTTCTTCACTTATTCCTTCTCTTTCACTTTTTCTTTATTGGTTTTTCACCCACGCTCACTAATCTATTCTTCACTTTTCACAACCTCTTTTTCTTCTCTCCTTTCTCACTTCTCTCTTTAAAAAAAAAAAAAAGGGAAGTTGTACAGAGAATATAATATGTTAACATCGTTTTTGTACCAATGCATTGTACTCACTTCTAATAAATAATTTTTTTTTTTTTTAATTAAAAAAAAGAACAGTTTCTTTCCGTGGGCCATTAGAACTCTAAATTCCTCAACTTTCCACACGACATGAGAATGCTGTCATCAATTCCACTATAATACAGACCACTCAGTTAATATTTCCTCTTTTTTAAAATCCTTTAAAGTATTTACTAAATTTAAAGTGTAATATTCTCCCAGTGCAAAATAATGCATTGGATGTGACTTTGTCTTGTTTGGACATGTTTTGGTTGCACTGATCAGGAGTAGCTCTCCTAATTTTGTTGTATTTCTAAGTACAATGACAAAAAAGGCTTATTATTATTCATTTTTAATAATTTACAATTAAACTTTAACATTTCGGATCACCCAAGTATGACTCCAGGTGTGGCTCCATCAATGCATTAATATTTCTCTTTTACTTTTACTTTTAAGGCAGAGATAGATAGATTCTTGATTAGTACGGTTGTCAGGAGTTATGGGGGGAAGGCAGGAAAATGGGGTTGAGGGAAAAGAAATCAGCCATGATTGAAGCCGAATGGCCTAATTCTGCTATCACATGAACATGAAATAAAAAATTAGTAATAATAACATTAAAAATCATTTTATGAAAATAGTTTACCATAACCCTGACCCTAACCCTACTAAGTCATCACCGTGACTTCACTGACCAGTTGTAGGAAAGAACTGCAGATGCTAGTTTAAACAAAAAATAAATGCTGGAGTAAATCAGCGGGACAGACAGCATCTCTGGATAGAAAGAATGGTGACGTTTCGGGTCAAGACCCTTCTTCAGATTGAAGAAGGGTTTCCACCCGAAAAGACACCCATGATGCTGCCTGTCCTGCGGAGTTACTACAACATTTAGTGTTTACATATCACCAGGATTGCTCAGCAGTCTATGTGTTCATATTTAGAACCATCTACAGCATTTTCAAAGCAAAGTAAATTAAAATTATTCTACATGGGTGATATTTGTTGGCGACTCTGTTAAAAACGACATTTTCAAAGTAGACCATCATGGATATTTCGTCTAATGGTGAAATTGAAAGTTTCAAGTGCCAGCTGTGAATCAGCTTATTCAGTTTCAATCAGCCTGGGTTCTCAATCGGAGGGACGCATTGTTTTGTGTATGTGTTGCATCATATGCTTTGGTGCGTCTTAATAAAAATACTCGTTTAAAAAATTGAAACTACTCGCTAAACATAGAATATACTAGACTAAGTGGGACCCGTTGGGTCCCATGTTCACACAGGAGGGCTGGTCCACCAATGCAATATTCCACCTCTCCACCAATTCTAATATTGGTGGCCAGTGGGGGAGGGGGGGGGGGCTTTCTGGAGTGCTAGTATGGGTGATGTGAGCCAAAGGGACTAGTTTCCAGAGGGCTAGTATGGACATTGTGGGCCGAATGGATTCTTGGGCTGGCAGCTCAGGCCTGGTGGGCTGGCAGCTGAGTCATTCAGGCCTGGTGGGCTGGCAGCTCAGTCATTCAGGCCTGGTGGGTTGGCAGCTCAGTCACTCCGGCCTGGTGGGCTGGCAGCTCAGGCCTGGTGGGCTGGCAGCTCAGTCACTCTGGCCTTATGGGCTGGCAGCTCAGTCACTCAGGCCTGGTGGGCTGGCAGCTCATAAACTGCCAGAAATTCCTCCCAAAACAGGTGAGAGACTCTGTGAGAGAGATGGGGGAGAGGGTGGAGAATCAATTTTAGACATTTTTCATCTATTTCTGCAGATCACAGCAATGAAGGAGGAAAGTCTATCCTGGCCTGGATCTCACAGGGAGCCAATGAAGGGAGGGAGAAAAATATTGGGGTGAGGTTTAATACTTGCAGGAGGAATGCTTACTGTTGGGCCGAAGGAACTCCTCCTGGGCTAGTACAGGCCTGATGGGCTGAAGCGACTTAAAATAAATCTGAGTGAAATCTCAGTGAAAGGGATTTTGGGCAAAAGGGATTGGTTTCTCGGCTAATAGGGGCCTTGTGGACCGAAATTAGCAGTTTCAGGCAGGCCAAACAACTTATTTCATTTCATTTCCATTGCCATTTCAGTTTCAAGCATAGGGCAGGCCAAACAACTCATCTCATTTTCATTTCATTTCATTTCCATTGCCATTTCAGTTTCAAGCACATGGCAGGCCAAACAACTCATCTCATTTTCATTTCATTTCCATTGCCATTTCAGTTTCAAGCACAGGGCAGGTCAAACAACACATCTCATTTTCATTAAGGGCTAACACATCATTTATTGCAAGTACATTGCAGACTCACAGTTCAGTGGACTCACAGTTCAGTTGAATCACAGCAGAATCACTGTTGTGGCCTTCCCATCGCGATCTTCCAGAGTGACTGACTCACGTCGAGGCATCCGGGGTTTTATAGTCCTGCCCCCCCCGGAAGGGGTGTTATCTTCAACGTGGTGATTGACAGGCAAGAGGACCAATCAGCCGATCTCAAGATTTTTTAAACATTCATAACTTTTTTATTTTTCATCGATCGAAAAAATCCTCAGCAGAGGAGGACTGTGAGTAAGATGGCCAAAAATCATAGCGATATAGGGTAGTTTTTTCTAAAATCAATATACAGCGCAGGCAGGAAGTGGTCAAGATGAGACTTTTAGTTATATAGATGACCTTGCTTTTCCGATTTTAAATTAATGTTCATTATTGAGTTCCATTGTAAATATTTTGTAATCTTTACTTGGTTAAAATCAAATAAATGCAACTTAACAATATAAATCTTTAAATTTAAACCAGAAAAAAAATCAGTTGTGCAAAGGAATGATTAACCCAATGTAGTTCAGCATTGTCAACTGCATTTTAAGGCTACCTCCACTGAGCTAATTTTTATGCGCGGTGGTGATTTCCCTGTAATTGTTAGTAAGAGTTCTTGTTCATGCGCAGGATAGCAAGTGTGAGGCATATGGTTTCTTTTCAGCCTCAATAGAAACACATCCAAATGTTCAAATAAATTATGTTAAAATAGAAGCTAAAATTAAAATAGCAATTGAAGTCCATCTGAATGAGAACCCAGGCTGATAATTTGATTTGTAAATGAGCTGGAATTCTGGGTACTAATTAAGCTATTGGTTCTTTGAAGGGGAACATTGAATGGATTCATTTGCTCAGGCAGTGTTAAGAGTGTAAAAGCACATTGATAAATGTATCACATCATGAATGGCTGAAGCATGAAGAGTAACTTTGTCCTTAGAATAGTTTTGATTTGTTTGAAAGTATTGACAGTGTGAAAGAAGTGAACAGAATATGATTTCAATGGGCAGTAGCTGTCAGAAGCAAATAGATTGTAAGATCTTGCCTTTACATTAAATGACATTCGAAATGGCTATTATTTTTAATATCCCCTGTGACTAAGAGAACCATTGCCCACAGAAATTTCATTGTATAGGTAGTGAATTCAAACTTTTTCATTTTGAGCCTTGTATGTATTGTGTATACCATGAAGTTTATTAATTTGACAGATGATTGATATGGGTCATCTTTTACGGTAGACTTGTTGGTCATCTGAAATAATCTGTTTTACATATTGGCAGTACGATATATAATTCTTCTAGAACAATGCAATACCCAATGGTGAAGATTTTAATACAAAATGAAGATGCAGGAAATTGCTATTCTTGTCCTCTTTGGAATTGTTCTTCAACACCAGCTGCGGAAGAGACACAGCAGCCAATAAATGGAAGGAAGGTTTAGTGGAACAGCCTATTGGGGGTGGCCTTGTTGGGAGAGAGGCTGTGTTGAAATGAAATGCTGTGTTGAGGGTAAGTGTAGAACTGAGACTTTGGCTCAAGATGCTTTGGCGACAGGGCTGATGAAAGGGTAACAGCAGGTTAAGGTGCAGTCTGTTTTCCTGTGTAATTTTTACAAGGTATTTGGTCCTCCGGCAAGATGTTGGAAGTCAGGGGGATTTCATGTACCACTGCGGAATACATCTGAAGCAAGTATGTTCAACTGCTGAATGACCTCGGGATTATTCAGGAGTGTCAGAATGTCATAGATAGGAGTTACAGTGAGGTGGTCACACCTAGCATGCAGGCATGAAGTAGATGGGTGGCCACCAGAAAAGGGACTAGACAAAGGGTGTAGGAATTGCCTGGGATCTTTCCACCACCACAACTGGTATGCTCCTTTGGATCAACATTCAGTCTGAAAAAGGGTCTCGACCCAAAACGTCACCCATTCCTCTCCTGAGATGTTGCCTGAGTTACTCCAGCATTTTGTGTCTACCTTCGATCTAAACCAGCATCTGCAGTTCTTTCCTACACATGCTCCTTTGGATACTGTTCTGAGGTGGACCTGTCTGGGGAGAGCAGCAGCAGTGCACAGGACTGCGGTGTTGGGCCTGGCTCTGAGGCACAGCCAGGAAGGGAAAAGTCAGACAGAGCCATTGTGATAGGAAACTTGTTAGTTGGGGGAACAGATAGCAGATTCTGTGGCAGCAAATGAGACTCCTGGTGCCAGGGTCTAGGATGTCTCCGAGCAGTTGCACAATATTCTCAACATAAAGATGTAAATGAGCTGTACGTGGCAGAATTTTTACACAGAGAGTGCTGAGTGCCTGGACAGAGTTGTCAAGGGTGGTAGTGCAGATGGATACAATACTGGCATTTAATAGGCTTTTAGATAACACACGTCCAGGTTCAGGAACAGCTTCTTTCCAACAACCATCAGGCTATTGAACACTACGAACTCTAACTAAACTCACAACTATAAATTGCTGGGGTTACACTAAGGACTTTGACTTTTGATTTGTTTTTGCACTAGATTGTTTATTGCTTGTTGTGTTATTTACACTATTGCTTGTGTTTACAAACCTGTTGTGCTGGGGCTGCTGCTGCAAGTAAAAATGTAATTGTTCCGTTGGGGACATATGACAATAAAACACACTTAACTCGGATCCTGAAGAAGGGTCTCGACCCGAAACGTTACCCATTCCTTCTCTCCAGAGATGCTGCCTGTGCCACTGTTACTCCAGCTTTTTGTGCCTATCTTGACTTGGATATGCAATCAATGGAGGGACATAGATCACGTTCGGGCAGATGAAATTAGTTTAAAGCCCCTGTCCCACTTTCGCGACCTCTGCCGAGATTGCCCTTGACTCATACTCGCAGCATGGTCGCCACGAGGTCGTAGAAGGTCTTCGTAACTCTTCCTCATGCTCGTGAGTGGTCTCTGCGTACTCGTGGCCTCAAGTAGGCTGCGGCGTTTTTTCCAGCCTGATAAAAAATGTCCACGGAAAAAGTTGATACTTTTTACTCGTAGGTAGGTTGTAGGTAGGTCGTAGTAGGTCGTGATGGTAATCGTAGGTCGGTAACTGGCCCGAGAAAAAAATGCGAACATGACATAATTTTATCATGTGATCACTTTCCACTCGTAGCCAGCCGTAGTTGGTCTTAGGTGTGGAAGACGAGGTCGAGGGGGGTCGTAGGAGGTCATAGACTTAGTCGTAGGAGGTCGTACAGATAGCCGTAGGAGGTCTTAGACAGAGTCGTGGGAGGCCTTTTACTTCTGCGAGTCAACACGACCCTGACAATTTTTTCAACTCGTCTAGGGTCTTCTCAACTCGTGGATTAGGTCGTCCAAGTGGGACAGGCCCTTCACTTGGCATCATGTTTAGCGCAGACATTGTTGGTCATGTTTAGCACAGACACTTGGTTGAAAAGCATTTTCCTGTGCTGAACTGTTCTATGTTTTATGACGTACTTCCCATTTTCGCTCTTATTGGGCTTGTTGCAAAAATTAAACCCTCTTGTTTTGAATTCCCAGATAAAAGACATTTCTCCATATCTATGCTATTGAAGCCATTGCCAACATTAATATCTGGATTGTATCACTCCTTAACTATCTAAACCCAAATGAATATTTACCCTCATAATTTAACATTTAATCCTGCAATTATTCTGGGTGATTTGCTGCTTTCTTTCTGTGAAGATTAGAATTCAGAAATGAAGGCAGTCCTCCAGATGGAATTGATCAAGGCTTTGATCAATCACCATCAGAGATTTCCTATTGTGTCGTTCCTTGATCCCACCTTTACCTCTCCATCTTTAAAACTTCAAACGTTTTCCATTTCCAGTGTAAACATTAACACTTTCTTTCTCCACAAGTGTCTGAGTAACCAAGTATTTCCAGAACTTTCTGTTTTACTTTAGTTTTCGAGGATCTGCGGTGCTTAATTTTTTTTTTAAATTAAAGCTCCTCTTCCACATATTTGAATTCCTTTGAAATAGAGGCCAACGTGCCATGAAACTTTCTCATCACATTTTGTGCTGCTGCATGTTTTTAGTTTTTTGTACAATGGCACAAAAATCCTGCACCCCTGGCCCTGATCAATTTATAAAATGCGCTAATCTGGTGTTTCTCACTGTTTCATCTGCTTTAGCTTCATTTAAAATGTAGTTTTAATAACATCTTGCTTTCATCTCAACTTCCTGAGCTTCCTACTTTAATGTCACCTGAAAACTTGGATATATAAATTTATTTCTGTTCCACTCATTACTATATGTATATCAAAATTGCGAGGCTCTGTATAAATCCCAGGCTAATTGTCATAAGGACAAGAGAATGAGCCTTCTTATCAACCTATTGTCTCTATGATAGCTAATCTACATTACAGCTTTCAGTCTGAAGAAGGGTCTCACCCCGAAACGTCACCCATTCCTTCCATCCAGAGATGCTGCCTGTCCCACTGAGTTACTCCAGCATTTTGTGTCTATAATAATAATAATAATAAATTTTATTTATGGGCGCCTTTCAAGAGTCTCAAGGACACCTTACAAAAATTTAGCAAGTAGAGGAAAAACATGTAAGCGGAATGAAATAAATAGTAGAGACATGACTAGTACACAAATTAAAGACAGAATTCAATTCAAAACACAATATGAGGTAATTCAAGCACAGATGAAAAGGGAGGGGGACGTGGGGCTAAGGATAGGCAGAGGTGAAGAGATGGGTCTTGAGGCGGGACTGGAAGATGGTGAGAATTGCGGATCAGTTGGGGGAGGGAGTTCCAGAGCCTGGGAGCTGCCCTGGAGAAGGCTCTGTCCCCAAAACTGCGGAGGTTGGATTTGTGGATGGAGAGGAGACCGGCTGATGTGGATCTGAGGGACCGTGAGGGTTGGTAGTGGGAGAGGAGGTCAGTGAGATATGGGGGGGGGGCAGATGGTGGAGGGCTTTGTAGGTGAGGACCACTCATAGTGTAGGTGAGGTCTATCTACATAACAAGGCATGGTTACAATGCTCTTTAAATGCAATCCTGTTTAAAATGTTTGATGGATTTCCAAACAGAAGATATAGATCACTGAAGAAAATACCGTCTTAAATATGCAACGATAATCTCAAAAAAAAGCTGAAATGTCCAACTGAACGCTAGTTGAAATTCCTGTCGTCATGACCAAGAAACTGTATTTCCAGCAACATCCTTGATATCCATTTCTATATAATTTTAATTTAATTTTGTGCGTCACAAATTACAATACAGTATATATGAAACACGTGTGTGGAATGGTTTCTCATCTCCTATTTCTTCCTTAACAGTTATGCTTCACAAGTATATGCTCAAGACTATGGATAAAATTAATTGGTTTGTTCTCCTGTTGTATGTTGATGTCTAACAACTGATTAGTCAGACTGTGGATATTGCTTTGACCAGATATGCCATATTTAACACAGATGGTATAGGATAAATTCATCAATTAGCTTAAAATCTCCCTGAGTGAGATTACTCTGTAGAGAACCTTATGAACAAGACTACAACTGTATAACAAATGGTACAGCATTCCCTCCGTTATAGGGTGTCAGGTTTAACTGTTTTATATCGTGCCGTGTGCTCTTTCAGTTAGGTTTAAAATATCTCATGGAACTGTTTTCAACAAGGCCTTTATTTAATGTATTTATCCATAAAGTAGATTATGTGGTCATTGTCACCACTGCATTCAAAGCGTATTGTGTGCTAGTTGGTTGTCACATTTCCTCCTGCACAGAAATTATGCACTGTATTGTCAGATATTCTAAAAGGACATTAAAAATACTGCATGTTATGATTTTTCCACAAATAGTATCATTTATGTGACTCCTGCAGCACTTCTCGTGCAGAACAGACATTGAGAATAAAGTAGCAAAAATTCACGTCTTTAATGCTTAAGTAGTAATTTATATATTCTCAGAGCTGATTGCAATTACAGTGTATTGATCAATTGGAGGAGACACAGCCTTTCTTATTTTCGCTTTTAAACAAATGCCAATAATTCCTTGCTGACTTTTCTCATGTTTTATTTAGAGCCAGAGAGTAAAAAAGCATGGAAATAGGCCCATTGTGCTGTTTAATCTTCTAGATAAGTGTACCATGTGAAATCTTGTCAAAGGCTTTGCTAAACGAGAACAAAGGAGGACCTGGCGTTGGGTACTTTGTAACTTTGCCAGCGCCCTTTAAGTGGCAACTTTTTGCAGAATATCACTGTGACTTGTCACATGTGACAATAAAGCATCATTCATTCATTCATTCAAGGCCTCTACATTTCTACCCTTGTTTATACTATATGGTTTGTGGATGCACTTGGTCAGACCCTGGTGATTTATTCACCATAATATGGTTTATCCACCTTTATGTGGTTTAAGGCTGCATTAGCCAATACTTTCTTTTTGCTAATTCTTATGATCACAACTCAGTTGCGTTAATTTCTTCGAGATCACAACTCAGTTGCGTTAATTTCTTAACTTCCATAGCGTTATCCACAGTAAAAACTGATGAGAAATACACAAAGACGGCCAGGTTGATCTTTAAGGGGACCTAGCCACCCTGTTACTTCTAATATAGCTGTAGAATCTCTTGGGATTTCCTTTACCTTGACTGCCAGATCCATTTCATGCCCTCTTTTTGCCCTCCTGATCTTCTTCAGTGTACTATGATTTTCTTTTCCTGATGAGAGCCTCAAAATCTCTTGTCAACCAGGGTTCCTTGAACTTGTCCTTCGCCCTGACGGGAACATGTTGTCCTTGAACTCTTGCTATGGCATTGTTAAAAGCTTCCCATCTGCCAGATGTCCCTTCAAATGCAAACGGTCTCACCCATTTGACCTCTGCCAGTTTTTGCCTAATGCCCCTAACATTGACCTTGTCTGAATTTAGGACCTTAATTTGTCAATTATTTGGCTATTCCTGTGGATCCTTTTTTTAGTATGCATAATATGTATGCTAACCTGTATTAACAGGACTGAGCTTTGATCTTGTGCAGTCTGTTTACCTATAGTTTGCTGAGGAATTTCATACTGATTCATTTAACAAACATTCTATTATGGTACCCATTCATTATTGGAGAATGGCTATGATCAGATACACTTTGTTCTCTAAGATCAGAGCTTTGCGTTGTTGTGTATCCGACATGCAGTAAAAAAGGTGTTTACAGGCAAATTATTTCAATTTTAAAAGTTTTTAGTGTAAAGAAGAAACACAAATTGATGGTATTTTTCATTGTTTTTGCAAAAGCATTAGAAATAATGTTCATATATTTTCAGATTACTACAAAGAATGGGAATCCTGAACAGTTTTACAGCACCGATAATAAACTTTTTATATAACTCTCAATTGACATAAGTACAACTAATCTTGTCCATATGAAATTAAATACATAAAATGCAGAACTACTTTCACTCTGTCCACTCGTCTTCTTCCCCCTGCCGATCCTCCTTCCTCCTTCACTCTGTCTACTGATAATGCTTGTAGATGAATAAATTATATTTTGAAGTAGAAAATTCCATTCTTTAAAAAAATAAGATATTTACTTTGAGTTTGGAAATGAATGATAAATAATGATACGTGATGAGGAAGTTTTTGGCAAATGAAGTGAGGGATTTAAACTTCTGTGTGTAAATATTCAGCAACTTTTGCCTACACTTGTGCGGTCATGACTCATTGCAAAAATAAGATGAAGAAAAAAGCTGCTTGGCAGGAGAGGAGAAAGTTGATGAATTGAGGAAATAATTGCCGCTGAGAATTCATGGTTTAAAAATGAATAAAATTGTAAATGCAGCGGTAATAGCATAATCTTAATTTATGCAGCATACAATACGTGTGTATCTGTGGCGTAGTAGTTGTTTCAACTATGCGCATAGTTGAAACAAAAATGGCAAAAACTACATTTTTAAAATATTTTTTCCTGATATCTGTTTAATTTATCAACAGGAACCAAGGTGACATCGTCTGTACATGTTTTGAAGCTTATAAAGCAAGCTGGTGACAAAGTATTGGTTTATTACGAAAGACCTGTTGGTGGACATCGGAATCAACAATGTGGCTCACTCCAGGAGAACTGTGGCCAGCTTGAGGACACTGGGTTTAGTGCACAGTTTGGACAACATGCATTTGATGATGATGGTATTTTAGATAATGTTGACGGTAAAGACTTAGATTCTGAATTCGAAGAATTAGTATGTCCTGAAATCAAACCACCGACCATAATCGTAAAGGAGGATTTTGCACCATCTAATCTAAGTCCAAAGCGTTCAGTAGCTACACTTGCCACCAAGCCACTAGGAACCATATCCCCCATTCTGAATCGTAAATTAAATTTGGGGAATTACCAGATTCCCCTGAAATCACAGCAAAAAGACGCAGTTAAGTTTGCCCAGCCAAAGTGTTTAGACGTCCCTGATGGAGCACAGCAGTCAAGTAAGCTAGCATTAGGATCCACAAATAAACCTCCGGTGCCCCCAAGGCCTCAGATAAAGATAATTTCAGCTGCTTCTGAAGCCCAGAACCTGTCTGAATCTGCAGACACAGCTACAGAAAAACTTGACAAATCGGCAACATCCATCAATAGTGCAGAGAAAAGTATTGATAAAAGTGTCAGTAAAAATCTAGATCAGATGGAAGATGCATCTCAGTCCAGGCCAACAGCTAGTAAACAAGATTCCAAGGAGAAGTTACCAGAAACTACCTGCAGAGTGCGCGATGGAGCAGAAGGGAATAAAATCTGGGAGTCACCAGAGATATCCTATCGCAAGAGATTTGTGAAGTGGAACAAGGCAACGTGCGTGTTTGACGTTGAAGGACGCCACAGATACATCAACGTTGCCGTGTGGTGTAAAGAACCTTTTAAATCAGGTGAACTCATGTGTTTAGGCCATGCAAGTATAAAACTTGAAGAGATAGCCATGGAATGTCTTTGCACTGCATCAATGGAGTTTCAGACAACCTTTCGGCTTAATGCTCCTGAACCAAAAGCTGTTGTCAGTAGAACTGCATTACGAAATCTAAGCACTCATAAGGGATTCAATGAGAAACTGTGCTATGGTGACGTTACACTAAATTTTACCTATTTAAAAGAGGGTGATACAGAAAACTCTAGCATTCAAATAGAAAGGGAAAAGGAAGATAATTTACAGGAGGATATTCCTGTCATCATTAAGGAGGAAACTGATCCATCGTGTATGGACAATAAGCACAATTTCCAAGATACTCAGTTTCAGAATCCAACCTGGTGTGATTACTGTAAAAAGAAAGTCTGGACCAAAGCTGCTTCTCAGTGCATGAACTGTGCATATGTGTGTCATAAAAAGTGTCAGGATAAGTGTCTGGCAGAAGCACTTCTTCCTGGTCTCACAGAGAGAAGAGCTGATTTGGAAGCCAAGCCGTCCTTCAACAGGTCAACAGGGTTAACACGGCATATCATCAACACCAGCTCACGCTTGCTGAACCTGAGACCAGGACAAAGGGCTCGTCTTGCGGATCCTAGTGTAGATTTGGTTGAGCCTTCACCCAAACAAACTCCAAATACATCAGACAATGAAAGCAGTGACACAGAGACGTACAGTGCCAGTAGTCCATCCAAACGGGTGGCTTCTTCCATGGGTAACAAGTTATCAGTGAAGAAAGACGGTGGTCTCGACGATAGTGTATTGATTGCTGTAAAGGAGATTGGTCGAGACCTGTATCGTGGATTACCAGCCGATGAACGATTTCAAAAACTGTACTTGATGTCAGAAAAGCTACAGAATGAAATAGAGCTGGAACTGGAACAGAATTATGCTTTGCAGAAAGAAGAAAAGGATTGCACAGATCCTAAAAAGAAATGTCATTTGTCTGCTGCTATTTCAAAGTCAATTGAACGGCTACAAGCCCTTACACTGCTCACAATCCACTACAAAGCAGGAATTGATGATTTAGAATTTAGCGACTTTGCATCTTCTGAACAACAGGCAAAAAAAGCCTCAAAGCTTACAGATGATATTTTATCCCTAACAACAGACGATATTGAAGTTGGCAGTCAGGCAGATGTGCAACCACTTACTGAAGAATCAAATGAGCAAACTATCGATGAAACTGAATCAATTTCTTGACTTAATTCATTTTCCCCATAATTGCAGTAGAGATATTTACTATTTACTATTTTGTTGACTTTTCTTTTGCTTCTGTGCGATTACGCAACTGTTATTCTCTCTTGCAAATCTGGCTGTTAATGTGACTATTGTGTCAATAAACAATGGCCAGATCAATTTAGGATTTTCCCTTCCCACCAAAGTTTTTGTTTCCACATCTATGTAAATTTGTGGTGTTATGATATGCGGCTGAGTCCACAGTACGCCGGGACGGTTGATGTAAAGTCTCTTCTGGGACCAGGTTTCAGAATTCAAATCATGTTAAAACCTCTAATCCTTTATATTATTTGTTTGTTATGTAGATGTTTCTTTGCCAAACCTGTATCAATATAGTAAACTGTGTGGTGAGCTTTTTGTATTTATTGAAAGTAAAACTGGGTTTTCTTTGGTATGTTTTATTTCTTTATAAATTTAATTGATGACTGCACTGGAACTCTGAAATGCTTGTGCAAGGAGTGCAAGAAATGCACTGACATTCTCATCTTTAATGAAGCTGTAATGTATACTACAAAGACATGGCTATTTAATTAATATTTATGTACGTGTTACATAGTGAAGCATCCAGCTTGTTTTCTCTGCAGAATGGTGGGGATGTGGGAGGGAGGGTGTGGGGTAAATTTTGATAGAATGTGAATTGATTCAACTTGCCAAGTAGTAACCTTTACACAAGTAGAATAATTGATAGTGAAAGCCGAGAAAAAATATTGCTAATTATTTGAGGGGTGTCAATTTGATTTTGTTTAATAAGCGGACTTCTGTGTTCTGCTAGTAAACTCCTCCCCATCCCAACTCCCACTTCATCCACCCTGACCCCATCCCAACCACCACCTCAGCTGAATGGAGAGTTGGGTGTCTAGAACTTTAACACTGCCCCAATAAATACAATAATGCAAAATTGTTGGGGTTTCTTTTGTAACCTTATTTAATTGCATCTATATTTGTAATTTTCATATGTTTGACCAGAAGGTCATGTACTGTATTGACAATTCTGAAACATTGCACTCAACAAAAGATACTCATTCATATTTCCAATGTGTAGGTAAATATATTTACACCTGAGTTTGGAAGAAAGGAGTTTTTCCAAATACAGCAAGGCTGAAAAGAAGTGTTTTTTATTTCACACCATTTATATGTTTTACAAATCAGCCTAAATACTGAAGAATTGCGTGTACATAACATTGCCCATATTACACTGGTGCAATATCTGTACATTGATTGGATGTAACAATAAGTTTTTTAAAACTTTTGATTTAAAAAATGTCTTTAGTTTCTTGGTTTTGAAATGTACAGATGTTTCTATATGCATCTGAATATTTTGGAATGTTTCAGAAATTTCTGAAATGTTTGGTGTGTTAATATTTTTTACTTTGACATTTCCAGCAGAGCAAGTGGGCATGGCTTAGCTGGCTGTTAAATATTTTTACATTTCCGGCAGGTGACTTGCTGCCTGGTTGGCTCTTTCACAGGGCAGGTCCTTGCCACCGAGGAAACCTCGCAGTAGTTTCTTGAATCTCCTACTGGGAGGAATGTCTGCTATGGAAAGGTGTGAAATGGTCACTGCTGAGTTTGAATTCTGGGTCAGTGACATACTGTGGAAATAGATTTCTCTATCGCTAGGCCAGCGATGTTGATATTAATCCTGAATCTGTGTCCTTTTATTACCCATCCACCAGTAGAAAGAGATCATCATACTTCACCCAATCTCTCTTTGCTTTCTCTGCTCTATGGTGAACAGCCTAATCCCCTTGAGCCTCAATCCTGGTATTCTTTGTATAGGTGGGTAGTTAAAAAAGAACCAATCGTATTGATGAGCACAAAAGTGAGAAAATACGTTCCAAGGCTACAAAGAAATTAGGAAAGAGGGAATGGGACTAAAGAGATCACACTGCTGGTGTCTTTCATGGATTTTACGGGCTGAATTACTGCCTCTGACGTAAGAATGAGATGCTATGGAAAATACTTTTCATTGAGAGAGCAAGAATCAGCAGTAATATATAAAATAAAGCCCTCCAGTACCAATAAAGTATCAATCCCAGCCTGATAGGGGTAACTACTAGTCTCATTGTTCCAGTTTTCAGTGGCCTTTAGATAGAATCGACAAATTGAACTCGATCTTGTGAAGTAACTTGAAACCATCCCAATTTATTTCATGCCATCTGGAAAAATCTGCCCTGGATGTGAACCTGAACACTTTGAAAAGCTGATGCATCATGCCCATAATATCACTTTCATTGCAAAAAATGGCAATATTTGAACGGGTTTATTGTTAGCTGTTACACAAATACTACCTTTTTAAAATATTTTCACAATACCTTCACATAATTAGAATGTATTGTTTAAAGGCCAATTTTTAGCCAAAAGATGTAATTTCAACAAGGAATCTGGTAGCATATTTAATAGTCACTGAGTCTGAGGTTATGGGTTCAAGTTACAGAATTGTCAGCACAAAATCTAGACTGAAGCATCAGGACAGTTTTAAGGTAGTGCTTCACTATGAGATGTACCATCTTTTAATTAAGCCCTTAAAACTAGAGCAACTCTGCCCAGATGGCCGTAGATCGTCCCATAGATAATTTGTGCATTATCTCCTTTCTTGCATTCATCCCCCAATCAATCCTTCTATACATATTTTTTTAAATGACTAATGGATCATTATCACTAATGGATCCTGTTTCTGTTTATGTGACACCATTCTTACAACAATAACTTCAGTTTCATAGGATGTAGAGCTCTTAGGAAAATGACATGAAAGTTGCTATATGAATGCAAGCTTTTCTCCAAATATTAAAGACAGCACAAATAGGAAATAATTTTCAGTTATGATTAATAATTTACTGTGGTTAGTTGTCACACATAAAGATAAATGTAACCGATTTTGCTTGAATATTCATTCTCAACTTCAAAACTCAATTATGACCATTGTCAAAATCTGACTAGCTGCATGTGTCCTATATTCCTTCTTTAATTATTTTTGTTGACGTTTACATGTGAGCTTTCACATCCCCCAGAGTTACTTAAAATGATTACATTAAACAATTAACCATACATCCTAAAATTTGCAGCTGAAATAAAATATAATTTGGTTTGGATGAGAATACTTCATTTTCTCTGCATGACATAGATATACTTCTTTAAATCAATGTCCTTCACTGCACCCGCCTGCTCCTTGGAATAAGTTGGCATGCATTGCATTCTTAGGTTCAGCCTAAGATTAATTCAGATAGCTTTTTTAAAGAATGTAATTTGCTTGTGCATAATTTTTGACCCAAGGTGGTTCTTTTTTTTTCACTTAAATTTTTATTGATTTTTAAGAGCTATATACAAAACAGTGCAACACCATCTCCATAAATAAAACAAAGCAAGAAAAACAGCAATCAAAATTAAAAAATAAGTAGATAGGGGGGAAAAAAAGTAAATAAATTAAAAAATTGGAATAAGACCGTGTGGTTCACTTACCAAATTTAAAAAAGAAAAAACATTACATTGATTAGTTATCTGGAGATAATTCAATATTCATACAAACATAGTTCTATATAACACAATCTTCCCATATCTAGCTCGGCATTTATCTAATTGGTGTCATGGCTCAAATAAACGGTCCATTTTTCCCAGGTCTTCTCAAATGAATTCTCCTTGACTCTCAAGGAATATGTCAATTTCTCCATATTAAAGATGTCTCGCACAATTTCTAACCACTGTTCCTGTTTTGGACTTTTTTCATTAAGCCACTGCCTGGTAATGGCCTTCTTACTTGCTGCAAGCAAAACTTTAATCAAATATGCATCTTCTATTTTTACCCAAGGTGGTTCTTAAACACAGACTCTTAACCCAATAGTAAAGAAGTCCTAGACTGTTTGAGACCTTTCTCAAAGTTAGCAAACCGCAGCACTTGTGTGCACCACACATACAGTCTGATCACACACTTTCAAGCTCTTGCCTACGTCCTTATTTCGGTAAAGGATTTGTTGACGTTTTGGATCAAGATGAATCATACTGGCCATTATGAATCAGGGTATCTCCAAAGTCTTGAGGTAGCAAGCAAACATTTAATTCCTTACCTTCTGTTTTAGTAAAACCTTAATCTATTTAAAATAAATTACCAGATGGTTTTGCTGAAAATAGGGAGAAATTCTTGATAAACACATCAAGCATTCCTTTTAGATATTTTACAACCTAAGTGAGCTTCGCTGCATAACATATCCGACATAATGCACTGAATTGTGCCAAAGAGAACTGGGTGTGGTCCTGTACAATGTTAATATCACTATGCATCAAAAGCACAGGTGATGTTTACCAAGGATTCCTGGACCTCATCTTTATCAGTATTTGTGGGCCAAAAGGTAAATTAAGAATTTATTTGTCATGAACTAAGTCTATGTTTTAGTTTTTCTCAATTGATTTTAGTCTCTCCCAAGAGAATAAATAATTCTCAATGAGAGAATTGAAGGTCATGATGTGTAACTGCAACATAACAACATGGGACGGGCTCAATGTGCTAACTGTTTTCTCTGTCTCATTTGGCTCTAATGACTGGCATTTGTGATAAGAAAATATCGTGAAGTAAAGGTTTTTGGAATATTTTCCAAAAATATCTAATTCTGAATAGCAGATAAATTAAGCAGATAAAGCCATTTTACTCAGGATACCTTTATTACTGATATTTGTCTAGGAAGCAAAAATACACGCATTCACAGACGTCCACGCATATACACAGACACACATCTGACTGCAGATTAACAAGCCCACTTATTGATCAACAGAGATGTTCTGTCCACCTTTATATTTGTATTTGCTCATCTGTTACAGTACACAAAGCGACCAAATTCGTCTGTGGACAGTGATTATATTTATATGCACAGGATATGTTGTGTTTACCATAAATTTAGTGATTTGTCACGGTTGCAATATGTGACATTTATGAATGCCTACTTTTACATATTCATGAATGGTATTGACAGAATTAGATCATCCGGTGTAGTTTAAATCATGGATTCTGAATGCGCTTATGCGTCAAAGTGTTTGCAGCTTAATTGTCACCAGGAGCAGTCTATGTGGATAAATAATGCAATAAAGGTGTCGAACATATCCATTGCATGTAAATATATTAAATATAATGAAGGCACATACATGTTTTGTTACAGACTGAAATGTGTCCTACAACAGATACGTGTTTATAAAAAAAAGTAGTTGCACTTGCTTTCAAAGTAAATATTTTTCAACTTTTGTTCCTCTCTAAACCATTATCACAGTTCATCATTTAATGCAAATTGTATCAGCAGAAGAAACTCACTTTTTTTATGGAAGAGGGAACCATACCCTTCAATAGATGTGGGCAGTTCTTTGGTGCAGCTCGTAGAGCTGCTGCCTCAGTACTAGAGACACTGACCTCGGGTGCTGTCGGTTTGGATTTAGTACCTTTACCGGGTCCCTTTGGTTTTCCTCCAGGTGCTCCAGTTTCCTCCCACATCCCAAAGATGAGCAGGTTTTTAAGGTTAATCGGGCTCTGCAATATGCCCTAGTCTGTGGGGTGTGAGCGCAAAGGTGGGATAAAGTACAGTGCCCTCCGTAATGTTTGGGAGAAAGACCCATCATTAAAGTATTTGCCTCTACTCCACAATTTGAGATTTGTAATAGAAAAAAAATCACATGTGGTTAAAGTGCACGTTGTCAGATTTTATTAAAGGGTATTTTTATAAATTTTGGTTTCACCATGTAGAAATTACAACTGTGTTTATACATAGTCCCCCCCATTTCAGGGCACCATAATGTTTGTAATCGCTCAGGTGTGTTTAAATGGCTTGTTAATGCAGGTAAAAGAGAGCTCGCAGCACCTAGTCTTTCCATCACCTTTGGAAACTTTTATTGCTGTTTATCAACATGAGGACCAAAGTTGTGCCAATGAAAGTCAAATAAACCATTATGAGACTGAGAATCAAGAATAAAACAGAGACATTAGCCAAACCTTAGGCTTACCAAAATCAACTGTTTGGAACATCATTAAGAAGAAGAGAGCACTGGTGAGCTTACTAATCGCAAAGGAACAGGCAGCCCCAAGAAGACCTCCATAGCTGATGACAGAAGAATTCTCTCTATAATAAAGCAAAACCCCTAAACACCTGTCTGACAGATCAGAAATACACTTCAGGAGTCAGGTGTGGATTTGTCAGAAATACAGAGGCTACACTGCAAGATGCAAATCACTGGTTAGCTGCAAAATAGGATGGCCAGGCTACAGTTTGCCAATAAGTACTTAAAAGAGCAACCACAGTTCTGGAAAAAGATCTTGTGGACAGATGAGACGAAGATTAACATATCAGAGTGATGGCAAGAGCAAAGTATGGAGGAGAGAAGGAACTGCCCAAGATCCAAAGCATACCACCTCATCTGTGAAACACGGTGGTGTGGGTGTTATGGCCTGGGCATGTATGGCTGCTAAGGTACTGGCTCAATTATCTTCAGTGATGATACAACTGCTAATGGTAGTAGCATAATGAATTCTGAAGTGTATAGACACATCCTATCTGCTCAAGTTCAAACAAATGCCTCAAAACTGCCTGGCAGAGCATCACCAGGGAAGACATCCAGCAACTGGTGATGTCCATGAATCGCAGATTTCAAGCAGTCATTGCATGCAAAGGATATGCAACAAAATACTAAACATAACTACTTTCATTTACAGACATTGCTGTGTCCCAAACATTATGGTGCCCTGAAATGGGGGGGGACTATGTATAAACACTGCTGTAGTTTTTACATGGTGAAACCAAAATGTATAAAAATGGCCTTTATTAAAATCTGACAATCTGCACTTTAACCACATGTGATTTTTTTTTAAATTACAAATCTCAAATTGTGGAGTACAGAGGCAAATAAACAATGGGTTTTTGTCCCAAACATTTTGGAGGGCACTGTAGAACTAGGTGAATGGGTAATCAATGGTCATCGTGGACTTGATGGACCAAAAAGCCTGTTTCCATGATGCATATCTTAACTAAACTAAAGCTGTAAACTTTGCAGAAGGAATTGTTTCATTCATTTGTCACTTAACTGGTGAACTTTACTTTTGGCAACTAATTTGCAGACCTATAATCGCATATCTGTTTTATTCAAAGAAAACATTTAGAACAATTAACACATATTGGGAAAAACTGAGCAGACAAAGGCCATCTTCATTAATAAATGCAAGATTATAAAATATACTGTCTTCAATTAAATGTTTTGAAATCATAGTTCTGACTAGCAAATTTAAATAAATATCACAATTTTATAAGGCTGCTGGTAATTTTATTCAACCTTTTTTTTACCCTAGCCCAAACTCCATTTAGTTGCATTTCTAAATAATTCTAAATCTGGATAAATAAGGTTGCAACTTTGGTATGCTTTCATGGTAGAATAATTAAACAATTTAGATATTAATTTATGGGACAGATCACATAACACTTGAATATACATTAAGATAATAGTGCAAAGAAAATGGCATGGCTCCAATCATTCATCACTCCTAGATTCTTCCTCATCATCAATCATAGGGGCTTTATGAAAGTAGTCTTGAGTTGTGTACATTTTGGTTTTAACAGGGCAATTTTGATTCATCAAAATAGCCTAAAATAAAATAAATTCAAGTATTACTGTGTGCAGTTCAGCAAACAGTGGTAGGTATTGATAAATTAATTGTTTTCCCTTACCATCTTTTCTTCCTTGGCAGGAGGGCTTCGAAGAAAAAAGCACAGTGGAGCATATAGTATGTCAATGATTCCAATAATTGCCATCAACCAAGGAAATCCTATTGTTTCAGCAATGGCTCCACCAGTTGAAGGGCCTGGAAAAACATTCATAAATAAGGGAAAACACAGCACAATATCAACAATGCTGTTAACTTTGTGTTATTTAAATTTAAAGTATTTTAATGTTTAAATTATTATAAATTTAAAATACTTCATCAGTGTGTAATACATTTTGATGCTGGTTTAACTTTTAAATTGTCTGATAATTATGCTAATTAGCTAACACTTGTCAGCATGAGCAAGGTAAGCATCTAAGTAATATTAAAATGTATATAATTTAAAACCAAAGTGAACGGGTGGTCAATGGTCCCTGTGGACTATCGGGCTGAATGGTCTGTTTCCATGCTGCATCTCTAAACTAAACTAAACAACATCAGTGGAGATAAATTATGTATTAAGAATCAGATGAGATTCTGAAAACTAACCAACTTTTCCATCAGTGTTTAATAAATGTTGGTGCTAGTTTAAAATCAAGTGTCTGACAAGCATGGTAATTAGCTTAGATCGGTCACTATGAGCGTGGTAGGAATTATTACATTGAACTGTCTGAGATGTTATTAATGGAGTATTGCCTCAAATGTCATCAGCACCAAAATTATAACAGCCAAAAACATAGCAAGTGGTTTATCATTTCAAAGGCTTTGTAGTGAGTTTGAATAACCCAATTTAATTATTGCCTGGAATGCCTTTAGCCAGAGAATTTCTTAACTTCAAATTCCAATTAATTTAGCCGACCAATTGTCAAGAAGATGAAAATTAGCGAGAAATGTATATTGTGGGTACATCATTAAATTGGCATTGTGTTTGCTTCTTTAATTAATCTTTTGTTCACCCATTCTAACATCTATTAAAAATCCATAATGTTTTAATTATCGTTATGGGATGTAAATGATTAAACACGGCTTTCATTTAGAATTGTTGCAAAACTTTATAAGCACAAATTGCTCATTTTAATCTGTCGTTCTTCATTAATCATACTGATGACATCACAGTCAGTTGGTTATCTTGTGGTGAACACAGGTAATATCATTTTGTGAGCAGAATCCTTCCTAATGTTGTAAAAAGAGTAAATTTGAAGCTAATTTTTTTTTACAGGTGGGGATGTGTTCATTTGACCCCAATATTTTGCGCATAATTCACCCACACTTCATCTTTCCTGAACACACTGAAGAGATTTCTGCTTTGAAATGTGTTCCCTACTTTTCAATGTTCCATCTTTCAAATATAGCTCCAAAGATCAACCTGTCAGAAAATCAAGTACAGTTTTTCACCTAGTGTTTATTGTATTGATTTCTATTTTTGCCTATTCAAAATATAGGAAACATCAGGAGGATTAGGTTAGAAGCTACCAGTCTTTCACCATTGTTCAAATCTTACAGATGTAATTCGTCTTTATCAAATTACTTCTCCTTTCACTTTGCATCAAATATAAGAAACACTGCAGTATTTTTAAATATTTGATTAAATACAATGATGGAATTGATGCATGTTGTATCTCCAATGACTTAAACTTCAAATTGTAATTTTTTAAAATAAACATTGAGATGGCTTTTTTGTTTGCTAAACAGACCCAGTTAGTTACTTTCTGTAATTGTTACCTTTTTATTTACATTAACTACCATTGCCCAAAAGATTTTCTGTTGAAACGGATCATTTGCAAAAACCCGGTAACTAAACTGAATAAAGTGTACTAGAATCAAATTATGCACAAATCGTTAATGGTTGGCACAATGGCACGCCTGGTGAAGCTGCTGTCTTACAGCGCAAGAGACCTGGGTTCAATCTTGACCTTGGTGCTGTCTATGTGGTGTCTGTAAGTCCTCCCTGTGACTGTATAGGTTTCCTCTGAGTGTTCTGGTTTCTTCCCACAGCCCAAATATGAGCACATTTGTAGGTTAATTAGCCTCTGTACGTTCCCCCTAATGTGCAGAGACTGGAAGTAGAAATGAGATAACTAGTGTGAATGCACGATTAATGTTCTGCACAGATTTGGTGGGCCAAAGGGCCCGTTTCCATGCTGTGTCTTTCAATCAGTCAATCAATCAATCAATCTATCTATCTATTTTGGCCAGAACAATGAATGGACAGCAGATTCCCATTTTCCCAATGCCTGCTCCTATCCAGCACCAGTACACCAGGAGTCCTGCCTTCCAGCAACCCTGATGATATTGAGCTGGCTAAACAGAAACAGTTTCTTCCCAGCTGTTAACAGGCAACTGACCTGCAACATCCTATCACCATCTAGAGAGTGGTCCTGACTTATACATCATTGGAGACCTTTGGACTCACTTTATTTGGACTTTACTGAACTTTATCTTGCACTAAACATTATTCCCGTTATCCTTTATCTCTACACTGTAAGCAGCTGGACTGTAATCATGTATAGCCTATTAAAAAAAAGTATCACTGTACCTCAGTACATATGACAATACTAAACTAAACTAAAGAATCGCCATGGAAACAATTAACATTTTAAATAACAAGCAGAATACTTAATGTACACTGAGGATATATTCACCCTGCTGCTAACGAGATCTAAATATTATTACTCGATCGTATTGGTTTTCTGAAATCAAAATACTACAGGGTTTCTGAAATGGTTGGTTTCCCCAAAACTGATATCCATGTTGATAAGTACAAACATTCTCATAATTCCATTAGTAAATGTCCAGCTGAGATGTTGTTAAAATCAGAATCCTAAATGGTCAACGTTTGAAAACATGAACATTCTTGGTTCCAAAGCAACAGCCAGATGTCATTTATATCACTGTTACTGGGTACAGCAGTTGGTGAAATGTCTAATTAGAAAAGTCTGAGGTTGGAATGTAAATAGGTAAGAAGGCTAGGAAGGAATTTATTGATAGCTTGGGTTAGTGGGTGGAGATCTATAAATGGATTATAATGTGGGAAAATCTGAAATACATTATTTAAAAGGGGTGAGATGCAAAAGGATCTGAATGTTCTAGTGCATGAATTCACCAATGGGTAACATCCAGGTTCAGCATGTAATTGGTATAACTAATATAATATTGTCTATTGCTTGGGGAACTGAATTCAAAAGTATAAGATCTCATCAAGAGGACCATGCATAGCACTGGTCTATTTAAGATGAGTTGCCAAAACAATAATAATAATAATAATAATAATAATAATAAATGTATTTGTATAGCATGTTTAAAAACAACTCACGTTGAACAAAGTGCTTCACATCAGTGCAGGTACTAATTTGATACATACAACGGTAGACAGACCTAACAATACCTACATAAACTGTTTACAGTGCCCTATCAGAGGGGCTCAAAAACGCATGGGTGTAGAAATAGGTTTTGAGTCGTGACTAAAAGGAGTCAATGGTGGGGGCAGCTCTGATGAGGAGCGGGATGCTATTCGCGGTCACCCCTGAGCTTAAACCTAGACCGCGGGATAGTCAGTAGCCCCAAGTCAGCTGATCTGAGGGACCTGGAGGTAGAATGGTGGGTTAGAAGATTTTTGATATGGGGGGGGGCCAAGCCCGTTACGGGATGATTGGCTGATGCCAGTGTATAGGGAGTTGCAGTAGTCAAGGCAGGAAAAGATGAATGCGTGGATGATTTTTTTCATGGTCGTCGAATTTGAGGAATTATTTGATTTTAGCTATTGTACGAAGCTGTAAGAAACCAGCTTTTACCAGAGTTGACTTGCTTGTCAAACTTTAATGCGGAGTCAAATATCACGGCATGGTTTTTGACGTGTGGGTTGACTAAGGAGGTTAGGCTTCCAAGGCTGCCTGTAACGTTTTGATGGGGTCGGAGGGGCCGAGTAGGATGACCTTAGACTTGTTCTCGTTAAGTTGGAGGAAGTTCTGAGCCATCCAGCATTTTAAATCATCAAGACAGTGCATGAGTGTTTAATTTAGACCGGTTGTTGGGTTTCAGGGGGAGATAGAGCTGTGTATCATCTACAAAGCAGTGGAAAGAAATGCCATGCCTTTGAATGACTTGGCCAAGGGGGAGCATGTAGAGAGAGAAGAGAATGGGGCCTAGACTGGAGCCTTGTGGAACCCCGCAGAAAAGGCTAGCTGGGGAAGAGAAAGAATTACCTATGTTGGTAGAGAAACTCCTGTTTTTTAGGTAGGAAACAAACCAGCTCAGGGCAGTGCCATCAACACCAACCCCGTACCGGAGACGGTCAATTAGGATGGTATGGTCCACTGTATCAAACGCTGCGCTGAGGTCAAGAAGGAGCAGGATAGCACAGTCACCGGAGTCGATGGCGAGAAGGAGGTCGTTGTGTACTTTCAACAAGGTAGACTCTGTGCTGTGGTGGGCCCTGAAACCTGATTGTAAACTTTCCAGGATGGAATTTTGGTGTACATAAGGCATTAGTTGGTCGAGAATTATCTTTTCAAGGACTTTTGAAAGGAAAGGCAGTTTGGAAATAGGTCTGTAGTTACTAGGCAAGGTGGGGTCTAGGTTAGGTTTTTTCAGGAGTGGCTGGACCTCCGTGTGCTTGAAACAGGTTGGAACAGTGCCAGTGGCCAGAGAACTGCTGATGATAGAGAGGATACTGGGACCGACTGTTGCAAAGACATCCTTCAGAAGGGCAGTGGGTACAACGTCAAGGGGGCAGGTTGCAGGTTTCATAGTGGAGACAAGCTTTACAAGGGAGGATAGAGTAATGGGTTGGAAGCAGTCTAATTTAGAAGAGCAGACCAAAGAGACAGCTAGGTCACGGGTGGGAGAGGAAATATTCGTTCTGATGTTCTCAACTTTACTGGCGAAAAAAGTAGAGAATTCTTCGCACTTGGCAGGGGACCCAGCTAAGCTGGTGCTGGGGGTGGGACATATGACAGAGGTAATAGTACTAAATAGGACCTTGGAATTTTGAGCGTTTTTGGTAATAAGGTCGGAGAAGTATTGTGATCTCGCAGACTTTACTGCTTCCTGGTATTTGAGATTGTTTCTCAGAAGTTCGAAGGAAATTTGAAGGTTATCACATTTATACTTCCGTTCTGATTTTCTGCACTCTCTTCTTAGGGTTCTGGAAGTGCCATTGAGCCAGGGCCAACCTTTAGGCTTAGGCTTTTTCATTTTAAATGGAGCAACAGAATCCAGGATGGAAGAGCAAGTGGTATTGAATAAAAGAATGAGATCGTCAGTGCTGAGATGGGGGGGGGAGAAGCCTCGATGGTGAAGATGTCAGGAGCAGCTTTGAGAGCTTCAGAGAACTTATTGGCAATCAATGAGTTTATGTAGCGTGAGAAGCGAAAAGAGAGATGAGATTTTGAGGGAGAGAAAGGCAGTGATGCATCAAATATAATTGCACTATGATCTGACAGACAAGCATCAATAATTTCTATATTACAAATTGGGAGACTGGACGATAGCACCAGCTCCAGTGTATGGCCTAGCTAGTGAGTGGGTCCAGTGGTGAGTAGAGTCAGATTGAAGGACTCGACCAGGTGCATAAATTCACTCACCAGACGCTTAGTAGGACAGCAGGCATGAATGTTAAAATCACCAAGAATCAAGACTCGGTCAAATTTGGGCAAAAGGCTAGAGATAAGATCAGCAAATTGGGTGATAAAGTCCTTACGCATTTTTGGTGGGCGATACACAAGAACAATTAAGAGGGGATAGATTAGATCGACTAGTTAGTTGCATTTCGAAACTGGAGAAGTGATCAGCGTTCAGGAGGCGGCAGTTGAAATGTTTCTTAAACACAGTGACTAGGTCCCCACCCCGTCCGGAGAGCCTGGGCGAGCTGAAAAAGTTAGTTATCAGGACAGAGTTCCACGAGTGGAGCAAGCTCACCAGGATTAAGCCAGGTTTCTGTGACCAATAAAAAGTCCAATCCACGGGTGGTGAAGAAGTCGTTGAGGATGAAGGTTTTGTTCAATAAGGATCTTGAGTTGATCAAGGCAACTTTAGCAGGGACAGCAGGTGAGTTGTGGTCCGTTAACGGCTCCCACGCCAGCGGGCAGAGGTTCAGGGAGACCACGCCGCTGCGTTTCACAGCTGGCCTAGCAGGGAGCCCGCGGGCCGACAGACCGGGGATCGGAATAATCGACCGGAGAGAGGCATACCTGAGCACGAGGGACCGCCGGTGGATGGAGAGGTAGGGCCGACCAGGTCTAACTTTGCAGTGCTGGGCGAGGTTGGCTGATTTTTAGCGAGCACGGGTGAGATTTTTCAGCTTTTCCACGGCGCCCGCCCGTTTACTCCGCCTCCTGGCTTGGTTCGTACGGCGATAACTGTAAGGCCGGGCCCGCACACCTACCATGTGTTGAGCGAGGAGCGATCGCTGGAGGAAGTTTTGTCCAGAGGCTCGGACTAAGAAGTTGACGACAGAGGCTCTGACCTTCAGGAGAGCCTGGCGTCCATAGGCTAAGACTGCCTGCGGATCATACGGACGTTCAGACGGGCAACGACGGGCAGCCAGATACAACGGAGCGGCCATCTTGGAAAGAAGCAGTTTAAGAGATGTTGACTTGACTAATATGTGGAATGAACACCTTGTCCCATGAGGAAATACTGGTCGGGCTAGACTTCTATTCACTGCTATTTAGAAGACTGGGAAGTGGCCCAATTGATGCATTTAAGATCCTGAGAAGTCTGACAATCTACATGAACAGAAGATATTTCCTTTTTATTGCTAGATTTCAGAAGCAGGATTAGAAATAAAGGGTCACATTGAGGACAGAGATGAGGTGAAATCTTTTTTTCCAAGAGGGCCACGAGTATTTGGAACTCTTTACCTCAAAGGTCGATGAAAGCAGAGCCTTTGGGTAGATTTTGGCAGAAGTGTAGAGTTACAAGGTTTAGTGTGAAGATTTAAAGTGGAATGGAATGGAATGTAAAGATTAAAATCAGATCAGTTATGGTCTTATTAAATGGTGTAGCAGGCTCGAGAGGCTGCACAGGCACCTCCTCCTAATTCACATGTTAACACTTATTTCTCCCTATCATAGTCAATTGAAGATATAAATATGTGGAAAACCATGTTGTGTAGCTATTATTCTTATGTGGCATGAAAATCTATATATTAGTACATAAATTTCAGAAGCTAGACACAGGCTGCCATTTTCCTGCTAAAACTGTCCAACCTGCACTTATTCATGTTCTGCTACTTACATGCTTGATTGCATGTATCTTACTACAGAGTTACTCCTGTATTCTAGATCAGAGTTTTAATTCACATGAATGTAATTGGCTGCTAACATTGTGCACACAGTATGGAGATCACATAAAACTTGTCAGCTTTTAATTTCTTCCTTCAATTCTAAGTTACGCATTGGAGCTCATTTACTGCAAATGAGGATTTTATACAAAGGTGTTTTTCAGTCAGTGTTTTGCTTATTTTCTGTTTTCCAGGCCAAGCGAAAATAGCAAACAGCAGCAGACATTTTCAGAGTAATTACTTCCTTTCCTTCCCTGTGGAGCAGTCGATACTGTTTGATCTTCAGACCTCAACACCAAAGATCCTATAGCAGAGCTCTCTGCTATAAGATCTTTGCTCAACACTGAGGCCGTGATTGATAGCTAAATGCCTGTCTTATAATCTGTGATGTTTGCACAAGCGTTCAGTCAGCTTTTGTTTACCAGAAACCCTGATTGCCTGTGCGATTTTAAATATTATTGAGGGGAAATTTCATAATGTTCCACTATTGATTAATTGTGGTTTATTTATTAGTGTTGTAAAGGAAGCATTGACTTTTTGAGAAAGTCATTGCTGCCTTGTTGGAAAATGAAGTTGGTCTGCAATTAAATGCGAGAGGCACAATTAGTTTAGTTTACTTTAGAGTTACAGCACAGAAACAAGCCCTTCGACCTTCCAAGTCTACGCTGGCCATCGATCACCTGTTTGCAATAGTTTTATGTTATCTCACCTTCACATCCACTTCCTACACACCAGGGGAATGTACAGAGGCAAATTAACCTGCAAACCCACAAGTCTTTGGAATGTGGGAGGAAACTGGAGCACCGAGAGAAAACTCGCACAGGGAGAACATGAAAACACCCCATAGACAGCATCAGGATTGAACCCAGATCTCTGGCACTGTGAGCCAGTGGCACTACCAACTGTGCACTCTTCCCCTCCCTCATGTGTCACTATACCACCCATATTTGTCAAAATTGCACCAGCTAGTTCTCCAAATTGAACCTAATGCCAGATGCACTCTGAAAGCTGGCACTTCCAGTTGTACCTGCTTGCACTGCATTTATTCATGCAAACCATTTCTAGTCTTTGCCCCATATCTGAAATAGCACCACCAGTCTTCAGAAGCTGCATCTCCATTGCCTAACAATGGACAGTTCCTCTTCAATGTCTATGACACTTAAATTGGACATGTGATCCACCAACAGCTTTTGGGATCTTCAACAGAATTTCCTTCTAATATAATTGTATGAAATAGGGTTGCTTGTCTCTTTAGATGTATAAATGTGACTTAAAATGTAATTGTAAAAAATGACTCAAAGCTAGGTATGTCTGTGAGATGCTTTTAGAACATTTTGAATTGTTGGTTGAAAAGAAGATGGTTCCCTCAGTTTGACAGGAAATGTGTTTGGCATCGGTGTATATTGTTTGTGCCAGATATATATGATATTATTAAAATGATATTTTGAGTAATCAGAATTGAAATCACATCCTGTTTTCAAACAGAATTCATCATATTCTTTCAAGAAGGTGAGTGGTGGAATATTACTCTTTTAAGACTATAATCCTAAGATATTTGGTCTGCTAACAGATCGATGCTGTACTTTCCAAACCAAACTAGAAAAATGGCAGAAAATTACTCCACTTCCAGGTAAAATTGGGGCATGTTTCTGTCATCTGCTACTAGTTGTGTCTGAAATGTCCACAAGTGGTGCTAAATCAGCCAGAGTGAGAATCTGCTGTTATCACTGCAATTTCCCAGGCCAGGTATCATCAAACACATCTGAGCACAGGATCTAACAAGGCAAATAGAACTCTCGGCCTACTCAAAAGAAATGTTTACACATGTAGTACATCCGTCAAAGAGAATGCCTACAAGTCCTTGGTCAGGCCCAAATTGGAGTATTGTGGAGCCGTATGAGATCCTTTCAACAACAACAACATCACCCTGGAGAAAGTACAACGCCGAGCAGCCCGCTTTGTATGTAATGATTACAAGCGCAAATCAAGCGTGAATAATATGCTGATTTCTCTCGGATGGGATACCCAAGAGCTCCGCAGAATCAGGCCCAGATTTTTGCAATTTACAAGGTGATTCACAAAATCAAGCCATCAAATCTCCCGTCATCCCAGAGCACCAACTGCCATGAAACAAGACAAAATATTGGTCCCTACATCATCAACTCGCTAAATTTCAATAAACTTCGCTACCAATATTCCCTTTACCCAAGGACGATAAGGGATTGCAATATGTTATCACCCAACACACGTGCTGCTCCCGATGTTAAGGTATTTAAAAAGGGGATTGAGCAACTAGATCTCCTGAACTTGGTCAAAAAGGCCCACTTCAAAATTTAATCACTACTCTACTCACTCCGACCTGCGCAAGATAACCACTGATGAGGTGTTTGCGCAGTAATCAACCAGAACCAGGAGTGGAAGTGGAGGAAAGTGAAGCATAAACAATGGGTGGAGCTGAGGTGACTGCCACTGTTTCTGGGTCTTTCTTACAATCAGTCCCAAATTTGCTCTGCACTTTTTGTCACCACTTCACCATTTCCTACAAATGTGGCTTCATTATTGGTCAACATTAACCCCTAGATTCTTCTTGTGTTCAATTCCTTTCCTGTCTGAAAATTTAGACTTCAGTTCAGCATTTCTCTGAAATGAGTCATCCATTAATAGCAATCGGCTTCATAGGCCATCTCCTCATAGTTTCTAGGTCAGCGATTGATTTCTTTATCATCAAACATCAAGACAGAATGCAGCATTCAGGCACCTGTCTAAAAACTATACATGACAGCTTATTAACCCCAGACTTGCATTTTACTGATATGGCATTGTAGCTGTTTATTTTGTTAATTACTCCCCTATAATGATTGAACATCATGTGTAGAATCTATTAAAATATGACTCATTTAATATTTGAAGATGGTAGAAGATAATTGCTTTCATCAGAAACCCTTTGGTGTTCAATTAACGGTGCACAGAATTTGCAGTTGTACTTACTTTGATTGTTCTGCTGTTAAATTAACAGCAGATTTTGCCATCTGCATTTGGTCAGTTACACATGCAACCTACAGGTTCCTATCATTGCTATCAAATTCCTGCAAATGTAGTCTTCACACATATAATCAGTGATTTGAAGTACACTTCAACATTTTACTCATTACAATATGTTAAGCATTGTTTGATCAGGATTAACTGGATCTTTAACTATGTAGGAAGATGTAATTTCTGCAAACAGCCCCTTAAGTCCCGCAAAGTGAATTGTACAAGTGTAGAATCAGGTTTCCTCAGAATAACATTTAAGGGCAAGATTTTTTTTACTAATCTATTTTTCTGTTAACAGGTTTTTAAAAGTTAATCTCATATGTATGTCCCAATTTTTATTTTGCTTTCATTAAAATGACTAATGGGAATTAAAATCCATGCTTTTTACTTTGTGCTTTGCCTTCTGGGAGAATCCTTTAATTTTATTACCCAGCTTAATTCTTGCTATGATGTTACCATTCATAATAAATGGTGATACCACCAAACCTGGGCTGATGTATTTCAATGGGGATGTGAAATGACTGCTAGCTCTTTCTTCCAAACAGGTTTTAACCCATCAACTGAGGCAGCACAGTGACCCAGTGGTCGAGTTGCTGCCTTACAGTGCCAGTGACTCAGGTTCGATCCTGACTATGGGTGCTGTCTGTACGGTTTGTACATTCTGCCTGTGACCATGTGGATTTCCTCCCGCCCTCCAAAGATGTACAGGTTTGTTAGTCAATGGCTTCTGTAAATTGTAAATTGTCCCTAGTGTGTAGGATAGTGCTAGTGTATGGGGTGATCGCTGTTCGGCGTAGACTCGATGGGCCAAAGGGTCTATTTCCATGCTGTATTTCTAAAAAAAGTCTTCCCAACAAGTATTAATCCATCAAATCTGTTGATTTGCGGCAGTCTGCGAAGTAAACGTACCTAATGCAAAGCCCATACAAAATGCCACATCTGCTATTGCATAAACATTTCCATATACAGAGACATGCCGTAGATCCACTAGATAGCCCATAATTGGCATCAATGAGGAATCCACCATTCCTGAAAGAAATAATATATTTACTTAGGGGTGACGGTTCAGGAAGAGCAAGTTACCCTTAAAAACTCTAAACGTGTATGATTAAATGTACTTGCATAAAAATGCAAACATATTCTAAATATTATTAATCTATTGACATTAATGTGCTGAAACATTTCATAACAAGCAATAGGCACTGATGTGGCTTTGTCGATGATCCAGAAATAAAAACACATTTAACATTAGGCCAACAATTTTAAACTTTAACTTTTAGAACGTGAAGGATAATCTTAGAGGTTCTAAAAGTCTGAGGGACCAAGGCAGGATAGTCATTTTACAAAGGGAGAGATTCTAGAACTGGAGGAAAGCAGGTTTAGTGTGAGTGGGGAGAACTTTAAAGAAGATCAAGTGGGGTGAGTTTTTTTATGCAGAGTATGATGAATATCTGGAATTAGCTGCCAATTGATTTGACAGAGGTGGATACAATGTGAAAAAGGCATTCTGATAGGTCCATAGATTAAAAAAAGTGTAGAGGGATAAGGTGCCTCGTGCAAGCAAATGTAAATAGTGAGGAAAAGCATAGTCGTTGGCATGGAGGATGTGGGCCAAAAGGGCCCATTTCTCTTCTGTACAACTCCACGATTTATCTGGGGTATTTTCCCTACTCAATTTGTATCTGATCATATGAATATTTCATTCCTTTTTTTCCCTCTTAATTTAAGTTTTAAATAAATTTAGTTATAACAATGAATTATCACTTCAGATGTATTAATATTCAGATGATTACAAATGAAAACATTAAAATAGCAATTAGAATTTTGAAATGTACTCAGTGAAAGATTGAAGCTATTGTGAGTTAATTCCAAATAATTGAAGCCGTGTGTTTTAACATAATTCATAACAATTATCTAATTGCATATGTTTAAAGTTCCGTTACAATGTACATTTTTTTTGTCAATCCCACAAATCTAAGGGAGACCAACACTAAACAGAAAGTATGGTTGTAACGGGTTTAAGGTAAGGTGGAAAGTTGAGACACTTTTGCAACTTGGTTTCCATCCATCCAGATTAATGAGACAAACTTCATGACTAGTTTTTTTTTTTTTAACACATCATGAGTTTGTTTCCTCAATGTTTTATGTCATAAAAATACATAATATAATGTCAATATGCTGGGACTATATTTTTAAGAATGACAAAAGCCATTTTTCAATTTGCTAATAGATTAACCAAGCTTTCCAGTTTCTTAAATCAGCATGGTAATTAACAAGGTTTTTCGATTGATTATTAAATATTTGCATTTTACCATTAATTTTGTTTGATGTATACACAAAACGACATCACATCAGTGCACACATCTGGGTAGAACTATACCCAGAGATAAAGTATGAGTGCTTATCTAATTTACGCAGAATTAATCAAAATTGAGTGAATTTAACAGTAGACATTAACCTCTCTCAAAATGGAGTTTCATATGTTTCCCTTCAGTTAAGAAGTCATTGCTTTGCAAATAACCTTTTCCTCACCTATGGCAAAACCAACTCCAAAGTTTGGTACAATAAGTCCGTAAATATTTTTGGCAAACGGCACCTGGTATTAATGAGACAGGTATTAATTATATTATAAAAATTATTTTCTCTTCATTCGCAATTTCTTTTGAAAATGCTTCCATTCAGCTTTAAATCAATTTTAGAATTGTAACCATCCATTCTTTGTTATACCAGCTACATGTAATACCCTTAGCATTTTGTGCTATTTTATGCCTTTTCTGCAATATCTGTATGAACATTTTACTAATTCATACAGTGAGTATAGAATCTATGTATAAACTCAACAGCTTATTTTTCATTTTTGATTGGAAAACAACGAGCACATAAAATGTTAGAAAAGACTTGCCAATGTTTGCAGATGGGTGTTTTTGATTAACATCCCTTTGTCTGCTCGTCCACCAATAAGTTACATATGGTGTTGAGATAAAGGGCAAAGAAAGCTTGGTGAACACAAGAGTTTAGTTCATCAATGATGGCAACAGTAATTTTATACTTAAAAAAATAGATTTATGAATGTCCTAAAAATAAGCATTGTCCATATTGAACACATGAGCTATTCATTATTTTCTAGTCAGGAATATAAATTTATATTGAAAATATTGTCAAGCGGGCAGCATAATGGTTCAGCATTTAATGTTGTTCTTCATAGCTCCATTGATCCAGGTTCGATCCTGACCTCTGATGTTGTCTGTGTGGGTTTTGCATGTTCACCATGTGACTGCGTGTATTTCCCTAGTTGCTTTGCTTTCCTCACACATCCCAAAGACATGCTGGTTGGTAAATTAATTAGGCACTGTAAATTATCACTCGGATAGAGTTAATGAGCATGTGAGAGAGAGTAGGTTACAGAGAAATAATTGAGGTAATAATATTGACAAGGTTGAACTGAGAGCTGCTGGATGTGACACAATGGGCCAAATGGCCTCCAATGTTGTATGAAACATGTGAAATTAGGAAATACAGGCAAAACAGTCAACATTAGATCCATTTGTCAGTTAAAACAATACAATTATGCCTTAGTTGTTTGAATATATTTTTAGATCATGAACCACTATCGCAAGTAAGCACTTAACATATCTATTATCGATTTTAGAAGCTTAGTTTATTTCTAAAGTATTAATAAATTTTAGGAAACATAATATGTCAAATTTTAGTGTAGAATGATTGAAATAAATCTTAAATCAGGCTACTTAGCTTCAAGGTACTTGGTGATCCCATTATTATTGGTAAACTTACAAAAATAAAGCTTATTCCAACGATGATCATTCCCAGCAGAGAGCACAACCACCTGAGAATGAAATTAGAACTAGTCAGTGCAGGATTCACAGACTATATTGAGTTAAAGGACTTTTTTTGTCTGGCTGCCAAGCCTATCAATTTTATTTTATAAAATAAGCCCACATGAGTTCATTTCCTGAGCAAGCAGGCATCCAGTTTATTAAATATAGTTGAAGAACCACTGGGTATCAAGCAATCTGGGTTTTTTTTTATTATTAAAGTCACCATAATCCATTGCATAGATTTTGAGGGCCATACTTGATAAATGGTTCACAAGATAATTTCCTACCTGCCTATTTTATGTGCAAGGATACCAAAGATGTAAGTTCCAATTAGATATGAGACACTTGCTGGAACAAATGCAACGCCTGCAAAGCAAAACAAAGCTTATCAGTGTTAATGTCAATCAAATGTAATGAGATCACAGACTGCAAGAAGCATGTATCGATAACGGAAAAAGGTAATGAAATGCTGCCATATGACCGAGCAGTTCTCATTTCCTGTTGAAGGCTGAACTAGAATAACAAAAGGGAATGAATAATATCTGTATCGCCTGAGTTTTCTGTTGGATGACAGAGGTTGACGAGAGACCTGGTACAAGTACATAATAATAATGAGAGGTATAGACAGTCAGAACCTTTCAAAGACTAGAGGGCAGAGCTTTAAGGTGAGAGGGGCAATGTTTAGTAGATGTGCAGGGCCAGTATTTTTTACACCTGGAACATGTAACAGACAACAGTGGCATTCACAGTAAGAGGGTTTTGGGATAGACACATGGATATGCAGGGAATGGAGGTCAATGATAGTCAGTAGTCAGTTTTATTCGTCACATACATATATAAGTGCAGTGAAAAGAATTTGCCAGCAGCGGTACAATTATAAATGAACACACAATACACAATAAGATTTAACACAAACATCCACCACAGCATTCTTCACTGTGGTGGAAGGCACAAAGTTCAGTCAGTCCTCCTCCATTGTTCACCCATGGTCGGGATCATGTGCAGGCTGATGAGATCCGTTTATTTTGGCATCATGTTTGGCACAGATATTGTGGGCAAAACAAACTGATCTCATCTGCCTGCACATGATCCCGACCATGGGTGAACAATGGAGGAGGACTGACTGAACTTTGTGCCTTCCACCACAGTGATAAATGTTGTTCCTTTGCTGTACTTTTCTATGTTCTATGTAGTCTCTATCTTTAAACTGGTGCTTTTTTTTTCGGGTATAAGTCATTTAAAATTGTGCTGTGTTCTGAACAGAATTAATCCTAAAATAGACACAAAATGATGGAGTAACTCTGCGGGACAGGCAGCATTTCTGGAGAATGGGTGATGTTCAGGTCGAGACCCTTCTTCAGACTGAATTCAGAATTAATCCTAATCCTGACTAACTTGTTTCTCTTGTTTAATTCACTCAAAGGTAACTCAGATATTTAAAAGTAAACAATACAATATATAAGAAGCACAGTTCTGTGGTTTGGGCTGCCAGCACAGTGGTACAGCTGGTAGAGCTGCTGCCTCACAGTGCCAGAGACCCAGGTTGGATCCTAACCTGTGCTGCTGTCTGTGTGAAGTTTGCACATTCTTCCTATGACTGTATGGGTTTCCTCCAGTTGCTCCGGTTTCCTCCCACATCCCAAAGACATGCGGGTTTGTCAGTTAATTGTCCATATAATGTAGGGAGTGAGTGACAAAGTGTGAAAACATGGAACTAGTGTGAACAGGTGATCGATGGGCACCATGGATTCAGTGGGCTGAAGGGCCAGTTTCTATGCTGTATCTCTATACTAGATGTAGATGCAATATTAGAAAACATTTGCCCTGGATGTTTGATGTGAAAGTGTGGAAAGTATGTTAGGAAGAGTTCTTCCAATGAGTAACTGTGCAACTAGAAACCAACTTTTGGAATATATTCATAATGTCCAGGTAATAGCCAATAGTAGAGAAGCAATAGCGATGTATTCACATGATGACGAGAGCAATTTTTATTTTTCTTCCCTGATGATTACTGATAGTTTCAAAACAGTAAGTGTTATGAATTTCTATTTACCCAGTTGCCATTTTGGCGAACACATGGTCTCCATCATCCAAATAGGCAATGCTGGTTCCATCATGGCAATGCCCATGTTTGCAAAGCAGATGGCTCCTTATTAAAAACAGAATCGTTATTAATAATTCCTACATCATTAATTCTCAAACAAGGCCAGGAGAAGGTAATATATGCTATATTAATTTAATACAACAGGACTCATGAGAGAAATATACCCTTTATCGTAACCCATTCCAATAAAGGAAATGTCAGGATGTTGAATCCCAGCAATGACAGCAATTACACAAAATGTTTCTATTTTTGTGCATTTAGTATTTATTATTAAAAGGTCAAACCACTTAAGCAAATAAACCTGGTCAATTTTCAACAAGTTTAATTAAAAACCAAACATTTCAATACTTGCATCACTATTTACCAAAATGTAATCAATTCTTGCATGAAGCAGGATGAGAGATGCAGAGTCAAGAGAATTTATTTGTCATATGTAATGATTTTTTTGTGGACGAACAGGTGCTGGTATGAACCATTAATACGTGTCACGCTGCCGGAAAATGAAATAGTGATGTTTAAAGTTTTGGAGGTGCCTGTCTGCCTTTGTAACCCATGTACCATCACAAAAGAAGCACTGATCATATGTACTGGCTATGAACCGGAGCAAGGAAATCCTTACTTGCGGCAGCTTTACTAACCTTTGATGCAAAACTTAAATTTAATTTTGTACGCTGATATCACTTGGAATTATGAGAACATCTAGTCTTAGGTCATCCTAGCCTGAGCAAATTAACTTTATAAAATGTTGAGGTTGTTTATAACGCATTTCACCTTCTGCCATAATAAGGATCTGACCCACTTAAACGTGCCACCGCCACAACAGGTTGACATTAGATGCTGGCTCTCCACTGCTCAGAACCATTTGGACAACAGGAACATATACTGTTGTTCATTGACTACGCTTTGTGTTCAACACCATCATCCCTTCTAAACCTATTGACAAACTCGGGGAACTAGATCACTGCTCATCTCTGGGCAACTGGATCCTCGGCTTCCTCATTAGCAGAACTCAATCAGTATGAATTGGCAACAACATCTCTTCTTCACTGGCCATCAGCACAGAGGCCCACAAGACTGCCTCCGAGGTCCCTTGCTCTACTCTATACCCAAGGCTGTGTTGTTAGAAACAGCACGAACACCTATAAATCTGTCAACAACACCACTGTTGTTGGAGAAATAATGGGAAATGATGAGTCAGAGTACAGAATCTGGTTGATTGGTGCCTGAACAACAATTGGTCTTTCAACGCTAACAAGACAAAAGAGCCGATTGATGACTTCAGAAAGGGAAAGACAAGGGTATATGCACCTTATAGAGAGTCAACACCTTCAAGATCCAGGGCTTGCACATCCCTGATGATCTGTCCTGAGCCCAGCAAACTGACACAATCACAAAGAAAGCTCACCAACACCTCCACTTCCTCAGACGTTTGAAGAGATTCGGTATAATGCTAAATAGTCTTATCAGCGTACATTGGAAAGAATACTTGCATCATGGCCTGAATCAGTAATTTGAATGCCCAAGAATGAAAGAGGCTGCAGAAAGTGGTGGCCATTGCCTGGTCCATCACGAGTATCAACCTTCCCACCATTGATGGGATCTGTAGGAAGTGCTGCCTCAAGAAGGCAGCCGTTAACTGCAAAGGCCTTCGCCACCATGTCTATGCTCTCATCTCATTTGCTATAATTGGGAAGAAGGTGCAGAAGATGGAGAACATGTCTGTAGTTATTCTGGAAATACCTGCAGCGACCAATATGTAAGGGTCACGTAAAAGTGTAAACAGTGAGCTCCCCTTTTGACTCTGGAAAAAAAAAAAATCAAAGAGAAAAATATTATTATGTTTGAATTAAGAAACAAAATCTGAATTTATTTTTTTCCTGATAACGCTTACTTCTGGTTGTGGTTTAGACGGCTGGAGGATAAACAGCTGTAAGGCTAAAGAAGAACAAAATGAAAAATCTGCACAAATCCATATTAAACAGTGGAACAACATTCATTCGTTCTTTTCCTTCACCTACCTCCGTCCAGCAATGCCAGTGATGCCAGGAAAAGAAATGGTGTTGTTTTCCCCACAAATTCGAACATCACACTGCCAAATGGTGGGCCCACTGTAAAGGAGCAAATTGAAACATTGATGTGAATTACTTACACCTACAGAGGAATCAATCACCACACCGACACAAAGAAGAATTATTGTGCAAGTCAGGCAGTGTCAATGGAAAGGAAAACAACGTTAACATTTCAGAAAAAACACCCTTCATCATCTTCCACCTGAAATATTACACGTTTCTCTTTTCACATACTGTCTGACCTGCTAAGGGTTTTCAGCATAGAACATGGAAAAAGGACAGTGCAGGAATGGGCTCTTTGGCCCACAATGTCTGTTGCAAGCAAAATGCCAAGATCAACTAATCATCTGCCTGTACATGATCCACATCCTTCCATTCACAGCGTATCCAAGTGGCGATCTAAAAGCCTCTTAAACACCACTATCATACCAACCACCAACCACCACCACCCCTGGCAAACTTCCCCACACATCTCCTTTAAACTGTTTTAAATTAGCATGTTCTAGTTTTATTTCATGTTTCTAATATCTATTCAGATATCTTCAGATTTGTTTCAGAGTGTCTGGTATTATTTTCTGTTCTGCATGAGGCAGAGTACTCTAAAGAGCCAATTCAGTAAAAATGTTCTTTTAACCTATGAATCAGAGCAGTTTTTTCTTCTAAATTTTCTAATAAAAACAGAAAGTGCTGGAAATAGCCAGTAGGTCAGTCAGCCTTAGTAGAGAGAAAGAGTTAAGGTTGCACATCAATAAAAAGTCAGAAGCTTAATGTATTGGCTTTAGGTTTTATTATTGTCATGTGTACTGAGGTACAGTGAAAAGGTTTGTTTTACTGCCATCCAATCAAAGCAGATAAAACAATAGTCAAATACAATCCAGCCGAACTCAAGTACAGTAGGTAAAGTGAAGGAAAAGTGCAGAATAAGTTTCTTGGCATTGTAGCGCAACTATGTTCGAAACAATGTCCAATGCCCACAATGTCATAGGTGCTTAGGTGACCTCACCAAGAACAAAGTGCTCGCTTCTCCCAACAAGTTGTTCACTGTCCGTGGGTGTTTACTGAGCCAGCAGGGGTTTAAATGAGGCCCGTCAATTGAAATAGTAGGGGCTTCATATTAGCAGCTGGTACATTTCTAAATCTGCCGCTGCTCACACACCTTTTCCCTGAATCAGTATTCAGTATTTACTTTAATGTCATTTTAACTGATTACCTATATACGCAGAAGAAACGAAAAATTGTTTCTCAATCAGTTCCTGTCAGTGCAGTTAATAAAAAAACAGGATAAATACAAAAATATCTAAAATAGGCCTAAAAATTGAAATAAAAACGGACATTCAGACCGAACAGTGGCTTTGCTTTGACAGGTGCCTAGCTGTCAAAGTATGGGCGAGGTTAGATGTGTCGGTGTATGATGTATGGGGAGGGGACACAGTCCGTTAACCAGTCTTATTGCCTGTGGAAAGAAGCTGTGGAGCATCCTGCTGGTTTTGCAGCTGATGCTCCTGTACCTCTTCCCAGATGGCAGAATAGAGAAGATGTGGTGTGATGGATTATAGGGGTCCTTAATAATGGAGATGGCTCTGCGGATGCTACGCTTCTGATAGATCTCCAACAGGAAAGGGAGTGGAGCACCAATGATCCCATTGGCTGTCTTCATTATCCTGTTAAGGGGCAGTAAAGTAATATTGCAAATCCTGGCCTTCAGGGTTGCCAGGATATTGTGTCTGCTGTTGTTAGCACACTTGAACCCAGATTGTCCCCACAACATTCACCCTCAGCAAAAGCCAGTCTTAAGATAAACACAAAATGAGTAACTCAGCAGCTCAGGCAGTATCTCTGGCGAAAAGGAGTAGATGGTGTTTCAGGTGGAAGCCCTTCTTCAGACTGAAAGAGGTGAGGAGGGGGGATATAAACTGGAGGCGAGAAAAGGTTAAAAAAATTCAGGGGCGGTAACATATGACTTCAGGAAGGATGGAGCCCATAATGACCCATTGTTGGCTGGGGAAGGTGTTATGACAGGAGGGATACAAGGATATGGCCAGTGGAACAGGTAGGACGACCAGAATGTGGGAGGGGGAGAGAAGGAATGCATGAGTTACTTGGGTTGTAAACTGCCCTAGTGGAATATGAGGTGCTGTTGAGTGATTTGCTGTGACCTCGTGGTCTTGCCCCCAACTCCTCACCACAGTGTATGAAGACCAGTAGCAGCAATCTTACAGCAATTCTATCTGAGATTATTGAACATAATAGAGATTATTGCCAAGGGTGGTGACTCGGCATGTTGGTCCCGGACAGGGGTGGATCTACTATGAAATTAATGAAGTATAAGCTTCAGGGCCCCTAATCCGGAGGGGCCCCAGAAGCAATTTTAGTCCAGATATTCTTCCGATTTAATTCGAATTTCCGATGTTTTTGTTTTCCTAGAAATTAATCTCATTTTTCACCTCGACTAAACCCCTCCCTTCAACTAAACTTCACCTCACACTTAAACATCGACTCACTAATCCTATCATCGACTAAACCTCCCATCTCACACATAATCCCCGTCTCGACTAATCGCCGCCTCTCTCCCTCTCCCATGGGGAGGGGCTGCGGCCGCTGCGGGCGGGCAGCAGCGGGGGGTGGGGGGCTCAGGCTCGACGTCAACGTCAGCGCGCGTGCCCCTCCCCTCCCCTCTCACCGGCTCTCTCGGGCGGTGCACCTGCGCTGCTCTCCACGCTCGGCCCCGCCCCCCCTGGTTGGAGCCGTTCCGCTCACGTGAGACGCCGCCAACGGCCGGGGGGGCTATAAATAGCAGGAGCAGGAGATTAGTCGAGGCACGAGGTTTAGTTAAATTGAGGTAGGGTTAAGGTGTGAGGTTTATTTGAGGGGCGAGGTTTAGTGAGGTACGGTTTAGTCGAGATGAGGTTTAGGTGTGAGGGGAAGTTTGGTAGTGAGGTATCGTCGAAGCGAGGGGTTTAGTCGAGGTGTAGGTGTGTTGGTGAGGGGAAGTGAGCGTAGGTGAGGTAAGAAGAAGTGGGTGTCTGAGCTCAGGAAGGGAGACCGAGGTGCTGCTGAAGGAGGCAAGACCACTGCCTTCTGTGGCAGAGAATTCCACAAATTCACAACTCTGTGTGAAAAAGTTTTCTCTCATCTCAGTGCTAGGAAGTGGCGGCGCTGTTAACAGCTGTGGCTCGCCTGCAGTCCGTCTGTCTTTACTTTTTTCTGTTGTTTTTTTTGTTTTGGTTAAGTTTTAGTTTGTTGGGTTGTGTTAGGGGGGGGGGTGAAACATGTTCTCTGTCTCTTCCTTCGGGGGAATGCGACTTTTTCGTGTCGTATCCCCCTTCTCTGCCTCCGTCTGCGCTGAGGCCTAATGGCGGAGCTGGCGGCCTCCAGCCTGCGACTGACCCCGAGGCTCCGGAGGCAGAGCCAGCCAGGACTCACCAATGAGAGGCTGGCCGTCTTCGGGCCTGAGGCAGCGGTGGCCCGACTTGCTGGTGCGGCATTCTGGCTTTCGGCGGCGGCCTGGAGCTGATGCTGCGGGGCTCGGAGCTGAGACTGCGGGACCCGGAGCTGGGGCGGCGGCCTGGAGTGGAGACTGCGGGCCTCGGAGCTGAGACTGCGGGACCCGGAGCTGGGGCGGCTGACCGGAGCTGGGGCGGCGGCCCGGATCGGTGACTGCGGGACCCGGAGCTGGGGCGGCTGACCGGAGCTGGGGCAGCTGCCTGGAGCTGGGGCGGCAGCCCGGAGCGGAGACTGCGGGACCCGGGGCTGGGGCGGCGGCCTGGAGCGGAGACTGCGGGACCCGGAGCTGGGGCGGCGGCCTGGAGCGGAGACTGCGGGACCTGGAGCTGGGGCAGCGGCCCGGAGCGGAGACTGCGGGACCTGGAGCTGGGGCGGCTGCCCAGAGCTGATGCTGTGGCGGGCCGTCTCGGAGCAGAGACGGCGTTCCGGCTTTCGGCGGCGGCGACATCACCACGGAGGTCCGCTGGACTGGAGGGCGGCATCTCCGGCCTGGATCGATCGCCTCAGCGTAGAGGGAGGACAAGGAGGGAAGAGACGGAGACTAAGACTTTGCCTCCATCACAGTGAGGATGTGCTTGGTGAACTCACTGTGGTGGATGTTTAATTTGTGTTTATTGTATGTTTTGTTTTTATTGGTTCTGTGTATGACTGCAGGCAACATAATTTCGTTCAGACCGAAAGGTCTGAATGACAATAAAGGAATCTAATCTAATCTAATCTAATCTAATCTAGGCAAAGAGACATTTCAGGTAACATATTTTTTGTAAATATTTTTTTAGCTATATGAGGCCATTTATTGAAACATATAAGATTATTAAGGGTTTGGACACGCTAGAGGCAGGAAACATGTTTCTAATGCTGGGAGAGTCCAGAACCAGGAGCCACAGTTTAAGAATATGGGGTAGGCCATTTAGAACGGGGATGAGGAAATCCTTTTTCACCCAGAAAATTGTGAATCTGTGAAATTCTCTGCCTCAGAAGGCAGTGGAGGCCAATTCTCTGGAGGCTTTCAAGAGAGAGAGAGAGATAGAGCTCTTAGAGATAACAGAGTCAAGGGATATGGGGAGAAGGCAGGAATGGGGTACTGATTGTGGATGGTCAGCCATTATCACAGAGAATGGGGGTGCTGGCTCGAAGGGCCGAATGGCCTACTCCTGCACCTATTGTCTATTTCATGAAATATATTTCTTTTGGGGGTTATTTTACTGCTTATGTGTTAGAACAATTCTAAGCATCTGTCAGGTAAACTACCAGCAGAAAGCTTGAGAATCGCTTTCAATTTATTGAAAATGCAGGAGCTTCAGGGGATGTTTCCCCCTGGACCCTGCTGAGGGCCTAGACAGCCTCTTGGACCCCCGGCCAATACTTCCTACTTTTTTTTCTGGAGGTGAATATCATGCTTAGTCCACATTGCTTAAAAGTTTTGAGTCTACTGTATGAAAAGGGGCTTTAAAAAAAAATATATATTATTATATAGTGTAATTCAATACAAAATAATAGTTAAAATAAAAATTAAAAGGTTATTAAAGTATCATGTAGGCTAGCCATAAACGAAAAAAACCTTTCAAATTAAGGATTTCATTCTAAATATATTTAATATAAAATAATTATAAATAATTTAAAACACTTAACCTTTATGACAGAAATTAAAATTTGTGGTGATCTGTCGTGGAACAACCCCATTGAAGAAGATAACAGTGGTTACCCAGACCTCGTTGCTGGTTGCGAAGTGGCCCCTATAACAGTTCAAGCTTCAGGACCCCAAAAATGTAGGTCCGCCACTGGTCCCGGGGAAGGATTTACTATCATCAAATACAGTCACTGTAATATTTTATATTTCCTTTCTCTCTACATTGTATTTCAGTTGGCTTGATTGTATTTATGTATAGTATTATCTGATTTGATTGGATAACATGCAAAACAAAAGCTTTTCACTGTACCACAGTACATGAGATAAGCATAAACCTCAACCTAGTTATCGTCTATTCTAATTAAATATAAAACAGCATTTTTTTTTTTAGAGCGTTTCTGTTTTTCTTTGTACAATTTCTTCTTCAAAATAATAGATACATTTTTAAAATATTTAATTTTAAAGCGAGTAAAATGTTTTTGTGTTTGAAGACTGAATGTGTCTATTGATGGGGTGGTAAAAAAGGCTTTCGACACATTGGCCTTCATCAATCAGTATTGAGTATAGAAGTTGGGAGGTCATGTTGCATAAGACGTGGTGAGGCCACATTTAGAGTATTGTGTTCAGTTTTGTTATAGGAAAGATGTTGTCAAGGTGAAAAGAGTGCAACGAAGATTTACGAGAATGTTGCCAGGACTCGAGGGTCTGAGCTCTAGGGATAGGTTGAGCAGGCTAGGATTCTATCCCATGGAGCGCAGGAGGATGAGGGGTGATCTTATAGAGGTGTGCGAAATCATGAGAGTAATAGATCGAGTAAACGCAGAGTCTCGGCCAGTGTAGGGAAATCAAGAACTAGAGGACATAGGCTTAGGATGAGGAGGGAAAGATTTTAATAGGAAACTGAGGTGTAACTTTTTTTTTTTTTTTACACAGAGTGTGGTGGGTGTATGGAACGAGCTTCCAGTGGAGGTAGTTGAAGCAGGTACTATCGCATTGTTTAAGAAACATTTAGGTAACTACATGGATAGGACAGGTTGAGAGGGCTATGGGCCAAACATGCGCAGGTTGGACTAGTGTAGATGGGACATGTTGGTGCAGGCAATTTGGGCTGAAGGGCTTGTTTCCATGCTGTATGACTCTAATGTCACAAGGGTTTTATATAAAACCAATATCCCCAAATTTGGTCTTAATTTGATTTCTTTCTTAGAGTTATACTAATTTTGCTAATGCTAAATGCTAATATTACATCCTCAAATTGTAACATTTTCATTTCATGTTTGTGATATTCCCTACCTTGATGAGCATAGAATCATTTTTTTAAGTAGATACATGGTGTTGCTCATTTACATTTATTTACTATTGGAATCTTATAAAGCACTTATGACATTGAAAGGCATAATTAAAAATCATTAAGTATTAATTGAACTCATAGCATGTAATTTCCCCCCATGTGCATTTGAGATACTGGAATCACCCACATGCAATCAGCATTTCACTAAAAACATTATAATCTTCGAAACTAACTCCAATATACATATAAACAAATGTTTCTTTATTTGATAGGAGTTGATACAATATTCCAAAATTTGTTAGTCCAACACATCCCACCAGTAATAATTGTAATGAGGGGAATCCATAGCAAAGCAGTAATGGGGCGAGAGATGTGGGTACAAAGTAGCACCCATGATATCAGTCAATCTTTGATTTTCTTCCATATGTTTGTATATCACCAAATTACCACTCATTGTGTACAAAGAAAAATAAATGGGCATAAAGGTACGGTATAAAAGGGACTTTGATGGTTCTTGCAAACAAATGCAAATCACAATGTTTAGGAAATAAACATGAAGATTGAATTGTTTAGCAAAAGGACTCCAGGCTTTGTCCTTTAGAATATTTGGTTTAACCAATTGCTTTTGAAATACTCTTTTGAAATTACTCTTGAATGGTCCTGACCTGAAAATATCACACATCCATGTTCTCCAGAGATGCTGCCTGACCCACAAAGTCACTCCAGCATTTTGTGCATTTCCAAAGTATTATAGATCCTGAATTCATTTTGATATAAAAAGCGAAATATAATTCTTCCCACTCAGATGCCGACTGACCTATGGAGTATTTCCAGCATTTTCTGTTTTTCCTTACTAAATGAAGCCTAGAGTGTAATCTCAAAAGTTTTAATCTGTTTTAATCACCAACTAATAATGTGTGTATTTCAAGATGTAATCAACATATTTTTTCTTTAGAATGGCTTCTAGAAATGCTTACAGTGTGAGAAAGACATTCTGAAATCTAGCCAATAAGCTATCCTAAAGTTTCTAATGTATCATTGACTACAAATGTGACCACTTTATAAAGGACACTGACCCAAAACACCCAAAGCCATGCCTCCTAAAGCGATGCCCATAGCATTACCCCTTTCTTCATCATCAGTATAAACGCTAGCCAGCATCCCCATTCCTAGAAAAACAAAGTGACATTGTCAAAGCATTGCATGGTGCTGAACATTAACATTTAGACAGACATGAAGTACAACATGATTTCTGTATGGAATAAAACATCTCCTTTGAATCATATACATACAGTCGGCATTACTCTGTACATCCAGATGCTTCTCTGTTCTTAAATAATGAGAAGACAAATTCCAGGAAAAGAATTGGGAGTTTCTTGCACTACAAAAGTACAATATACTTTAATGGAATATTATCTGTGCTGGGCTGGAAAAATATAATGCCAATTGCATTTTTTTTAAAAGCTCACTGTTTTGTCAGAAATCACCACTTAAAATGACCTGTAATTGAATATTGAATGTATAATCAATATTTAATTACAGATCATTTTTAGGTGGGGATTTCTGACAAAATGATGTGCTAATTTTTGCTGGTATTTTACTGGCACTCTAGCACTTGCCCCTACCTGCCACAGAAGAGCAAGAAGACCCTACACCTTGCAGAGCTCGGGCAATGAAGAGTAGCACATAAGTCTTTGAGAAAGCAAACACTGTGGAGAGAGAGAAGAAAAAACAAAGGACAGTTTAAAGTATTTTCAATTAATCTGTATATCATTTTCAGAAATAAAGTTCAAATCAATTGAGTGGCTATTTTAGAAGGACACTATCCTGCCAAACTAACATCACATCTCGTTAAGTGTGATAGTTCAGAAAAAATTTAGGTACTTACTAATTGTTGAAATAAACATGATGATAAACCCTGCAAACATTGGGAGCTGATATCCTATCCTGCAAACAGAATAAAGTATTCAATTTAAGCAATACATTAATATTTAAACAATGTAAAGAATAATTTCCGAAATTGAAATGACAGTCTAGGTGGAAAAAATGCATAAAAGAAGCACTGTAGCTGACAGCATTTTAAGTGATTTGTTGATATGATCCGTATATCATGAACAGTGTTGCATGAATCACACAACGTGTCAGAGAGAGAACTTTTTCAGTCCATTCCCTCCCCAGATGATGTCTGATCCATTATGTTCCTCCAGCACCTTGTGTTTTGCTTCTGATTCCAGCATCTGAAGTCTCTGTGTTCTCATTTAACTGTTCCCACTGCAAAATCGCATCAAAGTATGACTACTTTGAAAAAGTTCTCCTCATCTCTCCATCCGGAGGTCTGCGAGTTCCTCTATCACTGGTCCCACACGGTGATTCTTGCTGCTGCGTCTGAAGCAGAGTTCTGAAGCCTGTCCATTCCCTCCCCAGCTGCTGCCTGACCCACCAAGTTCCTCCAGCACCTTGAGTTTGACTCAGGAGCAATGTAGCTTGTTTCTGTCTTACGCCAGTTGCACATTACTGCTTGCATGGTTCTGTATTTGTTGTTATTTCAATCATCGGAATTCGGCGTAATAGTAGAAAAATAATAGTGATCAAAATCATAAATTTACCTTTATAGGTGAATGTTCACCAGTTTCAGTTATTCGAATTCATACCATGCATTCCCTGGAGTAAATTATATAATCAGTACCTATGTAGTCATGCAAACTGATACATGTAAGCAAATGCACTATTTCTTGCTTTTATACAATCTTCAAATCCATACATACTCTGAAACATATTTTGTGTTATCAAACAGACATTTTCCTTTATATATCTGCACACATACATTTGCTTTCTCCCCCCCCCCCCGCCCATTTCCTTCGCTCCATAGATGCTGCCGCACCCACTGAGTTTCTCCAGCACTTTTGTCTACCTTCGATTTTCCAGCATCTGCAGTTCCTTCTTAATAATAATAATAATAATAGCTTTATTTATATAGCACATTTTAAGTCAATTTGCATTGACACCAAAGTGCTTTACATAAATTAAATAATAAATTTACATACAAACCATAGAAAAAGGTTAAAATTAAATAAAGAAAGAAAATGGACACAACACATTATAGATGTATAGATGTACAACACATCTTGTACATTTGCTGTTACTTTACTTACTGCCTTACTGTCATATCTGCACACATTTTCTGTCATGTCATTTTTATTCTATAATGCTATCACACATCCCCACTCTCTTACAGATACATACACTCTCTGCAGCTGCCATAGATACATACATTTCTTCCCATCTTACATGTTCTTTTTTGGTATCACAGTAAACTCTTAACCTGGCAGGCCTTGGACTCAAGTGTCGATGCAGCAGATATTCCAGACCGTTGGATAATATTGCTACCACTATTCCAATACATATATTTAATGTAGAAGAACAATGATACATTTTCTAGTGACTTAAGTTTAAAGTAAACATTAGTTTAGTTTAGAGATACAGTCTGGAACCAGGATCTTCAGCCCACAGAATCCATGCTGACCAATTATCCTTTCACATTAGTTCTATGTTATTCCACTTTATCTTCCACTCCCGATATATTGGGGGCAATTTGGAGGCCAGTTAATCTGCAAACCCGCAAGTCTTTGGGATGTGAGAGGAAACCAGAAAGTCACGAGGAAAACCACAAGTTCACAGGGAGAATGTGCAACCTCCACTCAGACATTGCCCCAGATCAGGATTGAATCTCTTGCACTGTGAGGCAACAGCTCTACCACTAAGTCCTGGTAAGTTTCAAGGGAGTGCTGAAAACAACCAGGTGAGTTTCATGGGAGATAGATACAAAATGCTGAGCAACTCAATGGGTCAGGCAGCATCTCTGGAGAAAAGGAATGGGTGATGTGGATGTAACAAGGGAGTGTTGGAACTGGAGGACTAGTGTGTTAAAGCAAGAAAGAACATGCAGTGAGCCAATGCACTGCAATGCAAAGATCTTAGAGCAGAGCTATAAGATCTTTGCTACAATGATGCAATCATATACACATTGTCTCTTCATACAATTGTCCCAGCATTTCACATTGTTACTGATGTTCATGTACACAGGTGTACTTGTTGTCCCATCTAACCCTTTCACACTCTAACAGATACACCACCTCCCAGTTATTCATGTACACAAACAAATATGACAATGATAACACTTATTTTGTGCAAAACCACACAGATTAATATTAATTTTGAAATTCATTAAAGACAGATGCTGAAAACCTGAAATGAAAACAGAAATACCCAGCAGGTCAGGTAATATCTGTGGAAAGAGAAACAAAATAGATATTTTGGATCCAAGACCTTTCACTGGTAATGGAAAAGATACATTACAGGTTAGCTTTCAGTGGCAGGGAAGGTGGGGAGGGATGGATAGAACAACAGGAATATCTATGATAGGACAAGACCAAATGAGTTAATGTAGCAGTTAGAAGCAAATTATGTTTCACTTTCTGTGCTATGTATGTGTTGCTAATGCAGAATTGTGTGAGATGACCAGCAGGCCAAACTGTAGAGAGAGTAAAACTGAGCCAAAATTACAGATGGATTACAGGCAGAATTGGTCCATTCTGATGCAGATAGAAGGAAAGAGCGAGTTACATAAAATAAAGATTTCCAAACTGAGTTCTGAAGGCTGCAACATGCCCAGACAGAAGGTGAGGTCCTGTTCCTCAAGCTCGCATTGGACCAGTTTGTCACAGTACAGGAGGCCCCGGAGAGAGCCGTCACAGCAGGAGTGGGATAGAGAAGTGAAGTGGCAGGCAACCCGAGCCCAGAGTGCCTTCTGTGCACTTTAGACAGATGCTCTGCAAAGTCATCACCCCAATCTGAGTTTGGTTCACCCAGTGCAGAGGAGACCACGTTAAGAACACCAAACGCAGAACACTGGTTTGTGAAAAGTACAAATGATATACTGCTTCACTCGGAAGACATTTGCGTACCTAGATGATAGGAAGCCAAACATCATGTGTTATAATATTAATGATGGTTTTCAGATTTACGTTTTAGATACATATTTGAATTCAGTGATGACATGTAAAGTGTCTGTGGATGCTAATCCTCTGTGTTTTACATTTTAACCTTTACAATATGAAATTCTACTTTTCAGAAGGCAGGAAAGAAACCTGGACCACGTTAATTACTTTAATTCATTTAAACATTTGATACAGTGTTTTTAGATTAATCTATCCACTTACATTTTCTCAGTTGGCTTCATAAAATTCTCTTGAATTTTTTTCCCAGTGATGGGTTGCAATGATAGTTAATTTTATAGCTACAAATTTAATTTAAATCTCACGACATTTGAATATATTAAGACATGAGATTTCCTGAGCATGTTTGCATTTATTGTCACTTAACTAACTAAGGTACAGTGAAACTTGAGTTACCATACAGCCATACTAAGTGAAACACAATACACACATAAAATAAAATTTAACATAAGCATCCACCACAGTGGCATCACATTCATCACTGTGATGGAAGGCAATAAAGTTCAGTCACTCTTTGTTCATCGTGGTCGGGGCCTTGAACCCTCCGCAATTGCTGTTGCCGACGGTCCGATGTCCAGGCCCTCTCGTTGGGATGATCGAAACTCCGGCTTCAGGACAGATTGGAACACTCCATGAGTCGGCCACTTCTTACTGATGACCGCGGGCTTCACGGTGTTATAGTCCACAGGCCCTGCAGTCGGAGCTCTTCTTCTGGTGACCCTCGGCAAAGGATCGCCCGCTCCGAGATTGTAAGTCCGCGCCATGCCAGCGAAACGGAGAAAATCGCATCTCCGTCGAGGTAGGTGACTGAATGAAAGTTTCCCCCTATTCCCCCCCCCCCCCTCCCGCCTACCCCCTCATAAACTAACCAAGAAACATTGAAACATACATTTAAGACATACTTAAAATAATGAAAAAAGGGACACGACAGGCTGTTGGCGAGGCTGCCATTACAGGCGCCACCCATAATAAGAAAATAAAGGTTGCATGGTGATTGGGTAAGGCGAGGACGTGGAGACAGATGGCACTAACTGGGGAGACTTTCTGTAATCATAAACATAATTTAAAAGTAAATTGTGCAATCACTGTAAAATGACAAAAAGAATGCAGAAACTAGAATCTGGAAAACTAACTGAACAATGCCAGAACCCAGCAGATCAAGCAGCATCTGTGGAGGAAAAAGGTGCAAGTCGACATTTTTGGTTGAGACCCTTCATCATGGCTGGTCTCAATCCAAAACGGTGAGCTGCATTGTTTTCCTTCACAGATGCTGCTCTAACCCGCTGTGTTCTTCCAGCCTTCTGATCATTGTAAGAATTTCATCAGAGGTCACTTTCGATAGAAGTTTGTGGTCTTTATTGCAGAGAAACAGGTAATTCGACTAAACCAGAATGGCATTTGTTTACATTCTGTTGGAATCTTCAGCTCATTCAAATCGTCCAACACAGCTATTCTGTTCATGCTCAGATAAGCATTAAATTATCTAGTTCATTGTGTTACTTAAAGATGAAGTATATGAATTTATAGAAAGATAAAGGAATTGAAGCTTATGAGGAATTGACAGAGAAGACCTGAGGCGTAGGAGAGATCAGCCTTGATCATATTGAATTGTGTAATTGGCATGAGGGGGCTGAGTGCCCCAGTCCTCCTAGTTCCTTCTGTACTTACTGTATGTCCTTAGTTGATTTTTTAATGCATCTAATGAACTCCACAAGGATCTAATATACAGGCTGTGTATACTTGAAATGGCACCTAGGTTGTTCACTCCACATATGCCAGGTCTGCCAGCCATTTGCTACCATGTCCTGTGTAAATTTAAGCTCCAATAGCAGTTTCCAATCCACCCTTTAAGATAATTTAGGTTTGTTTTTTCAAATGGATATTCGCTTATGTCAGTGGGATTCTTAAAGCTTCATTGCAAGACTCAGTGCGCATTGGCTCACCTGTTTGTCAGCGGTCCAATGAAAGGATTGGTTACAAGCTGAACAGTGGCTTTGGAAGCAAACAACAAACCAACTTCTACATTCTCATTCAGCAGGTCTTTGTGCTTTAAACAGCTCGAGTTGGAGCCAGGTGCAGTTGTGGAATTGACGACTGCAGGCTGAGTGGCATTGATTTCATTCCCTCCTCGCTCGCCATCCTTTCCAGTTTCCATTGTCAAGTTGTCGTAATAGGAATATATCTTTTGAAATCTTGTTGCCGAAATAACTTCAGGACTTGCCACTGGGTTTTCTGCTGGTGATTGATGTTGGAGAGCGTACAGGTAACTGGGAATGATGGGCACTGTAAGACACACAAGTTCAATTCTCAATGTTATTTCTCTCTTACTGAAATCCAGTCAGGCTACAAACATCCTAATACACATGGATCTTGCATTCCATTTCCATTTAGCACTGCCTTTTCTTGCAATGGTAAATGTAATGAATCCCACCTAATTCACCCACAAACCTCAGCAACAGTTCCAAACAATGATCATTAAAGGCTATTATTGGTAGTAGCATTCAACTCCCTGGACATTAAAAGCAAAAATAAATGTTTACAATCATGCGGATCTTTCGGAGTAAAGCAGCACGATTAATTATTATTGCTTTTAAATAGGAAGCCCAGGCATTTCTGCTCGACCACATTATGAAGGTTAACTTTTACTTCTATGTTAACCATTTTAATTTTTCTTGGAGATTGAGTTTTTGAGGAAATGTGCAGTGGGATGGAGAGTGCATGTGCTTTCTCCGCCTTCTAATTGAAGAAACATTCATTGCAGCATGACTTGATAAATTGAATAGATGATTTTATATATGGAAAAATTGTATTCAATCATCACATTTAATGAATCATCTATTGAGGTTATGTTGAATAATTAGATGCTTAGGAATTCTCTAATGTACTTAGACATGATATATACAGAAACAAATGCATCAAAATAACTTTAACGTGGGACATATCTTCAAAGAATTGAGAATCTTAATTGTGACAGTCAGAGTAATATAGCAGTGAAACAGGCCCTTTCTCCCATCAAGTCTGTGTTGGCCATCACTTACTGTATACTAATCCCACAACAATTTTATTCTCCCAACAGTTCCATCAAATCCACCCAGGTTCTACGCTCACCTGCACATCGTGGCAATTGACAACAGAAAATTAACCTAACAACTCACATGTCTTGCGATGTGGGAAGAAGCAGGAGTACTCAGAGGAAACCAATGCCGGCACAGGTAAACCCTGCAAACTACACTAGAGATCAGAATTAAACTGGAGTCGCTGGAGCAATGAGGCTGTAGCGCTACTTGCTGTGCCATTGTGCTACCCCATATGTGTTGCAATAAAAATATATTTGTTTGACTGGATCTTTCTGGCCTTTATACCAGAGTAACTATTAACCCAATGGTACAATATGGAGATACAGCGCAGAAACATGCCCTTCGGCCCACAGAGTCCATGCCGACCAGCAATCATCCCGCTCATTAACACTATACTGCACACACTAGAAACAAGTTACACAGCCACCAAGCCAATGAACCAACAAACCTGTACGTCTTTGGAGTGTGGGAAGAAACCGAAGATCTCGAAGAAAACCCACGCAGTCACGGGGAGGATGTACAAACTCACAACAGAGAGCACCCGTAGTCAGGATCGAACCCGGGTCTCCGGCGCTGTAAGGCAGCAACTCTACCGCTGTGCCACCGTGCCTCCCCTATATCTGTTGATGTAGTCCTTTTATATTGGTGTATGCAGCGGAGAGTTATTTAGATAAATAATAGAATATGTTTTTGTAATTACCTTGCTGTCATTTTCCATTCAAATTGATTTCAGCATTAGGCTGCAACCTTATTAATAACAGGCTAATTGATCTAAGGTTCCTATTTTCACTCACCTCTTTTTGAATCATTATATCATGTTTGCCTATTTCATGTCTGCTTGGATTGTTCCAGAAGAACAAGATTTTTTTTGAATGATCACAAGTGAGAATTTTCGGATAGAGTCCTTCGAGGGCAACCAGGGGGATTGGTTTGGCTTTAGTCACACTAGTCCCCAGGTATTTTCTCTATACTAGTACGCATTATTTCAGATTCTGCACTCTCATTTGGCCTTTAATTCCTCCATATTTATTGTATGCTTCTGGGTCTTAGAATGGAGATACAATGCAGAAACAGGCCCTTCAGCCCACACTAGCACCATCCTGCACACTAGGGTCATTAAAAAAAAAAAAAACAAAGCCAATGAACCTACAAACCTGTACGTCTTTGGGTTGTGGGAAGAAACCAGAGCACCCAGAGAGAACCCACGCGGTCACAAGGAGAATGTACAAATTCTGTATAGACAGCACCCGTAATCAGGATCAAACCCAGGTCTCTGGCACTGAAAGGGAGCAACTCTACCGCTGTGTCATTGTGCTGCCCCAAATTGTCTGTCTTTTACAGAGAAAATATAAAATGTTATTGCCAAGGCCATTTCCTTATTGCTTTTTTTAAAGCCTGGTCCATTCCAGCCATACTAATTTGTTTCCTTTTACATACACATAAGCTCCTGAAGTGATTTTTATTCTTATATCATTTTATCCTCCCTTATCCAGGCCAGAAAGGTCAGTGTGGGAATGGGAGGAGGAGTTAAAGTGTCGAGCAACCGGGAATCAGGTCGGCTTAGGCAGAGGTGTTCAACGAAACGATCGCCGAGCCTGCGCTTGGTCTTGCCAATACACAGTAGTCCACACCTGGAACAGCGGATACAGTAGATGAGGTTGGAGGAGGTGCAAGTGAACCTCCACCTCACCTGAAAAGGCTATCAGGATCCTTGGACGGAGACAAGGGGGGAGGTATAGGGACAGGTGTTGCATCTCCTGCAGTTGCAGGGGAAAGTACCTAGGGAGGGGTTGGTTTGGGTGCTAAGGGACAAGTTGACGATGGAGTTGTGGAGAGAACATTCTCTGCAGAAAGCAGAAAGGGGTGGAGATGAGATGATGGGACCAGTAATGGGATCCCATTGCAAGTGGAAAATTTATTGGAGGATTATGTGCTCTATGCGACGGCGGTTGTCGAAGACAAGGGGTGGAAGACGAGGACAAGGGGCCTCTGTCTTTGTTACGAATGGGGTGAGGGGGAGCAACAGAGCTGCAGGATATCGAAGACCCTAATGAGAGCCTCATCTATAATGGAAGAGGGGAACCCCTGTTCCCTAAAGAATGAGGACTCCTACTCATTAATAAATGCATTGAGTTGTAAAAGCAGCAGTACAGATACAATTAACATAGATGTTACTTTATTTACTCTTAATTGTACTTTTTTACTCCTTCCACCATCCAATACTTTAACTGGATCAATAATTTGCACAGTTCCAGGCCTTTAAAATTTGGCTTGAGTATCTTATCAAGAACAAGAAATGTCTTCCCAAAGTCTGTATAAATAATATTCAAAAATATTCTACTGTTCAATATTTGTTTACAGAGCCAGACCGGTCCTTTACAAATACAAAATCGACTACTGGTGTTCATCATTTTAGATTCCCTCAAGTGTCTGTAATCAGCAAAGATACATTTCCTTTAGTCTCCAAGAGACCTGTTATACTCCTCCGGTGCTATAATCAGTAAATTCCGAGAGTTACTTCATTATTTCTAATCAGCAGGTTGCAGTTCTAAATACATCCACAATTTGCAACATAGCAGTTGCATAGTCCTCAACAATGTACAGTCCCTACAATGCATATTGTCAGTGAAATGTTCCAGTTCCTATGGTAATATATCTATCTATCTATCTATCTATCTATCTATCTATCTATCTATCTATCTATCTATCTATCTATCTATCTATCTATCTATCTATCTATACATAACTAAAACCCTGATCTTGTGCTATTCTGGTTTTGCGTTTTTTTCTATTTGTGCGAAAATGGTACACAATAGCGCTAAATGTTTTTGCCACCTTACTTACCATTCTCCTGTGCTACAAGGGCAACAAGTTATATTCCGATCAATGGTATATTTTAAGTTATTAAGGTTTAAAAATCTTAAAAACTGCGCATGCGCAGATTGGTCTCCTCTCCTGTCAGTCGCCGCCACGCTGATTGGTCTCCTCTCCTGTCATCACCCCTTCCTGCACCATTGCCGCACTGATTGTCTGGGTCCACTGTCAGTCACGGACAGCGCCTGCCTCGCTCGGCGAGGAGAATATAAAGCTGAAGGAGCAGAGTGAGCATCGCTAATGCTCCGCCGCCGGCTGTAGCTGCATCTGCGGATGCCTCCATGGTGCCGGGCGGGTGAGCGAGCGAGCCCACTTCATGGCCTCTGTGGTGCCCAGCCGCGGGCGTCATCGGCCGTTTCGTCCGACCCGGGCTTCTACCTGTGAAGCCCCGGCCAGGGTTCTAACAGCGATCCAGGTGGCATCGAGACCGCGGCGGTGTGGCCTTGCAGCGGTGGTGGGGTCTCGCGGCGGTAGGGGAGGAGGGGGACTAGAGGAAGAGGAGTGGGGGGTGGTAGGAAGTGGGTAATAGAGGAAGAGGAGGGCAGTGGGGGAGGTGTGGAGGAATAGTTGGGGGGAGTTAGGGAAGGTGATGAGTGGGGGTAGAGGGATAGGAGGGGGTAGGGGGGGAGTGACTGAGGGTAGGAGGGAGAGGTGAGGGAAGGATTGGGGAGGGGAGGATGAGAGGGATAAAAGAGGGAGGGTGAAGAGGAAGGGTAAAGAGTGCTGGGGATGAGGGGAAATGAGTTGGGGGCTATGGGTGAGTGGTGGAATCTTGCATTGGGGGAATGGGTTTACGTTGGGCGACCAGGCCTCCGGTGTGACAGGGACCCAATGGGTTCCACTTAGTCTAGATGACAATAAGTGCTAGTAAGTCTATAATCAGCATCCATCAAAAATTGTACAGAAGTTCGAATTGGAAGTGTCAATAAATTAGCATGAATTTATGGATATTAGTATCTAGGTTCGCACAGTGGCCTTACAGTTAATAGTGTGCCAATAAATGTCCAAAATTTACTGTTCCTACAAATTTCATAATCAATTCCATTACAGTTCCTGCATTGGTAATAATAATCAAAATGTTATCATTGCTATATAACTAGTCAAGGCTGCCGTTTCCACAATGTGTGTGATTCAGAGATATGGAATAGTTATAAAGGCATCTCAAATTGCTGGCAAGATTCCACCAAATTAGATTGCAGGGGGTTCCGGGACTGCTAGCCAACTGGATAAACTATTGGCTTCATGGAAGGAAGGTATGATGGAAGGTTGTTTTTTGGACTGGTGGCCTGTGACTAGTGGTGTGCCTCAGGGAGCTGTTTGAGGTTCATATTAACGATTTGGCTGAGAATGTTTAGGCATTGATGGTGTTGTAGATTGCGAAGATGATTACCAAAAATATACAGAAGGATCTTGATTAGTCAGGCAAGCGCGCCAAGTAATGTGTTTTTTTTTGTTTATGTTTACTTATTTATATTTGGAATAATGTTGCAGTTTTTACTGTATCTATTCTTAACAAAGCTAAATTACCGTACCTGCCATCAGTAATATGTTCTACTTCATGTAACAACTACAACTGGCAACATTGTACATTCATATTGTTCATAATCGGTCACAATGAATAAGTCTTACGATATAGCAGGCCATTCAACACATCGAGTACATATCATTTAATAGAGTGTATTCTCACATTGATTTCCTGTTCCCTTTCACATGCCCATCATCCCCATTCAAATTCCCCTCCCACCCACCTAGACTGGTGGTAATAACAGCAGTCAATTACCCTGCCAACTATGGGATGTGTTAGAACACCTGAGTAATTCAGGAAACCCCACAGTCGAAGGGAGAATGTGCAGACTCCGTACACACACAGTACCTGAGGTCAGGATTGAACTCAGGTTCCTAGGATAAGAGGCAGCAGCATTTAATCACAACACCACCATGCCACCGGTGATGCAGTGACAGTTCTTCTGGATCCATACCTGCTAACAAATTACTTTTCATTCAGTGCCTGGAATCACTGGTGTTATAATTCTGCGATTGGAATAATTGCGCAAAAATATCAATCATAAATTGGCTGTGACAGTGTGGTTGCTACAATGTTTTCATCAACAAGACACAGTTCCAACAGTGTTGAGAACTCTCAGGTTGCAGTTCATACCCTGCTCTAACTCCATTTGCAAGTTTCCAGATGACACCACAGTATTGAACAGGATCTCGAACAATGATAAGACAGAGTATGATATGATAGAACTTTAATTATCCCAGGAGGGAAATTAACCTGCCGACAGTCATAAAAACACAACCCCCCCTCTACCCCTGGCTGCGCGGCGCTCCAAATCCAGCGCCGCCCGCGACCGGACGCCCGCAGCCCCAGCTCCGCGATGTTGGGAGTCGGCGGCCACAGCGCTCCGGAGCTTACTGCATGGCGACCCGGTTAGGCATTGCCCGCTCCCCGCTGGTATCCCAGCGCTGTGGCCGCCGACTGGTCCCAAGGCTTTCGGATAAAAGGTTGTGCAGCTGGGGTATTGGGATTCATCAAAGCAGCTCTGCTGCACAAGACCCCAAGAAATTGCAGAGCTTTCAAAGCAGCCCAGTCCTTCAACAAATTAGCCTTCCTCCTCGGCCCCCTCCCAATCCCTTGACTCTATCTACACAACGCCAATTTAGGAAAGCAGCCAACATAATCAAGGGCTACTCACACTGGTCATTTCCCTTTCACTATTGGGCAGAAGATACAAATGCTTGAAAGCACGTCATCAGATTCAAGCACAGCTTCCTCCCTGCTGTTATCAGACTTGAACAGACCTCTCGTAAGCTAAGGATGTATACCTAATCTACTTTGTTGCAGTTCTTGCACTTTTTCATCTGCACTTTCTCTGCATCTGCAACATGATTTTCTATACTTGGATAATTTTTTTCTCTATCTATTGTACTCATGTATGGTTTGATAGTACTCCTGTGTAGTATTATTTACCAGAATAGCACACAAAAAAATAAATTTGTTTCTTGCATCTCGCTACACGTCAATAATAAAAGCACTACTAATACAAAAACAATTCAGACATGGCAAAAATTACAAATCATTGTCTAAAGTATGTTACAAGTTACAGCTCAGTGTTTATAATCAGCCAGGTTACAGCTTCTACAGAGATTGGGAATATTAGTTCATATTCTACGCTGGAGAAACTCAGCGGGTGAGGCAGCATCTATGGAGCGAAGGAAATAGGCAACGTTTCGGGCCGAAACCCTTGTTTAATTGATAGAAGGCAACATATTCAAAATCGCACAGCACAACTACAATTGAATATACATCAGCAATATATTACAATCACAGGTTGTCGATATTCAATAGCAAGTTGCAGTACCTGCAGTGTCAAAAATCTATCAATTCATAGGCTATCTACGATCAGGAAAAGTGATCGTTTCTAAAATATGCATATTTTATACATGTAATATAATTTTGTTGACTTGTTTAAAAGACAACCTACCATTCATTACTGTCCACCATTATTGGCATAACAGCTCCTACTGTATTGATAATTGACAAATATTTTAGTCTACATGCATCTACAGTTAATAATCTATGACAATTAGTAGGGTACCTATAATCAGCAACATGTTACTGATATATCACTATCTTTAATCAGTGCCGAGTTAACATTAAGGTGGTGTCTGTAATCTGCAGTATTTTAATCACTTCAAGGACCAAAAATTGACAAACAAGTAACAGGTCATACAATTGTCAAAGCCTTTGGTACAATCAGTGTGTATAGTCTGCAATAGATACATTCCCTGCAGTCTGTACAATTGCCAACAAGTAAAAGCCCTGTCCCACGGTACGAGTTCATTCCAAGAGCTCTCTCGAGTTTGCCCTGATTCGAACTTGGAGATTTACGGTAATGACCACTCGTAAGGGGTTGGACAGGCTAGATGCAGGAAGATTGCTCCCGATGTTGGGGAAGTCCAGGACAAGGGGTCACAGCTTAAGGATAAGGGGGAAATCCTTTAAAACCGAGATGAGAAGAACTTTTTTCACACAGAGAGTGGTGAATCTCTGGAACTCCCTGCCACAGAGGGTAGTCGAGGCCAGTTCATTGGCTATATTTAAGAGGGAGTTAGATGTGGCCCTTGTGGCTAAGGGGATCAGAGGGTATGGAGAGAAGGCAGGTACGGGATACTGAGTTGGATGATCAGCCATGATCATATTGAATGGCGGTGCAGGCTCGAAGGGCCGAATGGCCTACTGCACCTAATTTCTATGTTTCTATGTCAGTACTTGGGGCTCTCGTGGACATTTTTCAACATGTTGAAAAATCTTCACAAGTCTTCCCGAGTACCTGCCGTTAGCATTACGAGCCGCTAAGAGACGTCCCCGAGCTCCGATGTACCCGCTACGTTCATTCTCCATGCTTACCACGAGTTTGATTTTTTTTAAACTCGGGAGAGCTCTTGGAATGAACTCGTACCGTGGGACAGGGCTATTACAGTCCATAGATTAAGCCCTGTTTCGACGAATGCAATCAACCTGGTGTGCGCAATCAAATAAGATCAAATAGAACAAGTTGACCTACAACTTGAGGCTGTGCACGCCATACGCATGAAGAAGTGTATCTATTATCAGCAAACAATTCATTCTCTGTCTATAACCAACAATCAATTGCAGTATTTACTGGGTATGTAGGTTTAAGTTTATTATAGTCACATATAATGAGGTACAGTAAAAAGCTTTATTTTGCAGTCTATCCAAACAGATCAGATAAAACTATACATAAATGCATTCAAGTTAAACTCAATTAAAATAGTCAGAACAAAGGGGAAGATAGAGTGCAGAATATATGGTAGTTCTCAGCATTGTAGCACATTAGTTCAAGAGACATAGTTCAATGTTGCAATTCATTGCGTCTTTTATCAACAGTTTTTAAAGTGCCTCCAGTCAGCAACAAGTTAGTTGTCACAAAGGCTATCATCACCTAGAAGTTCCGACAATAACAAAAAAAGTTTACAGTTCCTATTTCTCACAAGCTGTAACAAGTTAGAGTTTCTCCAATGTGTATAATTGCTAATTATATTACTAAAAGACTGATCTTGACCACTTCCTGGTGTTCTGTATATTGATTTTAGAAAAAACGCTGCCACTTACGGCCGTGATTTTTGGCCATCTTACTCAGTCCCCCCCCCCGCTGCGCAGGACAAGAGGGTTTTTCCCACCGATGAAAAATAAGAGTTATTAATGTTTAAATTTTTTTGAGATTCTCTCTCCTGAAGGGCACGCCCCTTCCAGAGGGACTATAAAACCCAGAAGTGTTGAGTGCCTCAGTCAGTCTGCAAGATGGGGTAGCGAGAGGGTCACGTCTCTCAGTCTGAGCTGTGAATAACACTGAACACATGTCTACTAAACTGAGTGGTTTTACTGACCTGTCAGTATCCTTAATGTGGTTTGAAAATATAGTTTGGAAATGCCAAAGCTGCGTTGCCTTTGGTTTGGAAATGCTAAAGCTGTGTTGCCTTTGGTTTGGAAATGCTAAAGCTGTGTTGCCTTTGGTTTGGAAATGCTAAAGCTGTGTTGCCTTTGGTTTGGAAATGCTAAAGCTGTGTTGCCTAATTAAAGTTGCCTTGCCTAATTAAAGTTGCCTTGCCTAATTAAAGTTGCCTTGCCTTCTATATAATTAAAAGTCTAATCTTGACCACTTCCTGTTTGCGCTTTATATTGATTTTAGAAAAAACGCGACCACATACGACTGTGATTTTTGGCCATGTTACTCAGAGTCCCCCTCCGCTCATCAGGTGCTGAGGATTTTTCCCATCGATGAAAAATAAAAGTTATTAGCATTTAAATAACGTTGAGATTCTCTCTCCTGTTAATCATGCCATGCTGGCCACACCCCTTCAGGTGGGGGGGGGGGGGGAGGGACAATAAAACCCAGAAGTGTGGGCGTGGCTCAGTATCTGCAAGATGGGAGAGGGAGAGGTCATGACTCGGTGTCTTTAGTGGCCTTGCATCCTGCTTGAAGTGGTATGAAAATGCACTTGAATTTGGTGGTCTTGCACCCTGCTTGAAGTGGTATGAAACTGCACTTGAATTTGGTGGTCTTGCACCCTGCTTGAAATGTAATTTCAAGGAATAGCCATGAGTCAACTGCCAGCCCACCAGACGTGAGCGAGTGAGCTGCCAGCACAACAGGCTTGAGTGACGGAGCTGCCAGCCCAAGAATCCATTCGGCCCACAATGTCCATATTAGCCCTCTGGAAACCAGTCCCTTCAGCCCACAACACCCATACTAGCGCTCGAGAAAGCGCTACCAATATTGGAATTGGTGGAGAGGTGGAATATTGCGTTGGGGGACCAGCCCTCCCATGTGATGCTGGGACCCAACGGGTCCCACTTAGTCTAGTGAATTATATTTATGTTAATTATAATCAAAGATGCAGTTCATAGTGTTTAAAGCTGGTCATCAATTACAGTTCATAGGGTGTTTATATTCAGCAACAGGAAAGTCATTGCTATGTAGATGTCCAATTGCCAACAAGTTAGAGTCAATGATCACCAACTGTACCATTCACTTGACGTCTATAATTACTGACTATTTCCAGTTTACATGGTTTTGATAGTAGTTTTGCTTCTTAGGAAAGTCATTGTCCTGAAGTATTACCCCTGTTTCTTGCTGCATGGTGTTGCCAAAACTTTCTATTTTTATTACATTTCCATGAGGCTCAGTATCACAAATGCTATAGTTCACATAGTATCCATAAATACAAAATGTTACATTTCAAAACAAATAAAGTAACAGTTCATTGTCGGGAAGGAGCAAATTTCAGTTCTTATGTTGTCCATAATTGACAAACAAAAGTTACTTATGCTGCTGTTTTTGCAATTGGCAAAAAGGGAGAATTGGTGCAGTGACTCTGATCAGTGCCAGGATGGAGGTTAAACACTGTATATAATTTCAAACGCTGTATATAGGGTCCTAAATTGGGAAGAAGTTAGATTTTGTATAGGTCTATAAATGGCAACATCTTACAGTTACTGCAGTGCCTACAATCAACAATATATTCCAGTTCCTCCACTGTCTAAATCCGAACCAATTATCATTCATGCAGTATCCATTATTAACAGGTTACAGTTCCTACACTGTTTACAGTTGGCAGAATAGTACAGACAAAGCATCCATATTTAGTATGTTTACCACTTCATAGCATGTCTATAATAGGCCACAAGTTACTGTTCTTAGTGTCTCTAATTGGCAACTTGTCACAGATGACGAAAAACAATCAGTACAGCCCTTATAGTGGACACAATGAGTAAGTTAATATTTCTAACATATTTCCAATTTGCAATAAATGTCTCCAATAGGTAATGGCACAGTTTCAACAGTGTCTGCAATTGGATAAAAAAGTTGCTAATATTAGGAAGGAAGGAATAGGAATACTTTATTGTCACATGCGACTAGGCTCAGTGAGATTCATTGCTTGCATACACAATGTATACAAATGGCAGCCACCTACAGCACTGACAAAGTTACAAAGCACGGCAGCTCCCCCTTTTGTCCCACCCCCCCCCAACAGTTCCCCCACACCGGGTCCCCATTGTCCTTTGTCTTCCCCCACCCCCCATTGTCCTCCCCCCCCACCTCCCTCACGGTGGCCCCCGCACGCCGGGTCCTCCATTGTTCCTCCCCTCCCCCCTCACGACGGTCCCCCGTAATTACCACAGTTGAGACTTCATATAGTCAGAGTCATACAGTGTGGAATTCAGTTACAGTGCGAAAGTCACCCTTTGCCTAACTTGCTCACACCGACCAAAATTTCCCATCTACAACCAGTCCCACTTGCCCTTGTTTGCCTGCCTTATATTCACCTATTTAACCCTATATGTACCTATATTCAGTTACATGTTATAATTCCTACCGCATTTTTAACTCAAGGTTGCACTTGTTTCAGAGTTTAACTGGCAACAAGTTACAGTTCCCTCATTGTGTATAAATACTAATAATTTACACATCATATTGTGTCAACAATGATACAAGTAATTCATACTCTGCCTATAATCAGAATCAAAAACTTCTGCAACATAAGTAATCAGATTGGCCACAAATTACAGTGCTTACTGTAATTGATCACAAACATTGGAGATACAAGGTAGTTCTGTATAACAAGCATTTTCATAAAATGACAGATATAACGCAATTGATAAATTATCAAATACCATTTATATTACGTGGGCCAAATTGGTTCTATTGCAATTGGTTTGAAATTGACAAGCAGAAAAAAGCTGTCTTTGGGAAAAAACAGTCAAGGTAAAGTAAGTAAGTAAGTAAGTTTATTGGCCAAGTATTCACATCCGCCCACAAGTAACAACATGACATACAGTGACAGTTACGAATGACTCAGAAAACACTAAATAATAATAAAACATTAATGATAAAACACCACAAAGGAAACATATCAAACACCCTTGTCTTCTAAGCTATGGGTAGTCATTGAAATTGCTAATGATCACTTTTATTGACATTTCGTAATAATACTCTATTAAAGAAAGTAACATGCAGCCTTATGCATGTAGTTTGAAGAAGGGTCTCAACCCGAAACGTCGCCTATTTCCTTCGCTCCATAGATGCTGCCTCACCCGCTGAGTTTCTCCAGCATTTCTGACTACCTTCGATATTCCAGCATCTGCAGTTCCTTCTTTAAAATGCAGCCTTCAGTGTTTTAGCTTGCAGTAACAAGATTTAAATTGTAGCTATTGAAATGATCTTTAGTTTTGATGGAGGGAAACATTGTTATGGTGAGCTTGAAACCCCTAACCCCCCTTTCTCCTAACAATTGCTTTATTGTGTTTTTTTTGGTCACATGAAGTTTCTTAGAAGTGTAGCTATTTCATTGGAAGAACCAACTGTGTTGGAAATCTGGGATAAGGACATATAATGTGGGAAATACGCAACAGATTGGGCAACATCTGTGGGGATAATAACAGAGTTAATATTCTGATGAAAGGTCATTGATCAAAAAAAATATTGCTTCTATTTCTATCCACTGCTACTGCTGACCTGTAGTCATAATTGCAACGCCACAATTGCTGCAGTGTCAATAATCAGCAATAATTACAGTCCATAAACTGCATACACTTTCAGATCACACAAAAGTTTCAGTTCACACATTGATGATCATTGGCAAAATCTTACTGCCCCAACAGCATCTATGATTCCCACACAGACTATGATGAACAAGGACAATCTGGACCAAAAGGCCTGTTTCTGTGATATGTGATTCTATGAATGGATAGCTATCAATCATTTACAGACACAGCTGTACATGAAAACAGCAACAAGGCAGAGTACTTAGTGTCTGTAATCAGCAACATGTTCCGACAGTGTGGATTGTAGGCAACATGTTACACTTCTCACCATGTCCTTCATCAGCAAGTTGGAGTCCATTATATGTCACAATGACATGAAATTACAATTCTTACAGTGTGTAAAGTCAGCAATAATCAATCAACCTTTATTGTCATCTTGCAAAGCAACAGTTGTACAGTGCAAAATGAGAAGACGTTTCCCAGGGAATACCAGAGCATCGCACATAATAACAATAAAAACAATTCAGTCCCTGATGAAACAGCTTAAATAGTTAAAAGCAGGTAAAACAGCAACAATAAATTACAGTAAGAACAGTCATTAAAATGTCCAGGGCAGCTGATTTGAGTGGCCAGTGCCAGAGTTATTAAATTGTCAGTGCAAAGCAGCAGAATCAGGTGGAGTGACTGTTTAGCAGCCTCACAGCCTGTGGCAGGAAGCTGTTTAGCAGTTTGGTATTCCCGGCTTTGATGCTGCGGTATCTCTTGCCTGATGGCAGGAGATCCAGGTGTGTGTGGAGGGGGTGCAGTTTGTCCTTAGCTATTCTCAGACCTTTTTTCAGACAGCGGCTCTGGAACAGTTCTTGTACCGAGGGTAGGGAGACGCCAATGATCCTCTCTGCTCCCCTCACTACCCTCTGCAGTGCCTTCCTGTCTGAGCAGTTGCAGTTCGAGTACCACGTGTTTATGCAGTACGTGAGTACAGACTCCACCGTGCCCCTGTAAAAAGTCCTGAGGATGTTGGTGGGCAGTGAGGCCTGTTTGAGTTTCCTCAGGTAGTGCAATCGCTGATGGGCCCGTTTGACAATCCCAGTGTTGTTCCTGGACCAGGTGAGACTGTCTGTAATTTGCACTACGAGGAACTTTATGCTCTCCACTCTCTCCACTGTGGTGCCACTGATGTTGAGGGGTGTGTGTTTTGGCTGCGACCTCCTGAAGTTGACAATCATCTCCGTTGTTTTGTCGACGTTTAATGCTAAATTGTTGTTGCCGCACCAGTCCACTAATTGTTTCACTTCCTCCCTGTACATTGATTCATCATCTCCGCTGATGAGTCCCACCACTGTTGTGTCATCTGCGAATTTTATGATCTTATTGTCCCTGAATCTGGCAGCACAGTCATGTGTGAGCAGTGTGAACAACAGCGGGCTGAGCACACAGCCTTGAGGGGAGCCGGTGCTCAGTGTGATCGAGCCCGAGGTGTTCTTGCTAACACGGCAATAATTTATGACTTATCTATAATTAGTGGCAGGTTACAATTCCTATAGTGTTGATGATCACAAATTTTACTTCGGAGTCACGCGAGTGACTACGTGAAGAAGCCCGCCAGGACGCATGCATGTCATATCGCTTTCACGCTTGCGAAACGACAGGCGGGGTGGAACGTTCCCCCGCAGCGGTAAGTTTGAAACCGCGACCTGCAGGTAAGTGATTTACTCTGCGGTAGTTTTTGTCCCCACGCTGTTTTTACACAGGGGGGGAAGCTGGACAAAATAGTGTCCACAAGTGCTGCGAGTAAAGCTGGCTGGGGAGGACCGCGAAGTTGCGGGAGCCAGCAGCAGCTGAACGCACAAGCCCCGTAAGGGATCAGCGGTGCCGACTTTTTGTCCCGCGCCAGCCAGAACACCACGGCCGGGCGGGAGACTATTCAGAATGGGGCCGTCGACTTTTGACAAGTCGAAAACGGAGGAGGCGGGGTGGAACAACGTTCCCCCGTAGCAACAATTTAAACCAGGACCTGCAGGTAAGAGCTGTGGTCTTTTTGTGTTTTCCCATGCTGACTACAGGTGGAGAAACCAACGGGCTGCGACAAAGCTGGTGAGGGAGGACCGCGGAGCAGCGGGCAGTCAGCAGCAGCCAGCGGCACTCGGATCACCGATAGTGGGATCAGCTGTGCCCGATGTCGCCTCCGCACCGGCCAGATCCACGCGGCCGGGCAGTAAGGCTAGACACAAAACAAACAAGGTCGTGGACTCAGAGGAGTCCGACTTTCAACAACCGCGGGCGGCCAGTGACCGAGAGCGCTGGAGCCGGATGGAGCGGTGTGTGGAGCATTTGCTCCAACGTGACAGACTCCAGGAGATGGAGTCGGGTCACTGTGGGCCCTATGATAAACCCACAGCAGTACCTCTTGAAGGGCTGCACAGTGCTTCTACCTCATCAGAGGGGAGCACTGCGGGTCAGTTCTGGGCTGACCTGGAAGAGGGGTCCGCAGAAGGAAAGACAAGTGTGCAAGGGGTGCAGGGACTGTGCAAACCTGGGACCACAAAACCACCAATACTATTGTTTGGAGGCAACCTATCGAAAAGTCAAGGAGCTCGATGAGGAAGCAAAAACCCTGGGACTAATAAAAGGGACTCCAACAAAAACCCACTACAGCCAAAGACAGTACCCCTACGCACCCACCAGCAGAACTGGTGAAAGCTCGAAGGCCCGGTACTCAAAATATGAGTCTTTTTAGGCCATGGCCCAGGCTGGCCTTCTTGGAAGATGCGGGGACCTCCAACGCCAACCAAACCGAAAATCCAGACACCAGCGCAACAACAGCAGCGAAGAACCTACAAAAAAGAAGTAAACCTGCCACTGGTAACTATGGAGGTAGGTGGGTCTGGTTCCCTACAAAATACAGGGAGCATGGAGGTTGGGGGGAGATTACACTCTTTTCTGAATGCATGGAGCATGTTAACAACCTATACTTACATCTTAAGCAGTATCCAGGGATATACAATAGAGTTTTAAGTACAGCCTCCAGTTCAACATATACCGAACCGAATGTTCGTGCTTTCTGATAAAGAAAAATCAAAAGCGCAAGCTGAACTGGAGCGGCTTTACGTAAAAGGTGTAATTGAGAAAACTCAACACGAACCATTAGAATTCGTGTCCAATATATTTACCAAAAACAAAAAAGATGGTGGTTGTCGCATCATCATAAAACTGACAAAATTGAATACATTTGTACAATATATTCACTTCAAAATGGAAATCTTTGTTACTGCTAAACAATTAATTTCCAAAGGTTACTTCATGGCCAGCATCGATTTAAAAGATGCTTACTATTCAGTGTCTATACGAGGTGACCACAGATGTTACTTAAAATTCAACTGGATGGGACAACTCTGGCAGTATAAAGCACTGCCAAATGGATAATCATCAGCCCCCAGGCTGTTCACAAAATTTTGAAACCAGCCCTAGCGTTTCTACGGAAACGTAAACACATGGTCATGGCATATTTAGATGACATACTCATTGTGGGCAAAACTTTGGAATTGGCCAAACAAACTGTAACAGCCACAAAACAGTTATTTGAAAAACTGGGATTTATTATCCATCCAGTTAAATCTAAACTAACGCCTTCCACTACTATGGACTATATGGGGTTCACCATTGACTCAGTTCACATGTCGGTGACTCTGCCTAAGGGAAAGGCTAGAGATTTAATAGAGGCTTGCAATAACCTCATTGACATCAGCAAACCATCCATCAGATTGGTAGCAAAAGTAATTGGCAAAATGGTGGCTGCCTTTCCAGCCACACAATTTGGACCTCTACATTACCAAAACTTACAGAGAGCAAAAATACAAGCACTCAAAATTAATGCAGGTCACTTTGACAGACCTATGAAACTACCAATCAAAGCTAAAATGGAACTAAAATGGTGGATAGATCTGGCTTTGTTCCAATCCAATCATTGTCAGTAACCCTTCCATGGTACTACAAACTGATGCCAGTGCACTTGGGTGGGGAGCCACCAATACCATCACCAGCTGTGGAGGTAGATGGACTGCTCAGGAGGCATCATTATTACTCACACTGGGCATAAACTACCTGGAAATGTTGGGTGCATTCCATGGCCTAAAGTCATATTGTACTGGGTCATACCACCATCATGTTAGACTACAGATAGACAATACCACTGTGGTAGCATACATTAACCACATGGGTGGAAACAAATCGACATCATGTGACAATCTGGCTAATACAATTTGGCAATGGTGTATCCAGAGAGATATTTGGATATCAGCCACTTACCTACCAGGAAGACTAAATTTAGTGGCAGACACCAGGTCACGCAAATTTAATGAAAACACCGAATGGATGTTGAATAAAAAAGTATTTGCTGATATTACAGCAAAGTATGGAACACCAGATATCGATCTATTCGCATCCAGACTTAACCACCAGTTATCAAATTATTTTTCATGGGAACCAGACCCTGGGGCAGCGGCGACAGCTGCATTGGGGGGAAATTGTTTATTCGTGTCCAAATTATGTTAACACAATTCCTCCTAGTCACCAAATCTGAGGAAGGACATTATTGCCATAGAGGGAGTGCAGAGAAGGTTCACCAGACTGATTCCTGGGATGTCAGGACTGTCTTATGAAGAAAGACTGGATAGACTTGGTTTATACTCTCTAGAATTTAGGAGATTGAGAGGGGATCTTATAGAAACTTACAAAATTCTTAAGGGGTTGGACAGGCTAGATGCAGGAAGATTTCTCCCGATGTTGGGGAAGTCCAGGACAAGGGGTCACAGCTTAAGGATAAGGGGGAAATCCTTTAAAACCGAGATGAGAAGAACTTTTTTCACACAGAGAGTGGTGAATCTCTGGAACTCCCTGCCACAGAGGGTAGTCGAGGCCAGTTCATTGGCTATATTTAAGAGGGAGTTAGATGTGGCCCTTGTGGCTAAGGGGATCAGAGGGTATGGAGAGAAGGCAGGTATGGGATACTGAGTTGGATGATCAGCCATGATCATATTGAATGGCGGTGCAGGCTCGAAGGGCCGAATGGCCTACTCCTGCACCTAATTTCTATGTTTCTATGTTACGCATTCCCTCCTTTCTGCCTCATCAGTCGGGTATTAAGGAAAATACAACAAGACTCTGCATCTGGTATTTTGGTAGTACCCGATTGGCCTACTCAACCATGGTATTAGAACCATGTATCACCATCCCACATAGACCAGATTTATTGCTACATCCCGTAACAAGGGATAGCCACCCATGCCATAAACATTTGAACTTATTAATTTGTAGAGTTTAAAAACACCTCTACTACAACTGGGACTGACGGACCGAACAATGAACATGATCTCGGCGGCCCAAAGACAGTCAACCAAAAAACAGTATCTGGTCTATATCAGGAAGTGGGAGATGTACTGCCATAAAAACAACATCACCTACAGAGACATGAACATCCCGTCTGTTCTGGAATATCTGGCAGGCCTCCACTATAATGAGGGGCTCAGTTACAGTGCCATCAACTGCGTCAGAAGTGCCCTATCGATTTACCTATGGTAGGGGACAGAGCGTTACTCTGTTAGGACTCACCCACTGGTAACAAAACTTATGAGGGGAATTTTTAATACTAATCCCCCAAGAACCAGGTACTCCCAAATATGGGATGCAAGTATTGTCCTGAAGATGCTCATGAATTGGTCTCCAGCAACAGCTCTGTCCCTACACAGACTGACATTAAAAACAGTCATGCTAATGGCATTGGTCATGGCACAGAGGGTACAGTCACTGCATAAACTAAGACTGGACAACATGACTTCCTCAACAGAAAATATTACGTTTCATATCTATGAGTTAGTAAAGCAGAACAGACAGGGATCAGCAGGCCTCAATATACAATTTAGGTCATACCCAACAGATGACCGTCTCTGTATAGTAAGACATCTGTCGTTATACATGGAGACAACGAAAATCCTAAGAGGCAATGAGAAGGCACTTTTGGTCAGCCACAAGCAACCACACAAAAGCGTGACGGTCCAGACCATCTCAAGATGGCTGAAACAGGTGCTAACACAGGCTGGGGTGGATACTAATATTTTTAAATCTCATTCCACCAGGGCTGCAGCTACATCGGCAGCGATACAGTTGGATGTACCAATGGACCAAATCCTCAAGGCAGCAGGATGGTCTGGGGAAAAAACATTCCAATTATTTTACAACAAACTAGTAATGAAACCTGGAACGTTTGCAGAAACAATTTTAAGTTCTGTAATTTAATTTAAACCCATAAAAAGGGGTTATAATTTTATGTTAACAAATTTTATGATTTCAATGTCGAATTCGTGTCCAAATTATGTTAACACAATTCCTCCTAGTCATCAAGGCAGACGTGATGCATGGACTTGTTTCCACGGCATGAAATCACAGAGCTTTAAAATCTTCACGTAGTCACTCACGTGACTCCGAAGTAAAATAGTAAGATTAAACGAGAACTTACCAGTTTGAAGTTTGATCTGTATTTTATGAGGAGTTACGATGAGGGATTATGTGCCCTCCGCTCCCACCCTTGATCATATACTTAACTGGTATCTCTTCTCTAATCTTACTATGTTTAGTCATTACAGTTATCTGTGATTTCACACCGCTGCTTTGAAGAATGACACGCATGCGTCCTGGCGGGCTTCTTCACGTAATCCCTCATCGTAACTCCTCATAAAATACAGATCAAACTTCAAACTGGTAAGTTCTCGTTTAATCTTACTATTAGTTTCTACTATAATGATATATTCAGTAATGTATTATGGCTCCTCCAGTGTCTTTGATTGCCAATCATTTACACTTGTTACAGATGTTATGGAGTAATTGAGCTATACAGCCCAGAAACAGGCCCGTTGGCCCACCTTGTCCATGCCAGCCATGTTAGCATTCTGGGCTAGTTATACTTGTTATATGGGCTAAGGGCCTGCATTTGGCCCATAGCCCTCTAAACTGTTGCTAATTATGTAGAATTCAGTAGCATGTTAAACTTCATAGTTCATCTAATAGGAAACTGTGTTAATGATCAAAGTTGCAGCTACTGTTTTATCCCTAATCTGCAGTAGAGATGTCCCTATAGTATCCTTTGGTGGCAACAGTTCATATGGTGCTTAAACAAGCAAGTCTATGCTTCATATCATCAGCAGGAAGTTGCCTCTGTATTGAATCTTCTTCTTCTTCAAGAAGAAGAACAATATACAGTTTGTACAGCGTCAGTAATTAGCCAAGAGACAAAGAGCGCAGTCTATTTGTACCATGTTAAAGCCACACAATGTATAAAATCAGCAAAAGGTTTCACAATCCATATCATTTTCAAAAAGCCACTTCCTAGAAGGCCATCCCTCAGTCTCCTATCCTCCAAGGTAATATAGTCTCAGCCTATCTAACAACTCCCTATAACTCAAGCTTGTAAGCTCAAGTACCCTTGTAAATACCTTCTTCACACTTTCCAACAGTGACATTATTTCTATAGCTTGGCGACCTGGACTATGTACTGTACTCTAAATACACTCCCCAATGGCTTGAATTTGCAATGATGTACAAATCCTTGCATATGTATATGTGACAACAAATGACTATTCCTATAAATCAATGACAAGTAATTCTTTCTACAATGTGTTTAATCTGCAGCAATTTACAATGTCTATACTCGACAATAAATCACAGAGACTAATTCTAAAAAGTTTGTTTTGCTAAATATTGTATTATTGGTAGCAAATTCACATCTGCTAATTATTGGCGACAGTATTGTTCTTACAATGTCTATAATTACTAACAAGTTACATTGCTACATTTTCTGCAATTGGGAACAAGTTCAAACAATGTTGATACAGTACTCTGTACAAAGTAACATTTCCTACAGTGTTGTTAATCGGCACCACACCGCAGTTCATAATGTATCTGTAATCAATAACAAGATACAGTTTCTAAAGGTTGATAATCAGCAACGAGTTACAGCTCATATGGGACCCAGAATCGTTCCTACTGTGCCTATAATTTCCAGTAATTTCCTTTTGCAAATGTGTCCAAAATTGGCAACAGATTAAAATTCATATTTTATAATCAGCAGTTGTAATCTCCTATAGTCTCTAAAATTGTTAAATATTTGTTATCTCTATAATGTCTATAATTCCCAATGGTTTACAGTTGTTAAAATGCTAAAATCAGCATCAAGTTAATGTGTCTATTATTGCAACATTACAAATCATACATTGTCTATAATAACACAATAACGCAGTTTCTATTATGGACAATATTACAGTTAATCAGTAACAGATAACAGTTTATGAAAAGTATATAATCAACAACCTATTGTCAAAACTATAGTGGCTGCTGTGTCAAAGATCAGCAGCAAACTATAGGGTTTATAATCTGTTTAAGAAGGAACTACAGATGCTGGAAAATCGAAGGTACACAAAAAAGCTGGAGAAACTCAGCGGGTGCAGCAGCATCTATGGAGCGAAGGAAAAAGGCAACGTTTCGGGCCGAAGCCCTTCTTCAGATTTATAATTTATATTCTGCATGGTTTATACAATCAAGCAGCAATACGTTCAGTTCCCATGGTGTCATTAACTGGCAAACACCCACAGGTTCTACAGTCTTGAATCAGCTAATGTTTTACTTCATACAATACCTATTATTAGCAAAGATGTGCAGTTGCTATGCCTTGTAGAATTGGCAACAATTTCCAGCTCATAAAATGTCAATAATCTGTAATGTTACATTTCCAGTAGTGCTTATGCCTGGCAAAATGCTACAGTTGCTATAATTTCCATAATTGGACTCAAATTAGAGTTGCTATGGTGTCAATAATTAGCAACAAATTGCTGCTCCTGTTGCATGAATAAACTACAAGATGTTACTGTCTATTTGACGCAGCAGCATTCTACAGTTCTTATTGGACGGGGAATAGTGCGTGAGCTGGACTTTGACAATAACACCAAAACATGGCGCCTCTTGCATGGTGGAATCAGTAGACTACTTCTGTACAATTTGCTAATCGGGATGTGTATGGCAATACTGGATTGTTTGTGAGGAATGACTTTCACTGTACCTTTGCACTTTGCACATGTGACTATAAAAGCACCATTGATACCAGCAAGCCATGCTTCTTACTTAGAGTTATAGAGCTGTACAACATGGAAACTGCCCCTTCGGCCCATCTTGTTCATACTGAACATACTGGCATTTTGGGCCCATTCCATTTGCCTGCATTTGGCCATAATCTTCCAAACTCTTCCGATCCATATATCTGTCCATATGTCTTTTAAAAGTCATAATAGTAGCTGCTTCCATGGCCTCCTCTAGCAGCTCATTCCAGATATGGACCATCCTCAGAGTGAAAACATTACCCCTCTGCTCCTTCTTAAACTCTCCTCTCACCTTAAACCCATACCCCCTAGTTTTAGAATCCTTTACCCAGGGAAAAAGACTCCAAGCATTCACTTTATCCATTCCCCTCATGATCAATGAAGTCACGCTGCAGCTCCGGGCAGCACAGTGGTGCAGAGGTAGATTTACTTCCTTACAGCACCAGAGACCTAGGTTCAATCCTGACAATGGGTGCTGTCTGTACAGAGTTTGTACCTTCTCCCCGTGAGTGCGTAAGTTTTCTCTGGGTGCTCTGGTTTCCTCCCACATTCCAAAGACGTGCAAATTTGCAGGTTATTGGCTTCTGTAAATTGTCCCTAGTGTGCAGGATAGTGCTAGTGTACGGGGAAATCACTGGTTGTTGTGGCCTCAGTGGATCAAAGGACCTGTTTCCACGTTGTATCTCTAAAATTAAAAAATCTAAAACTTTAACCTCCTATGCTCCGAAGAGAGAAGTCCCAGTGTCTCCAACCTTTCCCTAGAAGTCAAGACCGCAAGCCCAGATAATGTACTGGTGAATCTCTTCTGCATCCTTTCCAGCTTAATGACATCCTTCCAGTAACTGGGCAACTAGAACAACACACAATACCCCAAGCATGTTCTCATCAATGACTTAAATTGGCAACAATGTACAAATCTTAACATAAGATCATAAATGATAGGAGCGATATTAGGCCATTCAGCCTATCAAGTCTACTCTGCCATTCAATCATGGCTGATCTATCTCTCCCTGCTAACCTCATTCTCCTGCCTTTTAGTTTACTTTAGAAATACAGTGTGGAAACAGGCCCTTCGGCTCACCGGGTCCGTACCGACGAGCAATCCCTGCATATTAACACTATCCTACACACATTAGGAAGGATTTTTTAATTTACAGTTACCAAGCCAATTAATCTACAAAAGATTTTTGAGTGTGGGAGGAAACCAAAGATCTCAAAGAAAACCCACATGGTCACAGGGAGAATGTACAAACTCCATACAGACTATCCCCATAACCTCTGACACCTGTACTAATCATCTCTGCCTTAAATATATCCACTGACTTGGCCTCCACATGCTTCTGTGACAAAGAATTCCACAATTTATAGTGTATAGTTGCCAAAAAAAATTACTATTCCTATAAATCAATGATTAGTAAATATTCCTATGGTGCCTTTAATCTGTTGCAGTTTACAGTTTCTACAGAATCTGTTAAGCTACAATGCATCGGAAGATCTTACTGTGTAGGCAGAAAACGCTAGTGGGAGTTGTGTACAGGCCACCTAACAGTAGTAGTGGAGTTGGGGATGGCATCAAACAGGAAATTAGAAATGCGTGCAACAAAGGTAAAACAGTTATAATGGGTGATTTCAATCTACATATAGATTGGGTGAATCAAATTGGCAAGGGTGCTGAGGAAGAGGATTTCTTGGGATGTATACGGGATAGTTTTCTAAACCAACATGTAGAGGAACCAACGAGAGAGCAGGCTATTCTAGACTGGGTATTGAGTAATGAGGAAGGGTTAGTTAGCAGTCTTGTTGTGCGTGGCCCCTTGGGCAAGATTGGCCATAATATGGTTGAAACATAGAAACATAGAAATTAGGTGCAGGAGTAGGCCATTCGGCCCTTCGAGCCTGCACCGCCATTCAATATGATCATGGCTGATCATCCAACTCAGTATCCCGTACCTGCCTTCTCTCCATACCCTCTGATCCCCTTAGCCACAAGGGCCACATCTAACTCCCTCTTAAATATAGCCAATGAACTGGCCTCGACTACCCTCTGTGGCAGAGAGTTCCAGAGATTCACCACTCTCTGTGTGAAAAAAGTTCTTCTCATCTCGGTTTTAAAGGATTTCCCCCTTATCCTTAAGCTGTGACCCCTTGTCCTGGACTTCCCCAACATCGGGAGCAATCTTCCTGCATCTAGCCTGTCCAACCCCTTAAGAATTTTGTAAGTTTCTATAAGATCCCCTCTCAATCTCCTAAATTCTAGAGAGTATAAACCAAGTCTATCCAGTCTTTCTTCATAAGACAGTCCTGACATCCCAGGAATCAGTCTGGTGAACCTTCTCTGCACTCCCTCTATGGCAATAATGTCCTTCCTCAGATTTGGAGACCAAAACTGTACGCAATACTCCAGGTGTGGTCTCACCAAGACCCTGTACAACTGCAGTAGAACCTCCCTGCTCCTATACTCAAATCCTTTTGCTATGAAAGCTAACATACCATTCGCTTTCATCACTGCCTGCTGCACCTGCATGCCCACTTTCAATGACTGGTGTACCATGACACCCAGGTCTCGCTGCATCTCCCCTTTTCCTAGTCGGCCACCATTTAGATAATAGTCTGCTTTCCTGTTTTTTCCACCAAAATGGATAACCTCACATTTATCCACATTATACTGCATCTGCCAAACATTTGCCCACTCACCCAGCCTATCCAAGTCACCTTGCAGTCTCCTAGCATCCTCCTCACAGCTAACACTGCCCCCCGTTCTTCATTAGGATGGAGAGTGACATTGTTAATTCAGAAACAAGGGTCCTGAACTTAAAGAAAGGTAACTTTGAGGGTATGAGACGTGAATTGGCCAAGATAGACTGGCAATTGATTCTTAAAGGGTTGACGGTGGATATGCAATGGAAGGCACTTAAAGACTGCATGGATGAACTACAACAATTGTTCATCCCAGTTAGGCAAATGAATAAATCAGGGAAGGTAGGGCATCTGGGGATAACAAGGGAAATCAGGGATAGTATCAAAACAAAAGATGAAGCATACAAATTAGCCAGAAAAGCAGCCTACCAGAGGACTGGGAGAAATTCAGACCAGCAGAGGAGGACAAAGGCTTAATTAGGAAAGGGAAAATAGATTATGAAAGAAAACTGGCAGGGAACATAAAAACTGACTGCAAAAGTTTTTTATAGATATGTGAAGAGAAAAAGATTAGTTAAAACAAATGTAGGTCCCTTGCAGTCAGAAACAGGTGAATTGATCATGGGGAACAAAGACATGGCAGACCAATTGAATAACTACTTTGGTTCTGTCTTCACTAAGGAAGACATAAATAATCTGCCGGAAATAGCAGGGGACCGGGGGTCAAATGAGATGGAGGAACTGAGTGAAATCCAGGTTAGTTGGGAAGTGATGTTAGGTAAATTGAATGGATTAAAGGCCAATAAATCCCCAGGGCCAGATAGGCTGCATTCCAGAGTACTTAAGGAAGTAGCCGCAGAAATAGTGGATGCATTAGTGATCATTTTCAAAACTCTTTAGATTCTGGAGTAGTTCTTGAGGATTGGAGGGTAGCTAATGTAACTCCACTTTTTAAAAAAGGGAGGGAGAGAGAAAACGGGGAATTACAGACCAGTTAGTATAACATCGGTAGTGGGGAAACTGCTAGAGTAAGTTATTAAAGATGGGATAGCAGCACATTGGAAAGTGGTGAAATCATTGGGCAAAGTCAGCATGGAATTATGAAAGGTAAATCATGTCAGACGAATCTTATAGAATTTTTTGAGGATGTAACTAGGGATACTCGAGTGGATAAGGGAGAACCAGTGGATGTGTTATAGCTGGACTTTCAGAAGGCTTTCAACAAGGTCCCACATAAGAGATTAGTATACAAACTTAAAGCACACAGTATTTGGGGGTTCAGTATTGATGTGGATAGAGAACTGGCTGGCAGACAGGAACCAAGTGTAGGAGTAAACGGGTCCTTTTCACAATAGCAGGCAGTGACTAGTGGGGTACTGCAAGGCTCAGTGCTGGGACCCCAGCTATTTACAATATATATTAATGATTTGGACGAGGGAATTGAATGCAACATCTCCAAGTTTGCGGATGACACAAAGCTGGGGGGCAGTGTTAGCTGTGAGGAGGATGCTAGGAGGCTGCAAGGTGACTTGGATAGGCTGGGTGAGTGGGCAAATGCATGGCAGATGCAGTATAATGTGGATAAATGTGAGGCTATCCACTTTGGTGGCAAAAACAGGAAAGTAGACTATTATCTGAATGGTGGCCGATTAGGAAAAGGGGAGATACAACGAGACCTGGGTGTCATGGTACACCAGTCATTGAAAGTAGGCATGCAGGTGCTGCAGGCAGTGAAGAAAGCGAATGGTATGTTAGCATTCATAGCAAAAGGATTTGAGTATAGGAGCAGGGAGGTTCTACTGCAGTTGTACAGGGTCTTGGTATGACCACACCTGGAGTATTGCGTACAGTTTTGGTCTCCTAATCTGAGGAAAGACATTCTTGCCATAGAGGGAGTACAGAGAAGTTTCACCAGACTGATTCCTGGGATGTCAGGACTTTCATATGAAGAAAGACTGGATAGACTCGGCTTGTACTCACTAGAATTTAGAAGATTGAGGGGGGGATCTTATAGAAACTTACAAAATTCTTAAGGGGTTGGACAGGCTAGATGCAGGAAGATTGTTCCCGATGTTGGGGAAGTCCAGAACAAGGGGTCACAGTTTAAGGATAAGGGGGAAATATTTTAGGACCGAGATGAAAAAAACATTTTTCACACAGAGAGTGGTGAATCTCTGGAATTCTCTGCCACAGAAGGTAGTTGAGGCCAGTTCATTGGCTATATTTAAGAGGGAGTTAGATGTGGCCCTTGTGGCTAAAGGGATCAGGGGGTATGGAGAGAAGGCAGGTACAGGATACTGAGTTGTATGATCAGCCATGATCATATTGAATGGCGGTGCAGGCTCGAAGGGTCGAATGGCCTACTCCTGCACCTATTTTCTATGTTTCTATGTTTCTAATGGACTCCTGTATAAATGACAGTTGCTATAGGATCTATAATCAGCAATGCCACATACTTATAGTATCTATAATGTCGACAAGGCACTGTGCATATAAATAACAATCAGTTTCTTGGGTATCTATAATCAGAAATGAATAATGGTCCTTACATTGTCTACAATTAAAGTTCGCTCTTACAAATGTTATAATTTATTAATTTTCCTGCAGTTTCTACAATCATAAGTTGCAATTCTGAGAATGTCTGTGTGGAAAAATAATTTATGGTTCCGACAGTTTATTTGACAAGTTACAGGTCTTAGATTAACTTGTTTCCTGCAAGAGTTTTGTAATCCACACCGTCATTCCTGCAGTGTCTAAAATCAGCAACAAGTGAGTTTCCCCATGCTACACGGCAACAGATCTCTACGATCAACTTCAGTGAGTAGCAATAGTTGAAATAATCATCAATGCAAAGATTCTGCAGTTTGTTTTGATATCAATCCCTGTATTAACTAAAATTATTCATAAGACCATGTGATAGGAGTAGAATTAGGCCATTCGGCCCATCAAGTCTACCCCGCCATTCAGTCATGGCTGATCTATCTCTCCCTCCTAACCCTATTCTCCTGCTTTCTCCCTATAACCTCTGACACCCATACTAATGTCGCCTAATTATAGGAAGGATGTCAACAAAATAGAGAGAGTACAGAGGAGATTTACTAGAATGTTGCCTGGGTTTCAGCAACTAAGTTACAGAGAAAGGTTGAATAAGTTAGGGCTTTATTCTTTGGAGCGCAGAAGGTTAAGGGGGGACTTGATAGAGGTCTTTAAATTGATGAGAGGGATAGACAGAGTTGACGTGGATAAGCTTTTCCCACTGAGAGTAGGGAAGATTCAAACAAGGGGACATGACTTGAGAATTAAGGGACAGAAGTTTAGGGGTAACTTGTGGGGAAACTTCTTTACTCAGAGAGTGGTGGCTGTGTGGAATGAGCTTCCAGTGAAGGTGGTGGAGGCAGGTTCGTTTTTATCATTTAAAAATAAATTGGATAGTTATATGGACGGGAAAGGAATGGAGGGTTATGGTCTGAGCGCAGGTATATGGGACTAGGGGAGAATACGTGTTCGGCACGGACTAGAAGGGTCGAGATGGCCTGTTTCCGTGCTGTAATTGTTATATGGTTATAATCAAAAATCTATCTATCTCTGCCTTAAATATACCCACTGACTTGGCCTCCACCACCTTCTGTGGCAAAAGTTAGAATGTCACGTTAGAATTGCTGCAGCATCTATAATCAATCATTTATTGCTTACGTTTTGCATTACAATGATTGAAGTGACAATAATTAGCACCATGTTACAATCCCAAGAAATATTAATCAACATAATTGTTCAGTTTCTATAATTAGCATTGCTACAATTATTAAAATGTCTATACTCAGATTATAGAATTGCATGGATTTTCAGCTACAGTTTCTACATGCCTAAACTGAGCTACCATCCCAACAATATCCATAGTCATCTACTATTTCCAGCACCATCAGTTACTAGAATCAGAAACAGGTCGAGTCCTTGTATTTGATGTTATTGTTACTGACAGCAATATTAGGTCTCTTTTGATGCATATAATCTGTATCTGAAGATAGACACAAAATGCTGGAGTAACTCAGCAGGTCAGGCAGCATCTCTGGAGAAAAGGAATAGGTGACGTTTCAGGATGAGACGGTCTGAAGAAGGGCCTCGACCTGAAATGTCACCGATTCCTTTTCTCCAGAGATGCTGCCTGACCCGCTAGTTTACTTCAGCAATTTATATCTATCTCAGAGTAAACCAGCATCTGCAGTTCCTTCCTACACGTAATCTGTATCTGGTTATGTTTCTCAGTCCGTGCTACCATTCAGCATCTAAAATGGACATGTCGCGGAGTCTATGACCAGCAATATATTATACTCCGTACCATGTCAACATTCAGAAATAGGTTATTTCTTACAATGTTTTGTAATGAAAGACACTTTTCATGCTGTATCAATTACTGAGTTGCAGTCGCAATATGCGCAACAACTTACTCTTCTTACAGTGTCTACTTTACACAGCAATGTGGTTTATAATCATTGACTACTGTGTCTGTTGACAGCAACAAATTGCACTTCATAGGTTGGTGACAATTTAGAACAGGTGATGGCCATTGCAGTGTTGACATTGTGAAAATAGTCATTCAGAAGGTTGATACCCTCTGAAGAGAAAGATAAATTACTCCAGGAATGAGAAGGGAACTTGAAGAGATTGGAATTGCCCCCTTTAGAACTGAGTAGATCAGAAAGAACCCAATAGCAGTTTTCAACAACACATATGGTGTTGGGTAAAGAGATATCAATGCTGACTTGCTTGATTTAACATCCCATATAATTTTGAACACACCTGCTACGTTTATCTCTGTTCTACTCTGATCCAAGGGGAACAATTACAATTACATTAAATCCCTCCTCCACTCTGATGCAATCCCATTCAATTTTCCGTTTCCTCTCTCGAAGATTATCACAACATTCTCTTGGTTTAAAAGTCATCGGCGAAACTGCAAACTAAAACGTGATTGTTTCCCACTGTGATCCGGAACGCATTTTCTGATGGAGTGCTGGGAAAAAATCGATTCCATGCGAACTTCAACAATATTCAAAGTAATGAAATAGCTGACAAATGTGACTTCCAGAGAAATAGAGTGGGGGAGGAGGGTAAAGGCTTCAGAACTACTTGGACATATTTCAAAGAGGCAAACAGAACAGTTTCAAAGACCGAATAACTTCATTCGGAATTGTAATATTCCGACTACATTCATTATAACTCCCATATTTTCTGTCATCCGAAAACGAATTCCGGTCCACACACTACAGCCAATCGGAACATATGAGTTTATACAGTCTTTATCCGGTAATAATTAGTCTTTGCAGTGCCCACAGTCCATAATTACAATCCCTTGGTGTATACAATCCCAGTGAAATTACACTTGATTTAGTCCGATTCATATCACAGACCAATTACAATGTTTGGATCTGAATCAAACACAAATCCGCACAGTCTTTCCCAAACGAAACACAATAGAATAAATCTATAAACTTGTTTGCAGTAGAAATGTTCGAGGTTCAGTGATAGTGTCGAGATCTACGCTGCCTCATTGCCGGGTACCATTGAAGTCCTTCATTGTGGCTCCCATTAACACTGGCATTCGCTAATAATGTAGGGCGCACCCAGTGATGGCAAGGTCGTTTCAATTCAGAAACCCAAAGTGCCATTCATCTGATAAATGAAACCCAGACCTATTTCTGCCTGAAGAAGGTAAACAGTCAGTGAATGAACCTCTGGCTTTATTTTTTAGCAGTGAGTGTGATATTACAGAGTCCGGTGCAAAAACTTTCCAACGACCCCAGCTACAGTTACGAAGCTACATAGACGCAAAGGGGACAAATGGTCGGAAATTGCGGTCCTTGTTATTTTCCCGTCTAACACAACCGTGTTCGTAATCGTTCATCTTAATTATTGTTTTGCATTAAACATGGTTTAAAAGTTATCCATCACTAGATTAGACGAAATCATATCGTGTGTTACTCTACAGAGCAGTTTTGTTGGTGACAAACAAAATAGAAGAGAGTAATTTCAACATCAGCTTCCAAAAATTCGAGGGAGAACGTGTCTTCCGCAGCCTCTGTCAGAGTGGGGATGAGGGTAGGGGCCGATATGGTCCTGATAAGCTCCGGGCTCTCCTGTATCCCAGGGACACTCCGCGCCCTGCCGTTTGGCCACCGGTGCCCTCGACTTACCCACCACGGTCAACAGCATGTTGTCCAACATCAGCGCGATGAAGACGATGAGAAGGATCAGTTTCCGAGACTGCCGGCCCTCCCTTAACCAGCGCAAGAAACTAAACTCTCTCAGGCTCTCCAATGCACCCATTGTTCCCGGCGCTCACACAGTAACTTCTGGATGCAAAAAAAAGCATAAACAACCATTGATTAACATCACTCACCCATGCCTGCGAATAATGCTAACATGTCAAGCTGCACTTTTATATAACATTCATATACGTTAAAGCAACTTAAAAAAACCCCCCTTTGATTACAAAATTGCTGCTTTCAAAGAAAAATCGAATACCTTATTTGACAGTGTATGCCGAGTGGCCAGTCCAGCGTTGCCCACTCCCCTCTGCAGTGCACTGTGTGAAAGTGACTTCAGTCTCGCTGGCTCCGGCTTGGAAGGGGCGTCTTGCGACCAGGAGCTAGGTCGGTCGAGAGCTTCTCCTCGGCGCTGCGGTGACTCTCGCCGCCTGTGTCTTGTCGGCATGCGAGTCAGAGGCTTGATAAAGCGCGCAAGGGTGTGATTATCCCCAGCCCACCGGCCAATCCGCTGCCTTTCTGACTTTCGCCCCCTCTACCCCATGTAGGAAATTAAAGTTCACACGTTCGGTTTTATTTTCGTGCACCAGCATCTCGAACAAACCCTGACCAGAAGCCAAAGGATAACTTGAAGTTTAAGGCGAGAGGGGAATGATTTAATAAGAAACTAAACTGAGGGGCAACTTTTCCCACCTAGGAAAAGGTGGGGGCGATACGGTAAGGGCAATCAGAGGAAACATAGAAACATGAAAAAATAGGTACAGGAGTAGGCCATTCGGCCCTTCGAGCCAGCACCGTCATTCAATATGATCATGGCTGATCATCTAAGATCAGTATCCTAAATTAGTTGGGGTAGGTACATTTAAAATACCATTAGATAGGTAAAGGAACAATAAATGTTTTGAGGGATTGTCTGAATCCTGTTTGAAGAAGGGTTTCTGCCTGAAACGTTGTCTATTTCCTTCGCTCCATAGATGCTGCTGGACCCACTGAGTTTCTCCAACACTTTTCTCTACCTAATGTTTTGAGGGACATGGACTAGGCACAGGCAAATGGGATGGGTTTGGATGGAGCATGTTGGTAAGCATGGACAAGTTGGGCTGAGGGGCCTGTTTCTGAGCTGTATGTCTCTATGACTATAAATGGCTTTGAAACAACTTATGTGCATCACATAGAACGAGTATGTTAAATTAAGGAATCCAATATTTTTTGCAATGTGACCTCTAGAAATAATTTTTGGCGACACATAAACTTGATTTATGTTAAATTATCGTTTTGTTATAGTTTTCCCCGCTGACTTCAAATATAACATGTGGAGCAAAACTTCTCATTTAACAACTGTCCACATGACGCTCATCATGGGAGATTAAATTGACTTGAGATCCAAAATTATCTAGTCTACGTTTGATTCTATTTTTATTTTATATTCCATATGTATATCGATATACCTTAATTGGACCAAGCTTGGCTCAATCATACGGTATGGATACGGGCTCTTTGGTCCAACTCTTACATGCCAACCAAGTTGCCTATATCATCAGTTTGCCTGCATTTGCCCAATGCCATTAGTCTTAATCCCATTAAACCTTTCCTATCCATATATCTGTCCAAATGCCTTTTAAAATGATATGATGGCAGTTAATTGTACCTGCCTCAAACACTTCCTTTTCAGCTTGTTTCGTATACCACCACCCTCCGTGGAAAAGTTGTCCCTCAGGTGCATGTTAAATCTTTCCCTGTCACCCTAAACATATGCCCTCTCGCTCTTGATTCCCCAACCCCTGGAAAAAGGACTAAAATATCTTCCTGTAACACAATCTCTTAAATTCTGGCAATTTCCTTGTAAATATTTTCTGCACTCTTTGTAGCTTAATGCCATATTTTCTATAGTTGGGTGACCAATATTGAACACAAACCAGCTAAGTGCAGCTTTGCTTAATTTCTTGTATGTCCCTCACTGTTCTGTTAAAATAAATAATGAAGACTAAAGAACAATTCCAGTCACCAACGATGTTGGCAAAAGGCCACATGTAATTTTTATTTGGGTGGGTAACTTGCTGTGTCTAGTTTTTCTGACCATGGGATGAACATAATCTTATCTAATCTTCAATTGCATTAATTTCTTGTTGATGCATCTTTGTGACTTATGATAAACATTTGCACAGTAACTTCCTGTCAACCAACAAGAGAATGAAGAAATAGTTCAGAAATCATCTGTACAGACAGGCTAATAATCAGTCTTGGGATCACTGTTTGTCTCTTCACGAATGCTGTCTGATCAACTAAGCATTCCCAATATTTCTGATTGTCTTCCATATTGGCAGCACAGTGGCAAAGCTAGTCGAGCTGTTAGCTTATAACGCCAGAGACCCGGTTCAATCCTGAACTCGGGTGCTGTTTGTGTGGAATTTCTACATTCTCCCTGAGACCAAGTGGGTTTCGTCCCATATCCAACCCGAAAGACATGCAAGTTTGTAGGTTAATTGGCTACTGTAAATTGCCCCAATGTGTAAAAGGAGTGAATATGAAAAATGGGATAACAGAACTTGTGTGAATGGTTAAGAAGGAACTGCAGATGCTGGAAAATCGAAGGTAGACAAAATTGCTGGAGAAACTCAGCAGGTAAGGCAGCATCTGTGGTGTGAATGGTGATCGATGGTCAGAGTGAAGGGCCTGTTTCCATGATGCATCTATCAATCAATCATCAATCTCCAGTCCATGTAATATTTTACCTGCATATGCAAAGAGAGCAGTACTCTTTAAAGAGAAGCTGGAATCAAAGGCAGGAAAAGCAACTGTAAATTGCCTTAACTCTTAAAAATCGGTTATGAACTCAGTAGCGAATGGACAAGGATATTTTTTAAAAGGGAAAGAAAAATTGAACTGAGATAATGTAGACCAAAATGAATAATGGAAAACACATTTTAAAAAATTGCATCATTAAATAAAAATATTGGCCTGGACTGTAGGTGATATAAAGTTGAACTCCTTCTTACTGAGATTTACTGATTAAAATGGGAACCATCCCTCGGATCCTGTGCAGGTTAGACCTTGAGCAGAATCTACAAAACCATTGATTTCAATGAACATTGGAGAACAATAGACATATTAACAAAGAGCATTACTGCATCTAGGATATAACGCAAAGCAATGTGAGGTCATAAACTTGGGTAGAAAAATGTTGTTGCTCAGGAAAACCTAGGATTCCTTAGAGACGAATCACTGAAAATGAACATGTAGCTTCAGCAGCAATTAGGAAGGGTACAGGATTTGATAGCTCTAATTACTTAGTGCTGGTGAGCCAAAGATGTATAGGTTTGTAGTTTTATTGGCTTTGGTAAAATTGTAAATTGTCCCTAGTGTTTAGGATAGTGCTTGTGTACGGGGATCGCTGGTCGGTGCAGACGTGGTGGGCAGAAGGGCCTGTTTCTGCAATGTATCTCTTAAGTCTAAGGTCTAAAGTCTCCTGGGATGAGGTCCTATCAGGAGTTAGGAAGGATAAGAGTTAATCTCATTGAAACATCTAATGTATTCACAGGGGTTGAAATCGTAGATGCAGGATTGATGCTTCTGCTGGGTGAGATGTCCAGAACCCTAAGAGGTAGAATGCAGAAACAAGGAACTGCAAATGCTGGTTTACACAAAAGAACACAAAATGCTGGAGTGACTCAGCGGGTCAGGCAGCATCTCTGGAGAACATGGATAAGCAATGTTTTAGTTGGGAAAGTGTCTGTAAAAGGTTCTTGACCTGAAACATCACCTGTCCATGTTTTCCAGAGATGCTTCCTGACCCGCAGTATTACCTTGTGTCCTTTTGTCTGGACCCAGATTTTGGCCATTCAACACTCTTATTTCTTACCAAGGGTATAAACTGTGCCACGATTTTTAACCCAGTTGTTTGTACACATTACACTGCCGTTAAACTAATGAGGCTAATAGTGTTGAATTACATTAAACTGTTGTGCACTAATATCACCTCTTCTTTCATGTGGCGTGCACAGCCTAAAGTTGTAGGACAACTTGTTCTCTTTGATCTTCTGTTTGTGCACATCGAGTTGATTGCATTAGTCGAAACAGGGCAGACCACGTGAAGGTTACAATCTTCCACCCCCACTAATATCACCAATAGTATTTTCAGAGTTTGCTTTCAAAACTACTATTTTTGTTATAAACCTTTCATTTGTATCTTGCACTTTTGTAACTAGGATCTGATGTTACATATATATGTTGTGTACAGTGTCAGGGAGTCATGTGACTTCATGATCAACTATCCATGCAGAAGAAAGTTGCGCAAAGGCGGCACAGTGGCGCAGCGGTAGAGTTGCTACCTTAGAGCGACAGAGAACCACGTTTGATCCTGACTACAGATGCTATATGTACGGAGTTTGTAAGTTCTTCCTGTGAGGTCGCATGGGTTTTCTCCGAGTGCTCTGGCTTACTGCCACTCGAAAGCTGTACAGGTTTGTAGGTTGATTGGCTTTCGTAAGTTGTAAAATTGTCCCTAGTATGCTGGATAGTATTAGTATACTTTATTTCTAAAGTAAAGTCTAAAATGTTAATGAGGAACAAGCATTAAAATATTACTTTACCGTATCACCGTCTACAACCATATGTAATATTAGCGTGATCAGTAAACCTTAATAGATTCCTGAACATGTGAAACCAGTGGTTAATGTAATGAAGACATAATAGACTGCAAGAAAGACAAAATGCAGGAGTAATTCAGCTGGTCAGGCAGTATCTCTGGAGAATGTGCATAGGTGATGTTTTGGGTCGGGGCCATTCTAACATCTGCAGTTCCGTGTTTCTGCTAATTGATTGAAGAAGGGTTTCGGCCCGAAACGTTGCCTATCTCCTTCACTCCACCCGCTGAGTTTCTCCAGCATTTTTGTGTACCTCCAATTGATTGCAGGTGCTGAAATCTGGAGTGACAAACAATCAGCTGAAGGAACTCAGTGGGTCGAGCAGCATCTGTGGAGGAAAAGGCAGTGTCAATGTTTCGGGTCAGAACCCTGCATCAGAAGCAAGAGGGGAGAGGGAGGATAGGCAGTATTAAGAAGAGAGGGGAAATGATGAGACAGGGGCCAGTGAGAGATTGGTGGACCGAGCAGGGGTGAGGGGTGAAGGGCAGATGGAGCCAGATAGGGAAGGCGTGGAGCTGATAGGTAGATGGAGGTAGATGGATGATAGATGGAACCAGACAAAATAAAATTGTCTATTGTCTATTGTCTAAAAGTGGTAGTGAGCACTGCAGAGTGAGTAGTGTGCACTGAGATGGAACAATTGGCAGTCAATGCCCCCAGAATAAAAGATTACCTTTGTGGTAACAGAAAGGGGGATAAAATGTAACTTTGACTTATGGGCAATGAACTGTAATTTTGTTTATTCATTCAAGAAGTGTAGATGCTGTCAACAAGACTAGCATTTAGTGTTTGTTCCTAACTTCCCCTAAAACGAGTTGTCTCACTGGATCACTTCAGAGGTTAGTTAAATGACAACAATTAATGTCTCATGTTGTCAAGAACTGGTATGCATGACAAAGTTCCTTCTCTAAAGGACAAAACGGAACCTGGTGAAATTTTTGCACATTCTATCCCTTTCAAGATCACTTTCACTGATACTATTTTTTATATACAGGTATTAGATTTATTTAATTACCTGAATTGAAATTCCACAGTTGCTTAAATGGATTTAAACCCATAACTCCAGAGTAAAGTCTAGTAACTTCATGACTATGTAACATCTCTCCACCCAATGAATTGTCCTTTTACGTGAATTGAATGGAAAGAAAAGATGAACAAAACGCAATGGTCATCTGATTCTGCAAAAAATTATAATTTACCCCTCCATTTAGGATTCAAACGCCAGATTAAGGTAAAAAAGATTACACAAAAAGATTAATGTTCAAATGGTCAAAGTTCCTGGTTGGAGAAGTTTCTAGTGGTATATTGTGAAAAGCTATGAAAAGTTTATGTTTTGTGGTATCTTGTGAGTTTAAGATCAGTAAGGTGAAGACAATGGTGGATGACTGGGAAAGTGTTAACCACATTCATGTTGAGCCTGAGCTCTTACCTATGGAGAATGTTGTCAAGAAGTGGCATGTAAGAAGAAGAATGGCAAAAATGAACAAGAATGAGTAAAAAAATAAAGCCTACGAACATAGCAGGGGGAAGCAGCCTTCTTTGGCAATGTACACTTTTCCTACTTTCACGTCATAGCTGTTACAACATTCACAAGATCAAACTGGTATTGTTCTCAGTCTTTCTTTTCATTCAGACCAATAATGACTCTTGCATCCTGTACAATAAAGTACAAAATCATCAATTGTCATGGTTGCGGAAACAAATAATCTTCATTTATTGGATTCTCTGGCAAAGAAGCGATTTTATTTTGGTTTCATGACCATTATTATCTCTGTTGCTTTCAATGATACTCATCAGCTATCTATAAATACCAATTTAGTCAGGGATTGAATTGTCGTCATTGACTGTCAAGTACGTGATTGGCTTGTTGCTTGGACAGCGCTGTCCCTGTTATATTTCATGTAAATTTGATTTTTCTCATTCACAGTCGGGTTTGCTTGAATTTCAAATATTAGTTGATTTTATTCATTCTCTTCTTTTCTTCCTGTCTGGTTACTTGCGTCAAATCACAGATATATATAAATCGGTATGTTTGAAATGCTGCTACATGTGAGCCTTTCATCCTGTTGCCAGATACCACCATCATTTGGACTGCGTTTCCTATTGCATTTATTAATTCAGTCTGAAGTAGGAATGTAATAGCCTCACTAGTTGGTCAGTAATGCTGAAATTAGGTGTTTAAACTGAGGTTGCTGCATTACATAGCAAATATCCACCACCAAATAGCACTGTCTCTTAAATGACATAATTCTCGATTGCTGATCACTGTCGTCTGAAATTTTTCCCCCAGCTTTTTTTGTTGAAATGTCATGCTGTTTAAAATGATCATCTTCTATGAGGCCGATTGCTTTACTGAGAGCAGGAATTTGTTTCTTACCTTCCCTAGGATAATTTCATAGCCCTTTCCTTTGATAGGGGTGATGGCCACAAAATTAATGCAGGGAAGACCCCACAGAGTCAGAGGTAGAATTATGATAGATTGAAGACTATGTTATTTGCTCCACAGTAACTAACTGCTAACCAGATTGTTCCTGTTCACGTGCACTTTTAACTGATCTTTGTATTTGGCAAGTTTGCTTGAGTGCATACTGCCATCTCCTGACCAAACATGTCAGATGGATTACTGTTGGTCAGGATTATTTTAGTGCCCTGTCGTCCCATATCCTACACATCCACAACCAGAACTGACCTCAAATAAGCAAAGGAGATAAATGATTAGCATCAGGAAGCATGTTAATACCAAGGAATAACACATTTATTTTTTGATTTACACTAGAAATAAATAGTTGTTTTCAGTGTGACCTAATGATGTTTGATAGCTTTTGGAGGGGGGGGGGGGCAATTGGTTCCATTTGAATAAATATAAATTCTGGATACTTTTTCCCCCAACATCTTCTTTCAACATTAATCTCTGTTATCTGTGAAGTGTATGTTCCAAACTCAGCAAATAAATAATCAATGATGATCAAATATTATCACCAATATATAATCAATAATAAATAATTGATCAATTTCATGTTGGAATTCCACTGCTGCATTGGATGGAGTGGAGTGTGTAGAAAAGGAATTCAAAGCTACTATTCCTGTCCAACCTTTCCATGGAGACGTGGGTCCTTGAAGCGAAACTATGACACTTTGGAACAGGTAAGAGTGCAAAGGCCAGTGAGAAGCATGGCAGAAGTGAAACATGGAGAAAGTATCGAGGACAGGTTAGAGTGGTCAATTATAATGAAAGTAACAGGTATATTGAGAAGAACAATGGTATCTGGGTCAGCTCATGCATGAGATCCTTCTTGACTTTGATTGGGTTGTTCCTCAGTTCTGTTACAATTTGTTAGGTATCAGATTAGAAGGATTTGAAAAGTGGATGTGCAGTTAGGGAGCATATTATAGCTCACTAGACTAAGTGGGACCTGTTGGGTCCCTGTCACACGGAAGTCCTGGTCCCCCAATGCAACCCGTCCCCCCAACGCAATATTGCACCACTCACGCATAACCCCCAACTGCGCAGGCACGGATCATTACCCCTCATCCCCAGCACTCCCTTTGCTCCTCTTCACCCTCCCTCTTCTTTCCCCTCTCCTCCCCCTCCCCAATTCCTCCCTCACCTCTCCCTCCCTCTCCTTTCCCCTACCCTCAGTCACTCCCTTCCTCCCTCCATAACTCCTCTCCCCTCCCTACCCCCCTCCTATATCTCTATTTCCCACTCCTCACTTCCCCATATCCCCCCCACTATCTCACCTGACCTCCCCCACTGCCCTCCTCTCCCTCTATTCCCCACTCCCCCCTCCTCTCCCTCTATTCCCCACTCCCCCCTCCTCTCCTTCTATTTCCCCTCCTCCCCCATTCTCCTCACCTCCCCCACTTTCCCCCCTTCCCAGCCCTTCCTTTCCCTCAATCCCCCCACTCTCCCTCTTCACCTCCCCAGGTTATTTCCCCTCTCCTCCTTCCCTCCCCCAATCCTTTCCTCACCTCTCCTTTTCCCTACCCTCAGTCACTACCTCCCTCCCTCCATCCATAAAAAGTAGCATCTGCAGTTCCTTCCTCCACAGGTTATTAATTGTTGGCTGTGGTTTAGATCCCATTGACTTGATGATTGGACCAGTTTGCATTGTGTGTGTGTGTGTTTTGTGTTTTGTGTGTGTGTGTGTGTGTGTGTGTGTGTGTGTGTGTGTGTGTGTGTGTGTGTGTGTGTGTGTGTGTGTGTGTGTGTGCACTTGTCAGAATTGCTTAACCCTTGTCAGCTGAACTTTACAGGATTTGATTGATGCCAGCCAGTCTAGGCTCAGACTGATATGCAGGATGGTAAGGGGTGAATTTAAACTAACAAACGAGGCACAGGAAGCATTTGAGAACTTGAAAAGATTATTGCTGCGAGCCCCGGCATTGGGAAGGCCATTATACAATCGTCCTTTCCAGCTGTATTGTACAATTCTGTCCGATTGTGCCACTTCGGTATTAACGCAAAAGCATGGGGATAGACATAGACCAGTTGCATATTACTCCTCCAAATTAGATCCAGTAGCTCGGGGACATCCTCTTTGCATTCAAATCTTAACTGCAATCTGCAATAGTTTACAATCAGCTGCTAATTTGACACTTCAGCAAGAAATTTTAGTGTACAATTCACATTCGGTATCGGCATTGTTGGGGCAGCTCCAAACCCAGCATTTGACAATGGCCTGCCAAAATAAGTATGAGATCTACCTGTTGAACAATCCGAAATTGCAGTTTAAACACTGTACATTAAATAACCCAGCCTCTTTTCTTATTTCACCCCTGAAGAGCGAGCAGAAGCAGGACATGATTGTCTATTTGTTGTAGAGGAGGAAACATCAGTGAGAGAGGACTTGAGGGATGTACTCATGGAAGACCCTGACATCACATTATATGTGGACGGTAGTGCATCCATTGGACCGCGGGGAGAGAGGTATGCAATTATTAATCAAAAGATGGAGATTGTAGAAGCAGCTGCTTTTGAATCACCTTATTCAGCACAACAAGCGGAATTATTTGCTTTATTTAGGGCTTGTATTATTGGGGAAGATCTAAAAGTAAACATTTACACTGATTCTCGATATGCATTTGGGGTGGTGCATGATTTTGGTCAATTATGGAAAAATAGGGGATTTCTAACTTCTGCAGGAACTCAATTATCACACAAACAATGGTGACAAATTTATTGAAGGCACTAATGCTACCCAGACAAATCTCTGTAAAAAAAAAAGGAGTGCCCATACTAAAGGACAGACCCCAGTAGATATTGGAAATCGTAATGCCGATTTAGTAGCTAAAAGAATATCATGGGAAGGTAAGGTGGTGGTACCCAGAATGATGAGGCAGGCTAAAAGTGTAATTAACAAGTCCCCCTTGGAGAAACTAATGCCGACCATCCAATAAATCGTTCAATTACAAGAAGAGGCGACTGAGGGAGATGAGGAGAGATGGAGACAACTGGGATGTGTACTGGATTGTATGACTGGGCTATGGACCTCTCCAGCAGGGCAAACTTGCATGACAGACTCATTGGCTGTATCGGTTATCAAGTGTATGCACAATGCAACCCATTGTGGTGCAAGTGCAGTGGGGAACACTATTAGCTAGTTGGTGGCATCCTAAATTACAATCTTTTGCTCAAAAGGTGAGCAGTGATTGGCTGGTCTGCCAGCAATGCAATCCAGGGATAGGAATAGGATGTGATAATGGGCACTCCATGGGTCAGGTCATTACCAACGCACCAGTTGATTAAACAAACATAAATCACTTTAATATGTAGGAAAGAACTGCAGATGCTGGTTTAAATCGAAGATAGACATTACACCACAGACAGAAGCCATTGGCCCATCCAGTATACGCTAACTCCTCAAAAATGAATCAGCTGGAAACGAAAGGATTTTTTTTTTAGTTTAGTTTAGTTTAGAGATACAGTACAGATACTTCGGTCCACAGAATCCGCACCGACCAGCGATCCCTGCATACTAATACTATCCTACACACACTAGGGACAGTTTACATCTATAGCAAGCCAATTAGCCTACAAACCCGAACGTCCTTGGAGTGTTCGAGGAAACTGGAGCTTTGTGGAGAAAACCCACACAGGTAACGGGGAGAACATACAAACTCCCTTATAGTTTTCTAAAATTCCTGAATTTAATAGATTAGATACAAGTAACTACAAGATGTTTGGAACAGTAAATTAAATAGAATCTGTATATGTGCAAATATGTCCAGTGAAAAATAAGTTCACTGAATTGCTAAGATTAAAAATATCCAAATGTGAAATACAAGTAGAAAAAACTAAGTAAAGTTGATTCAGTCTTTCCAATTAGTAAATGTCTTTGTTAAAGATTAACTTCAAGTGACCCTTTTATAAAGGTATTATTTGTATACTGTAGTAATAGCTGATGAGGCTCTGACCTTAATTTCAACTGCAGATTTGCACATAAATTTAGCATTAATTGTTAGGCATAATTGGATCTCTTACTTCACACTGATCATAATCCCTTTGTGTCTCAAATGATAATAATAAATCTTCATTGACCCCCTACTAAGAAACCCACTTTTTTTTGTGTTTTAATCGTAAGTTCAACAGAAATCCAACATTCCCTCAATTCCCATGTTATTATCTTCCTACAAGTTGTTTATAATGAAAATTGTTAAAGCCATGAGATCTAGGAAGATTGATAGTTTTAATGGTAAATTGTCATAATTTAGATTTGGTGGTGAGAGGGTGCTCTTAAACAAGATCTCATTGCTGGCCAGCTTTGAAAACATTAGGCCCATACAGAAAGATCACTGTTTAATACAGTATTGTAACATGTAATTTTACATTATTATGGAACAAGCAATTGAAAGGAGGATTTGCATTGAAATAATAACCTTTATTCACTGCCTGAATTAGAAGGTATTCGCTATGAGAGAATGAATGAATTTGGATTGTTTTCTTTGGAACGTCGAAGGTGGAGGGGGGACTTGTTAGGAGCTTATAAAAATATTAGAGGCATAGATCAGATCGATTGTCAGAATATTTTCCCCATGGAAGAAATATCAAAGACTATACAGGGCATTGTTTTAAAATGAGATGGGCAAAGTTCAAAAGAGATTTGTGGGGGCAATTTTTTTTAGATTGAGTGTAATTGGTGTCTAGAATGCACTGGTGGGGTGGAGAAAGTGGCATTTAAGAGCTTTTTGGATAGGCTCATGGAAATAATAATAATCATAATAATCGTATCAGGGATATAGATCACATGCGGGCAGAGGAGATTAGTTAATTTGGCATCAGATTCGGTGCTGACTGTGGCCTGAGGGGCCAGTTCCCAGGCCCGTACGAAGCTTTTCAAAAAGGGGGGTGGCATGACAGGATTACAAAAAACTTAATGTGAAGTAATGTACGCGCTGCGCACATCACGAGCGTGAAGCTTGAAGTCTCTCAATGCCAGGGTCCAGGGCCCTGGAAGCTCAGGGGTTTTAGATGCTTTCTGATGCATTCTGAGCCTTATTCTGGAGGATTTTTGCACCAAATTTGTGATCAATAGTTCAGAAATTAACAGGAATCTGGGAGGTAGCTTTTTCACACAAAGGGTGCTGGGTGTATGTAACGAGCTGCCAGAAGAGGTAGTTAAGGCTGGGACTATCCTAATGTTTAAGAGACATTTGCACACGTACATGGATTGTACAGATTTAGATGGATATGGGCCAAACGAGTGTGAGTGGGACTAGTTTAGATGGGACATGTCGGTCGGTGTGGGCAAGTTGGGCTGAAGGGCCTGTTTCCACACTGCATCATTCTATGACTAAAAAGTGAAGAAGAAAAATGCATGTAGATAGGTAGAGCAGATTTGAAAGAGGAGTGAAGTCAGAGAGAGGTTTATGGGTTGAAAGGAACATAAGAAAGGAGGGGGGAGAGTGGGCTTGGGCAGATGGGTGAAGGGAAAATAGTCACAAAGTGCTGGAGTAACTCAGTGGGTCAGGCAGCATCTGTGGTGAATATGAATAGGCGACGTTTCACAGAGTGCTGGAGTAACTCAGTGAGTCAGGCAGCATCTCTGGAGAAAAGGTATAGATTATATTTCGGGTCAAGACTGTTCTTCAGTAATATTCATGATGTGACATGCATAGACATTCATGAATGTTACCCAAACCATCGTGAGCTACTTTGTTACGGTGCTTGCCCTCTCCTATAACGTCTCTGCTGCCTTGGGTGATGCAGGACAGGACACAAGCTTTGGGGCACAGTGTGAAGCTGTTGCCGTCTGTCCCAGCCTGGTAAAAACCTGGATGGAGTGGATTTGGATAGGATGTTTCCACTACTGGGAGAGCCTAGGACCAGTGGCCACAGCCTCAGAATTAAAAGACATTCGTTTAGGAAGATGAGCAGGAATTTCTTAAGTCAGAGGGTGGTGAACTGTGGAATTCATTGCCACAGACAGCTGTGGAGGTCAAGTCAATGGACATTTTTCAGGAGGAGATTGATAGATTCTTGATTTATACGGGTGTCGGACGTAATGGGGAGAAGGCAGGAGAATGGGTTTGAGAGGGAAAGATAGAGTCATAGAGTGATACAGTGTGGAAACAGGCCCTTTGGCCCAGCATATCCCATCTGCACTAGTCCCACCTGCCTACGTTTGATCCATATCCCTCCGAACCTGTCCTATCCATGTACCTGTCTAACTGTTTCTTAAATGTTGTAATAGTCCCTGCCTCAACTACCTCCTCTGGCAGCTTGTTCCATATACCTACCACCCTTTGTGTGAAAAACATACCCCTCAGATTCCTATTAAATCTTTTGCCCTTCACCCTAAACTTATGTCCTCTGCTCCTCGATTCACTTACTCTGGGCAAAAGACTCAACCATATATATCCAAATCATGATTTTATACACCTCTATTAGATCATCCCTCATCCTCCTGTGCTCCATGAAATAGAGTCCTAGCCTACTCAACCTCTCCCTATAGCTCTGGCCCTCTAGTCCTGGCAACATCCTCGTAAATCTTCACTGTACCCTTTCTAGCTTGATGACATCTTTCCTATAACATGGTGCCCAGAACTGAATACAATACTCTGAATGCGGCCTCACCAACTTCTTATGCAACTGCAACATGACCTCCCAACTTCTATACTCAGCCTGACCCGCTGTGTTGCTCCAGCACTCTGTGAAACGTCATAGAACAGGGCAAGATTAGCAAGTTTGCTGATGATACAGAAGTGAGTGGTTTTGCAGATAGTGAAGATGGTTGTGAAAGATTGCAGCAGGATCTGGATCAATTAGCCAGGTGGGCAGAGGAATGGTTGATGGTTGCATGGTTCCTTGAAGGTCATGTCGCAGGTATATCAGGTGATCAAAAAGTATTTTGGCACTTTGGCCTTCATCAGTCAGAGTATTGAGTATAGAAGTTGGGAGATCTTTCACTCTCAAACCCATTCTCCTGCCTTCTCCCCATTACCTCCGACACCCGTATCAATCAAGAATCTATCAATCTCCTCTCAGTGGGGGTGGCGTGGGCCCAGCGGGGGTCAGTGGGGGTGGCGTGGGCCCAGCGGGGGTCAGCGGGGGTGGTGTGGGCCCAGTGGGGGTCAGCGGGGGTGGCATGGTCCCAGCGTGGTTGGCGTGGGACCAGCGGGGGTGGCGTGGGCCCAGCGGGGGTCAACAGAGGTGGCATGGGTCCAGCGGGGGTGGCTTGGGCCCAGCGGGGGTGGCGTGGGCCTAACGGGGGTGGCATGGACCCAGCGGGGGTGGCGTGGGCCCAGCAGGGGTCAGCGGGGGTGGTGTGGGCCCAGTGTGGGTCAGTGGGGGTGGCGTGGGCCCAGCGGGGGTCAGCAGGGGTGGCGTGGGCCCAGCGGGGGTGACATGGGCCCAGCGGGGGTGGCGTGGGCCCAGCGGGGGTGGCGTGGGCCCAGCGGGGGTCAACAGAGGTGGCATGGGTCCAGCGGGGGTGGCTTGGGCCCAGCGGGGGTGGCGTGGGCCTAACGGGGGTGGCATGGACCCAGCGGGGGTGGCGTGGGCCCAGCAGGGGTCAGCGGGGGTGGTGTGGGCCCAGTGGGGGTCAGCGGGGGTGGCATGGGCCCAGCGGGGTTGGCGTGGGCCAGCGGGGTACAGCAGGGGTGGTGTGGGTCCAGCGGGGGTGGCTTGGGCTCAGTGTGGGTCAGTGGGGGTGGTGTGGGCCCAGCGGGGGTCAGCAGGGGTGGTGTGGGCCCAGCGGGGGGTCAGTGGGATTGGCGTGGACCCAGCGGGGGTGGCATGGGCCCAGCGGGGGTGGCGTGGGCCCAGCGGCGGTCAACGGGGGTGGCATGGGCCCAGCGGGGGTGGCGTGGGCCCAGCGGGGGTGGCGTGGGCCCAGCGGGGGTCAGCGGGGGTGGTGTGGGCGGTCGATGGCTTAGGCCCCGGTGGCGGGGGGAGGCGAGGGGAGCGGGCCCCGGTGGTGGGGGGAGTCGAGGTCAGCGGGCCCCGCCGCAGTGGTGTCTGGCATTGTGGTTACAGCCGCTGGGTTCAGATTCAGCCACTCCCGTCTGGCGATGGGAGAACGGAGAACTGGCCGTTTCCAAAGTGGAAACGTTGATTTTATTTGTTGATTTTTTTTCCCCGAATTTTTTTTTGTTTTTTTTATTTTTTCTTACTCTGGGGGAAAAAAGGGGGGTGCGGCCGCACCCAACGCACCCCCCATTCGGACGGCCATGAGTTCCTGTGCTGTACTGTTCTATGCGCTCAATTTGAATAACAAGGACCAGCATGTTATTCAAAGGCTTTATGAATGAAATGCTCATTTTGCTTGCAATATAACATTTGGTCTGAGCATTTTGCATTAGCACTAAGAAGTGGGCAGCAGGGCAGATAAATTATGTGCTTCTACTTTTTGCTTCTCTGCTAACATGTGTTGCTCCCCAAATGAACGTAGCATGTATTGAATAGTCATTGTGTTCAGGTACACTCAAGTGTGAAGCGGTTCGAGTGGTGGTGCCATCGAGTGTGGCAGCTTCGCCAGCAGCTATCTGTCCTTTCATTCTTTTTGTTATTTTTAGTCTGTCTAAAAGTTTGTTTTCGAGGTTTTTAGTCTTTTTTATGTGGGGGGGGGGAGGGGGAAACAGTCTTCTCAGTCACTACCTGATTGAGGATGCGTCTATTCTCCAAGTCGCATCTTTGCCCCTCCCCTAGCGGCCTACGATCTGGATTGGCGCAATCTTTCCTGCCGGTAACCGGTCAGACCTTCAGCTGCACCGCAACACTGAATGAGCATTGCGGAGCGGGTGATTCCGGTAGGAAGCGGCCGATACGGAACTCCAGGATACTGAGAATGTTCTCCGTTCCGACGCCGGAGCTCCATCATCCCGGCGAGAGGGCCTGAAACATTGGGCCGCCGTTGCTGCGACTGCGGAAGCCTCAATAGGCCCCGACCACGGGTGAACAAGAGGAAAATGACTGAACTTTGTTGCCTTCCCTCACAGTGTGAAACGTGATTCCGCTGTGGGGGGATGTTTTTATGTTTTATGTTAAATTCTATAGTGTTGTGTTTATGTTATTTGTGTGCTGCATGATAACTCAAATTTCACTGCACCAATTGGTGTATGTGACAAAAAATGACCTTTGTCCTTTGTCCTTGTATAATCAAGGGTGAGACTCATCCTTGATTATGCTGCTGGAATTGCTGAGACAGCGTTAAGTGTAGATGGAGTAAATGGAAGCGAGGTTGGTTTGCATGATGGTCTGGGCTGTGTCTGCAATTCTCTGCAATTTCTTACGGTCTTTGGATGGTGCTGTTTCCAAACCATGCTATAATGCATCCCGATAAAAATGCTTTCCTTGGCACATCTGTAAATGTTGGTGAAAGTTATTGGGAATATGCTGAACTTCCTCAGCCATGAAATATATATATGTTTAAAATACCTGAAAGTACTATAAATGGATTAAAATATATAGCAAATTATTGAAAGGTAAGCAAACCACACTCTTACTCAGGACCATTCACATCATCCTATTTTGAAACTTAATGCAGATTGTGTTGATATACATAGTGGAGCCCGATAAATTTCTCTAAGGCGATACCTGCCGCAAGTATCTTTGTTCAAAAGCTTTGATCAGAGAAACATATTTCCTACACTTGAATATGAATAAGTTATTTATATAATGCTTTCTCATTCAAGTATTGCTCTATGAATAATCAAAATTAATTTACAGGATCTATTATATTATTTTTTAATAAATTATTCTTTGCTATATTTTGTTTTTAAGCACCATTATGTTTATTTTTAAATATTTTATTATCATTAGCAGGTTGGTTTAAAAATAGTTGTCTATTCTGGTGAGGCCATTTGAAGCAGAAGTTCCAAGAGACGACAGGGAAAGAAGTTGAATAGCAGTGGAAATCAGTATCAAGACGTGATGAGCAAATAGCCTGAGGTGGTTTATGGCCAAAAGCATACAAAATGCTGAAGTAACTCAACGCACCAGGCAGCATCTCTAACAAACATGGATAGTTGATGTTTTGGGTTGAGATCCATCTTCAAACTGCTTCATGCCCATTGAGGTTGCATTGGAAATTATGGTCAGATTTTATTGTCATGACCCACAAGGTAAAAGTAAATCCGAAGGGTTTCTACCGCTATATTAATAGCAAAAGGATAACGAGGGATAAAATTGGTCCATTAGAGAGTCAGAGTGGCCAACTATCTGCAGAGCCAAAAGAGATGGGGGAGATATTGAACAGTTTCTTTTCTTCGGTATTCACCAAGGAGAAGGATATTGAATTATGTGAGGTAAGGGAAACAAGTAGAGTAGCTATGGAAACTATGAGGATCAAAGAAGAGGAAGTACTGACACTTTTGAGAAATATAAAAGTGGATAAGTCTCCAGGTCCGGACAGGATATTCCCTAGGACATTGAGGGAAGTTAGTGTAGAAATAGCAGGGGCTATGGCAGAAATATTTCAAATGTCATTAGAAACGGGAATAGTGCCGGAGGATTGGCGTACTGCGCATGTTGTTCCATTGTTTAAAAAGGGGTCTAAGAGTAAACCTAGCAATTATAGACCTATTAGTTTGACGTCAGTGGTGGGCAAATTAATGGAAAGAATACTTAGAGATAATATATATAAGCATCTGGATAAACAGGGTCTGATTAGGAACAGTCAACATGGATTTGTGCCTGGAAGGTCATGTTTAACTAATCTTCTTGAATTTTTTGAAGATGTTACTCGGGAAATTGATGAGGGTAAAGCAGTGGATGTTGTGTATATGGACTTCAGTAAGGCCTTTGACAAGGTTCCTCATGGAAGGTTGGTTAAGAAGGTTCAATGGTTGGGTATTAATGGTGGAATAGCAAGATGGATTCAACAGTGGCTGAATGGGAGATGCCAGAGAGTAATGGTGGATGGTTGTTTGTCAGGTTGGAGGCCAGTGACGAGTGGGGTGCCACAGGGATCTGTGTTGGGTCCACTGTTGTTTGTCATGTACATCAATGATCTGGACGATGGTGTGGTAAATTGGATTAGTAAGTATGCAGATGATACTAAGATAGGTGGGGTTGCGGGTAATGAAGAAGAGTTTCAAAGTCTACAGAGAGATTTATGCCAGTTGGAAGAGTGGGCTGAAAGATGGCAGATGGAGTTTAATGCTGATAAGTGTGAGGTGCTACATCTTGGCAGGACAAATCAAAATAGGACGTACATGGTAAATGGTAGGGAATTGAAGAATGTAGGTGAACAGAGGGATCTGGGAATAACTGTGCACAGTTCCATGAAAGTGGAATCTCATGTAGATAGGGTGGTAAAGAAAGCTTTTGGTGTGCTGGCCTTTATAAATCAGAGCATTGAGTATAGAAGTTGGGATGTAATGTTAAAATTGTACAAGGCATTGGTGAGGCCAATTCTGGAGTATGGTGTACAATTTTGGTCGCCTAATTATAGGAAGGATGTCAACAAAATAGAGAGAGTACAGAGGAGATTTACTAGAATGTTGCCTGGGTTTCAGCAACTAAGTTACAGAGAAAGGTTGAACAAGTTAGGGCTTTATTCTTTGGAGCGCAGAAGGTTAAGGGGGGACTTGATAGAGGTTTTTAAAATGATGAGAGGGATAGACAGAGTTGACGTGGAAAAGCTTTTCCCACTGAGAGTAGGGAAGATTCAAACAAGGGGACATGACTTGAGAATTAAGGGACTGAAGTTTAGGGGTAACATGAGGGGGAACTTCTTTACTCAGAGAGTGGTAGCTGTGTGGAATGAGCTTCCAGTGAAGGTGGTGGAGGCAGGTTCGTTTTTATCATTTAAAAATAAATTGGATAGTTATATGGATGGGAAAGGAATGGAGGGTTATGGTCTGAGCGCAGGTATATGGGACTAGGGGAGATTATGTGTTCGGCACGGACTAGAGGGGTCGAGATGGCCTGTTTCCGTGCTGTAATTGTTATATGGTTATTATTATATGGTTATATGGTTGGTGCTGTGTTTAATGCTAATATGTGTTCCCCAATGTTGGGAGTGTTCCATCCTGACTGGAAATAGCCATCCATTATCAAAGACAGGTCTTGACTTCTTGAAGGGGAAGTGGTTTTCTTGGCTACAGACTTTGTGCAGGTAAATGGAATGAGTGAAAATAGGCACAATGCGGAGGCGTGGACATGATCACCAATGGACACATTTATATACAAGTGCGATTCTACCACTCCATGACTCAGTGCTGTTTATCAACTCCAGTCCTGAACACTGAGTAGTCTTTCATGATACATCTATTTTATTTGCCTCAACTTCTATGTGTGGAAGTGAGTTTCACCTCATCCCCATTCTTTAGGGAAAGTTGTTTATGTAGAATCCTAGTTGAATTTATTGTTAAAAGATACAAAATGCTGGAGTAATTCAGCAAGTCAGGCCAGGATCTCTGGAGAACATGGATGGATGACGTTTCAGGTCCGGACTCTTCAGGCTTCAGAAGAAGTCTGAAATGTCATCCATCCATGTTCTCCAGAGATGCTGCCAGACCTGCTGAGTTACTCCAGCACTTTTATTTTTATAAACCAGCAGCTGCAGTTCCTTGTTTCCAATTTATTGCTGATGGTCTGTAGTTTTAAATTTTAGTAAATTGAAAATGATCTTGAAAATATATCTAAAAACAAGGAACTGCAGATGCTACTTAAAAACCCCCAGCATAAAGTGCTTGAGTAACTCTGCGGGTCAGGCAGCATCTCTGGAGAACACGAATAAGTGATGTTTCTGGTCAGGATCCTTCGTCAGGCTTCGTGGGGGGGGGGGGGGGGGGGGAGGAGGCATAAAGATGGCTGGAAGAGAAGATGGGCAGGACAAAGCCTGTCAGTTTGATACAGATGAGGGGAGGTGTGTGTGTGTGTGGGGGGGGGGGGGGGGGGTTGATGGCAGACGGTTGGAGATGAAGACAGGTTTTGAGACAAATGGGCTGAAGAGTTGTGACTTCTGAAGTGAGAGGAAGGAATGTATGGGGAAGGAGAGGGGGAGGGGAGAAATAGATGCGAGTCCAGGTGTGGGTGGGGGGGGGGGGGGGAGATACAGTTTTGTAGTTACCTAAAAATATGGTTGGTTTGTGTTCAGGGTTAACAGATTTCATTTCTGTGGCTTTAAATACATGTGCCATCCACCTGTTGCTGTTCAACATTAAAGACAAACTGTTTTTGGTTGTGGTGACAATGAGTGATTGGTTTAATGCATCTTTAGAATTGTGTTTGGTCTATTACATATACTCACTCTTCCACAATAAGAACAGTGGAGCATGTATCACAGCTGATGCAGTTCACCTGGCAGCAGTTAACATTTTAGCTAAACATCTGGTTATTATGGAAATTGCTAATAGACTAGTTGTTACTTTCAAAGATCGTAGCATGTAGCTGTACCTCATTAACCATGTCCAGAAGTCAGACACCCCACTCCTTTTGAGAAAGTCTTGTTCCAATTATAGTTTTTTCTCCTTTGACGGATGAGAGTACCGGTGGCAAGGTTATCATTTAATGGACATCTCTAATTATATTTGAAAAGTGAATATTGTGCCATCTTTAGTTTAGTTTAGAAATATAGTATGGAAACGGGCTGAATCCACACTGGCCATCATACTAATTCTATCTTATCCCACTTTTGCATCCACTCCTTACGCACTTGGGGTAATTTACAGCAACCAATCAACCTGCATGTCCTTGGGATATGTGATGAGACTGGAGCACCCGGAGTAAACCCACGCTGTCATTGGGGGAACGTGCAAATTCCATCAAACTCAAACTTCTGTACTTCTTATCCTGAGGGTATTCTCATATTATTGTTAGTTGCATGGCTGATGCTAGGGGGTCCAAAATGATTCCTTCAATTTTGTTTGGATTTGTTTTATTCATATATCGTGCAATGACAGGTTTGGTCTTGTTATTGCCAATTCGATCAGCATCAGAGTTCAATGATTCAATAGTGCTTTATTTATCACATATGCAACTACACAGTGAAATTCTTTTTGCATATATTACACATGCAGACGCCGCCATTTTTGGCGCCATTATTCAAAGTCTGGTCAGCCCGTGCCCTCGATGTACTGGAGCAGTTCCCGTGAACCGACGTCCCTCTCCTCTCCTCATCCGGACATCTTTGTGTCCCAGGGTGCCTCCTGCAGTCCACCTTGAAGTCGCTGGAGGCATTACCCTCTTACCGGAGGGTCACTAAACACATGTGCTCATATTTCCTTATGACATACAAGAAGGCTCTTGCAGCTCACAAAGCAACCCTGTTTGTTCCATCCCCCTTCATATTTCCCTGTAACCTACACCCTCTCATATACTCATTACTTCCCCTCTTATTCTGCTGCCTGCTACATGTGCTCGGGGTAATTTATAGTGGCTAATTAACCCAAGCAACAGGCACATCTTTGAGATGTACGAGGAACGGAAGCACCTGGGGGGAAAGCTTCTGTGTCAGAGGGAGAATTTGCAGACTCCACACAGATAAAGGTCAGGATTGAAAATGGGTTGACGGAGAGATGAAGCAGACAGCCTTTTGTGTCATTATGCTATGTATGTGTTCTTGAAGGGAAAGCTTGGTGCTTGATGCTGCGGTCAGTTTGGGGGAGAGATGGTTGGAAGGAGTTTAGTGTAGTCTATAAAAGAGAGGGTTAATTTCCAGAGGCTTGATCAAGCTCTGGGCTGGTGACCATGAGCACAGCTAGTGGTTGGGTTCAGTGATTAGGTTTGTAGTTGTGGAGGTGTCGGCTGCATTCAGACTGGGGAGGGGGAGGGTTATAGGTAGAATTATGGCTATAAGAGTGAATGGGACCAAGGATTGGAGGTGCCACTTTAGGCTTTCATGGAAAGTCTGGAAGATTGGTGGGTCTGGTATCTCAGGCTATCAGCATCTCAAGAAGTTGTTGTCCCAGAAGCTTCAGGAGACCAGATGGCGGAGGATTTAGAAGAGTGCTGTCCTAGGAGATTAGTGTTTTAAAAGCCATAGGGGGCCTTGGGGTATTTGGGGGCCTCGAGGTATTTGATGTCTAGCAATTTTGAGCTGGAGGATTAAGGTCATCTGAGATTAACGATGCCAGCGTGTAGAATGAGCTGGTGTTTGGGGAGATTTCCCAGGAAATATTCTCAAGGAAGTATTGCACAGTAAATCATGTCATGTGATTGAAATCAGATGAAGAAATTGCACCAGACATTCTGAGACTCATGTCAGAAATAAGGTCGAATTGGTCATCATGTTCTATCCAAAGTTTATTTCTGTGCCTTTGAGTTTCATCATTCAATGAACTGGATCATTTGAGAGGGCAGTTGTGAATCAAGCACATCTCTCTTGATCCATAATCACGTATTGGTCAGACCATATAACCACAGCAGGTTTTCTTCCCGACAGAGTATTGATGAAGCAAGTGAGATTTTATTATACTCAAGGAGCATTGTGATCATCATTATTGATTCTAGCATTTTGTTTTAATTTTGGACTTATTTACTGAACTGAATTTAAATTCCCAATTAAGAAGTGAGATTAAGCTCATGCCTGAAGACCGTTGGTCCTTGTTTCCAGATTACTTGTCAGATAACTTAATCTTTTAGTTACCATTACCATTTAGTTTATTTAGATATGTTACAAAACTTACCTTCAGCGGCGCTGCAGTTCTGCCACTGGCCGTGTGCGTGACTTTGGCGCCTTTGAGAGGGGGGCGGGATTAAAATGCCGTTTTCTCCTGCCTGTTGGAGTCGATCTTTCTCAGCCTGTTTAGCTGCTGAAGAAAAATCGATCCGACATCCGTTCTCTGAAGTTTTTTTAAAACATCGCTGGACAATTTAATGGCTGGAGTAAAATAAAAATCGATTTCTAACGCCGTCAACGCCGACAATGGGACAGATCTCCCGTACGAGACAAATAAAGGTAAGCCGTTTATTTTACATATAAACGTGCTTCTTAGGATTACTTTAATCCAAGATTTACGTTGCGAAAAGGTGATTTAGGCCCCATACGAACCGGCAGTTTTTTTCCTACCGATATGGGGTTTAAATTCACCGCAAACCGCAACGTTCCAATCAATCGCGTTCCACAAAATCCCACTCACAAGATAATTTAAATGGCCATTAATTTACGGGAATTAAACACTAAATTCCTTCTATTCGGCCTATAAATTCATGACAATGAGATTTAAATATCATGTTATATTGTGAATTCTTGTGTAAATGTTATTTGGACACTTAGGCTATTTAAAAATGTTAACCTTTTCTTAAGAAATGGATAGATGTTTAGATCTAGTAATTGAATTTTGTAATTAGCTACAATTAGGTAACTAACTAATTATATGCTTTAATTTCAGGTCATCCAAGTAAGATTGTTTCATATTTGTTTCAGAATGCTTCAATCTATAATAACTGAAAATGTCATTCAGTTCTCTTAATTTTTAAGAAAGTTATGGGCTTTTGACTGTCCTTGATCACAGCTTTTGAGTTAAATCAATGGAAAAGCAGTAGGGAACAAGATGCTCAAGAAGGAACTGCAGATGCTGGAAAATCGAAGGTACACAAAAATGCTGGAGAGACTCAGCTGGTGCAGCAGCATCTATGGAGCGAAGGAAATAGGCAACGCTTCGGGCCGAAACCCTTCTTCAGACTGATAGGGGGTGGCGGGGGGTTAATGCTAATTCCCGAGTATGAAAATGGCCATAACTGTTTTAATACTGAAGATATGAAAGTGAATTAGGTGTCAAATTACACTTCCTTTTATGCTTTATCTGATGGGATAAATTGCAGACTTGATTTTTAAAATCTCAAAATTTTGCAACATTGCTAGTTCATTGTTGGTGTTTCAAATACTTTCGCATGGTAAGCAAAGCATGTACTTACTAGCTCCCATCCGTACAAAGACATAGTGGGTGGGGGAAGTGGTCAGAGAAATGCTGAGAAGCTTTGGGAGATCCGTGGATCTGATATCTCAGGCTGTTGGCACTTCATTGGGCCCAAAAGCTTCAGGAAATCAGATGGTGTGGACTTAGAAGGTCGGTCTGACTTATATGTGAGCGTGGTCTGTGCTGGTAAATACTAGACGCTGGGAATATATATCCCCTTCCCCCCTCACTTGAACAATAGAAGGTTGATGGATGGAGTTGTGGGGCAGGGTGTGGAGTTGTGGAAAGGAGAGGATGGAACTGTGGTGGTTGGAAACCTAAGGTATACCTGAGGAGCTAGGGGGAAACTTTTGTTTTTTCATTGCTGACGTGGACTACTGTAAAAAGGCACTTACTTATCAGCCATCTCTGCCCTTTTACAACATACAAACATCCTGTCCTCACTGCAAAGTCTAACATAAAAAATTAATTTAACGAATGGCTCTCAATTGTATGGCGCGAGTCCAAGTTAAATACATTAACTGCTCCAGTTCTCTGGAAAGTGTTCTCATATTTACTTCTTTAAATCACTGCATCTCAACACACACACATCTCCTGCCCTTCCTGCTAGGAGTAATATTAAAATCACTGCATCAAATAATTACAGAATCCAAAGAACAACTCTGTTTTGATTTATTTTCAAAGAAATCCACAAGTTAACAAAGAAAGACACAAAATGCTGGAGTTACCCGTGGGTCAGGTAGCATCTGTGGAGAAAATGAATAGGTGACGTTTCGGGTCAGGACCTTTCAGACATAACATGTTTCAAGACTTTAAGACTTGAAATGTTACGATTTTTAGACTTAACAGACTTAACACAGGTTAACATGGTTCAAAGAAAGTGAGATATAATATAAATGGTGTCACTATTTTTTCCACTGCATTTTTTGTCACCTCCTTTGGATTCAAGAGGCATTTCCTCAGGGAAGTACTTGGTTCGTCCTTTGCCCTGTTGCGAGATCACTGGGGTGACTGGGGCTCAATGCAGCTAAACTCCAAGTGTATTTAATATACCAAATTGTGAAAGTACATCTGATGCTCAACTTTACTTGAAGGTAAATTTAATGGTATAAAGAGCAGAAATGGACCATTTGACCCATCGAATCGACTCTGCCCTTCAATTAAAGCTGATCTACCTTTCCCTCTCAGCTCCATTCTCCTTCCTTCTCACAATAACCTTTGACACCCTTACTAATGAAGAACCTGTCAACCTCCGTTCTAAAAATACCCAATGACTTGGCCTCCACAACCGTCCACAGAGAACAGAATTCACTCAGCAGACTGATTTCCCCGATATCACTTCCAAATGCCATGCTGTGAGGCAGCAAGGTGCTATTGCAGAAGGCACCTGGTAATGCCACAAGGAATAACTGCAACCTTGCTTCGAAGGCATTTCTCCCTTTCCTCTGTAAAACTTAACCTATTTGCAAACATCTCCGGCTGACATCTAGTGGATGCTAATTGAAGTTCAGAAAAAGCCCAATGCGCTTGATGGCCAGGAAGTAGGAACATTCAGATGGATGTTTTTCCTGAAACTTTTGATTAATCAAAAAATAACTGTCTAGCAATTTGTGCTTGGTCACGGTAAGGCCCTGACAACATAATCACTGTGCATTGCATGCTGCTACACTTGTCAATGGTACTAAATTTCAGAGGTTTAATACAGTACTCAGTTGCACCTATATTGCACATTCAGCAATGGCGAACAAAGATAAATCTCACCCTTTCACCGCCGCACCCCCATCCCCCATCCCACTGCCAATCTATTGGGCTGGATGATCATTCTTGGACCAGGCCTTAATTTGATCTCCATATTTACACTAATCCATTGCCTTCATTGCAGGGCATGTGGGCGGCACGATGGCGCAACAGTAGAGTTGCTGCCTTACAGCACCAGAGACCCAGGTTCGATCCAGACTACGTGCGTTGTCTGTACAGAGTTTGTATGTTCTCCCCGTGACCTGTGTGGGTTTTCTCCGGGTGCTATAGTTTCCTCCCACACTCCCAAGGCGTACACGTTTGTAGGTTAATTGGTTTGGTAAAATTGTAAATTGTCCCTAATGTGTGAGTTAATGTTCAGGGATCCCAATGTTAGTGTGCGGGGATCGCTGGTTAGAGCGGATTCGATGGGCCAAAGAGCCTGTTTTTACGTTGTATCTCTAAACTAAACTAAACTAAAAAACTAAATGTGAAAGAGAATAGACAGTTAAGCGGAAAAATGGGGCTAAGCAGAATGTTCTCTTTCATTCGAGACAAGTGGCTTCCTTTTACTCTGTGAGAAAATATGAAATAGGCAAAAGTTCTAAATAAAATTGAGGCTTTGCTGTTGTGGCCATCTAATGAAATGGAGAGATCCACTCGCAGTGGAAGATGTCAGGCAGCAGTAATGAGGAATTGCTTCTGAGTCCTTAGCTGGTCTTCACTGCTGTCAAAGGCCTTTTTCAAATGTTTCCAAATATCTCCAACTTAAAAAATTTAAAGATAGCAAAGAACATAAATGTATTTCAAACTCATTTACCTGGTTTAAAATAATTAAGAATATTAATATTAGTTAAAATGAAGTTAACATGACCACCTTACCTTCACTTATCGATTCCATCCTGGTTGGTGACCACTACTTGGTAGAATACCATGCACCATGGCACATGTGATCCAACCCCGCAGCTCAGCACTGTCCAGGAGCTGATCTCATGTGCATTCTTTATTATTGGGAAGTCAGAGAAGAGTTAAACAGCAGAGGGTTGATGGCCCAGTAGGGACTTCACAGGGAGCTGCTGCCCACAGTGAAACAGGACCAGGCCCATTGTTTCTTCCTTCATCTGCATCTGGGTTGTTCAATATCCCAGCGTCTCCTAGCAAGAACCCCATGGTTATCTTCTGGCATCCCCTATACTGGCTTAGACATGGGTGACCAACCATTCACAGTTGCATGATGCCTTGGCCACAGGCGCTCAAGGTCAGCCCTTCGAAATGTTCAGGCGAACCCTTGACCCTGCCCATTTGAAACAGCCTAGATGCTGCTTAAAATGAGCAAACCAGATGGATCTCGGGAGGCTGCTCAAAAAGTAGTCCAGCAAACCTATAGACTAGCAAAAAATAAATCGCTGAAGGCACTCGACAGGTCAAGGAGCATCTGTGAGGGCAAAGAAATGGTCAATGTTTCAGGTCAAGACCCTGCATCAGGAGAAAAGAACAAGGGCGGCACGGTGGCGCATTGGTAGAGTTGCTGCCTTACAGCGCCAGAGATCTGGGTTCCATCCTGACTACAAATGCGTGTCTGTTCAGAGTTTGTACATTCTCTCCGTGACCTGCGTGGGATCTCTGGTTTCCAACCACACTCCAAAGTTGTAAAGGTTTGTAGGTTAATCAACGGTAAAATTGTAAATTGTCCCTCGTGTGCGTAGGATAGTGTTAGTGTGCGGGGATCGCTGGTCAGCATGGACTTGGTGGGCCGAAGGGCCTGTTTCAACGCTGTATCGCTGAACTAAACTAAAAAAAAGCTAATGTAAATGTTGATTTCTTACATGAAAAGATTGGGAAATCAAATGAGAAGTGGAAAATGACTTTGCTTCCAAATAAATGTTTATATCTAATGAAGTGCTATCATATTTGGACAGTTGAACAGTTCAAACCATGGCTTTTCGTTGATGTAGTCAGTCCATTTAGCCCGTGCAGATGTGCACGCTGGTATGAATCCACAGCGATAGACGCAGTGAATCCACAAATAACATGTGTGCATGCTCACTAAATACACCAGAGCCTAATCTCCAAACATCTTGAACTTCCTTACCATTGGACCAAGAATTCATTTTGTCACGACTGCAGAGTTGATGATGTGCGACAGCCCACCTACATTAGCAGAGATGGGACAAGGACATCTTTCACTCCCAACAATAGAGTTTCAGAGGCTTCATGAGCAACCCCAACAACCCACCCACCAACTCCATAAAGGACCACCTAGCCCACACATGGCTGATCACACATGGGACTGTTTGGCCATCTGAGATCCCACTGAACTGCAAACGTCATTGTTAATCTCAAGGGACAAAAAAAGAAGTAAAGCAATCAGGACTCACTGTTGGAGGAATTATCCCAACTTCCGAATTGAACTTTTCAGCAATTAAACAAAATGCTGGAGAGTTAATCAAAGATTAGGACTTTTACGTTTCAATTTGCTGACTGTGAACTAAGGAAAGTTTACCCACTTGACTTCCTTGGACAATGTTGTATGTTTTGGATCCCAGATAATCCCATTAAGTAACGTCTGAATCTAATGAGGAGGGGCAAATTTATAGTTGCGGAGATGTTTCTTTGAGGCCAGCAGTCAGCACAGCTGAACCAATACAGATGCTAAAAGTCAAAGGGCTTCATACATAATTTGTATGTATGAAAGTGACTCACATATTATTTCTTGGAAATATGTATGTATTGCTTAATCGTGTAAATCATTTGTCTTTAAATTATAAACTTACTTAAAATCCAAAATATGGTTTCCTGTTTTTATGAGAGAAAATCTCTGGGGAAATCACAGGATAGATTCAGCAATATAACCTTTTACTGGAAATGTATGTCTTTGTTATTGTAACAGACCTTCAGAGAACCTCTGTGCATATTCTTTATTATAATATTGCAAACAGTAACTAATTGTCTATGGGCAAGAAAATACTTTGCCCAGATTAGTAAAATAAAATTAAAAATTGTCCGAAATATCCATTTATTCATAAGGAAGATTTCATTTTGTTTAGAGTTGTAAATTAATGCTCAGATATTTTGTTTTATTACAATCTTAAATACTTATGCTAACATCATGTACATATCAACACATCATATTTTCATATATTATTATGATTTTAATGCTAAAGTCCACCAATTAAAATAATTATTATTTAAATGCTTAAGCATTTTAAAATTATGAATAAACTCGGTTTATTACCCCAACCACAAAAACCGAATAGTTGGCCTTGGCTTCAGGTCACTCTAAATTTCTTCTGCTTGTCACCACTGATCCACGTGCTGACCTGTCTGTAACAAAATGCTATCCTGTTCTGAGTTAATTTAAAAGCCATAGACATGATCGCCATACCAGTAATAATTAAAATAGACATTACCATGAAAAAATTAGGGTGCTCAGGGACAAAGTCTCCGAAGCCAATAGTAGTAATTGTAATAAAGTAGAAATAAAAAGAATCAAGATATTTCCATTTTTCCCAAATGGAAAGCATGCCTGCACCAAAAAGTAGGTATGCTATAACAACGCCTATGATGATAATGATTGGTACATCAAATTTTTCAAGTTCCTTACCCAAGCATGGAAAGAAATCGTCATCTTCAACTGGCTTTACATCTAGTTGGGGGCATGATTTACTTCTGTCTCTTCCTTTCAGCAGGAAAGATTTATGATTAAAATGTTCTTGAACAATCAATTTTTCAAATATTTCAGCATTTCTCAGCATTTCAGATTTTTTTTTAACAGAGGACTGAGTTTTCAATAAGACATTTATGCTCATTGGTGTTATGGTGGCATGTGAGCCATTTTTAAAAATTATCAATCTTGTTGCAGGTCTTTCTTCTGATTTGCTGAAGCTTTGTTTGAATGAAGACCACCTTGATGGTGTGGCTGAGGGTAGTGGTGAAATGTTCTTTGGTGCCCGCTTTCTTATCTTGTTGTAAATTTTGGAGAGCAAAGCTGCCAACATGTCTCCAACATCTGTGATGACCAAGAGCATAATGGGGATGCCAAATGTTGCATAAAACATGCAGGCAATTTTTCCTCCTATCGTTAAAGGAGCGAGATGGCCATAACCTAAAATTAAGAAGAAATATGTTATTAAGGACCAACAAGAGAGTAATTAGCATGACCTGCGAAAAGGTTTTTTTTTCTTTTTTTTTTCCGACCTGTGAAAAGTTATTCAAACCACCATGTCTCTGAGGTTTTGTTTATAAGTTTATGATCTATGTGCAGAATTAGGCCATTCGGCCCATCAAGTCTACTCCAGCATTCAATCATGGCTGATCTATCTTACAACCGCATTCTCTTGCATTCTCCCCATAACCCCTGACAGTTGTACTAATCAAGAATCTATCAATCCCCACCTTAAAAATATCCATTGACTTGGTCTCCACAACTTCGGTTGCAATGAATTCCACAGATTCACCATCCTCTGACTAGAGAAATTCCTCCTCATCTGCTTTCTAAAGGTATGCCCTTTTATTCTGAGCCTATGGCTTCTGGTCCTAGACTCTCACACTAAGGAAAACATCTTCTGCACGTCAACTCTATCCAGGCCAGGTTTAATTCTAAGTTCTGCTATCTGCTGGTCTCTGCTGTTCCAGGCATAGACGGTACTGAGACATATTCAGGGACATAAATTGTTGTGACCAGCATCAATTCCAGAGTATGAAAATTCCCTTTGGTATTTCAAACCCGCATGGGAAGAAATTGCACTGTAGCCCATTCTTTCTCTCCAGAGATTCTGTCTGTCCTACAGAGTTACCCCAGCATTTTGTGTCTATCTTCAGTGTAAACCAGCATCTGCAGTTCCTTCCTACTCACTTCAGTTTTATCTGGGTCCTTAATGCCGCAGTCAGTCAAATGCTGCCTTGACATCAAGGACGGTGTAAGGAGAGGATTAGATTATAATACATTGAGTAACGATTCCTTGGAAAGAAAGGGTTAAAGGGATGGTATAGGAAATAGGGAGTGACTAGAGAATGACTAATGAACAGAAATGTAAACATTCTGTAGTGACCTTTAGTGACTTTGTGTGGACATAGTGCAGATGTGTCCTGCACCAAATCACTAATTGCTGATAAATGTTTCAGCCAGGAGCGAAGTTGATAAATTAAAGAGTAACATCTGAGGTGCTGGTTTTGCACTACGCAAGGGTATAACTCAGCCTTCGTAGGCACTCAGTAGTTGGAACTTCATCTTCACACTGGGTTGTGATCGGTGCCAGAGGAAAACTGCGAGCCATGCAGTGGACAGAGATGTCTGTCACTGACTGAAGGTCCGCCGGCCTTTGTTAAGTACAGATGATTTGTCCAAAATAAAGCTGATACATTGTGTGTGTGGTCTCTGATTCCTAAACCAAATAGTCACAGTCAAAACAACTAGAAGAAATTAGTCTAGAGACTAATAGTTGATAGGAATGTGATTAATAACATGTGGTTCGTTTATAAAAATGGGGCGGCACAGTGAGTGGCTCAGCAGTAGAGTTGCTGCCTTACAGTGCCAGAGACCCTAGTTTGATCCTGACTAAAGGTGCTGTCCGTACAAAATTTGTACATTCTCCCTGTGACCACGTGGGCTTGCTCCGGGTGCTCTGGTTTCCTCCCACACTCCAAAGACATATACAAATGCACTGCACTTGCTTACAACAGAACTTCATCATCACCAAAAATGTTAAGCAGCATTTGCATGGAAATAGCAGAATCCACAGGTTCCCCTCTGTCCTGAATGTGAGATATATTCCCTTACGTTCCTCTTCACTGGACCTAAAGACCTAAATCCTGCAACTCTTTACTTTACAGAACTGTCCTTGTCCCTTCAACAACTCTAATAACTCAAGTTGGAGCTCATTATGACATTCTCAAAGGCTGTTACATATGGGCAATCTAAGCTGCTTTTACCAATCCCACGCACATCCTGAGAGGTTAACAAACAAAAAATAAAATGCACCCCTAGTTCAGTACTTTAGCAAACTGCTAATAGCAGTAATGGCACATTTACTTTAGAAGAACTGACTTACGGCAGTTGTATCCACAGAATTGGCTGGCACACCAAATGGATGATTCCTTCTGCAGCCAAATACGTGCTTAAAACAAAATGGCTCTTGAGTACTTGTATTGATAATGATGAATAGATAATGAGAAAGGTTTGATTTTATTGGCCACAATAGCAGAGGCCATTCCATTTTTGATAACTTAAAAAACTTCTAAAGAGCCTGATAAATAGTTGATCAATTCACTGAGTAATGGAACATGTCACTGATCTTCAATCATCATTAAATATTAATTAGAAAATTGACTTATTTTTGTTGATTTCTTTCATAATGAATAAATGTAGGCACTATGTGTGAAGCACAAATTGTTAGTTCATTAGGACCAGTTATCATAATGGCCACCATGCCTATAAATCTGAAGAAATTCGATTTTTTGATTATGGTTGCAAAGGTGAGTATCCTTTTCCCCTGACTACTATTTTAAAAGAGCTAATAAGCTGACCAAAGTTAACATTAGCTCTTCTATTGAAACAGTTGACAAAGGAATTTCACATGATATTTCCATGTAATATTTGAAGAAACTATTCTTAAATTGTATGGGATTGCTGCTGCTTCCCCTCGGCTAATGCTGCTATGAAATGAAAATGTGGATTTTAACTACATGATTTATTATTAAACTATGCCTTTTTTTAAATTCTATTCTGAAATTAGTCAAATAAGTCAATTTTGGGTGGCTGCAGAGATTTGACTACTGACCTTCATCAATGTTTTACAAATGTGGTTAGAATATAGTCTCCAATAGAATACAAGGAAATGTATGCATTTTGGGCAGGACAGTACAAAACAGGCAGCAGTGTCTCTAGTGTACATTATTCTCCACATCTGACAATCAACTCCTTTATCTTCAATAGTACTGAATATAACATAAGCCCTCATTTTATTTAAATGCTCAACAAAAATGTATCAGCCTTCATCGCCACCACAGGAAGCATGTTCCAGGCACTCACCACTCTATGTAAAAAACCTATCTCTCTTACTATAAAGCTATCCCATACAATGTGTATGTTATCTTCCAACCCATTATATCTTTGGTTAGTAAAAATCTATCTGTCCCACATTTAAAACTTAATATCAGTTTTCATTTGTGGATGAGAGAACAGAGACATGTTGTGAAACTCTAAAAATAGCTGAGAAACAGAAACATTGAAGATGGGCATACAGGATGATGAGATGATTAGATAAGAATAAATCCAGGAACACAGAATTGATAGAGGGCATAAAAATAAGAAATAATTGAGAAATAGAGAGATACCATGCAACCAGGATGAAAGATGCAGCTGCGATGGAAAACTATAATTGCCATATTCAATCTTGCAACCGGATGAATGATAGATTAAGAGAGGAAATATATAAGACATAAGATATCTCAAAAATAGATCAAAAATAGAAGGACAATGAGGTCTGCACAAAGTCTATTATATTCAGCCCTATTCTAAAATGATGATTGAAGGAAAGTCATTTTTGTGGTTAACATTCCTGTGCTGTGATTTTTTTTCTATTACTCGTTTCTGCATAAAAGTCTGAATGTGCTTCACTAAAGAAACTACATTTACAGTTTCCAGATTGAGGGGTGACTATAAATCCCATCAAACAAAAAGAGATAGGAAGCAAGGGGCATTCTTAATGAGCAAAACACGAAGTGCTGGAGGAACTCGGCTGGTCAAGCTGGATAGACAATATTTCAGGTCAGGACCCTTCTTCAGACTCTCGCTTCACTGATGCTGCCTGTCCACTGAATTCCTCTAACACATTGAACCATCCTATCAACAACGAGAGAGCAGTCATGAGCTACTACCTACCTCATTGGAGACCTTCAGACTATCTTTAATCAGACTTTATTCTGCACTAAACGTTATTCCCTTTTTCATGTAAGTGTATACTGTGGATGAATCGATTGTGAGTCTTCCATTAGTCTTTCCATTGACTGGATAGCACACAACAAAAAGGTACCTCGTTACTCGTGAACATGAACTAAACTAAACTAATCATTTTTATTGAGTTTTCTCAGTAGGAGGAACAAACTGAATGGCCAGCTAAATACTCCCATGTTGCTGTTACAAGTCTGAGCAGTGGCTGCAATAAAATGCTGGGATTTGGGGAATTTATTGCTATGCGGTTCACAGATTCCGTGTCCAACTAATCAAAAAGGCTTCCAAATTCCGGATTGCTCCTTAATTAATTTATAAAACATACAGTAGGCAATGAGGAATAAACGGCAACAGGGTTCAGACTAAACTGTCTGAAGAGGACAGCAGATGGGATTGGCAATACAAATCTGAAGCCTTTCTCTTTTTAGTTTAGTTTAGTTTAGTTTAGAGAGCGCAGAAACAGGTCCTTCAGCCCACCGAGTCTGCACCGGCCAATGACTCCCCCCGTACATTAGTTCTCACCTACACACGAGGGACAATTTACAGACATCCATTAACCTACGAACCTGCACATCTTTGGAATGTGGAAAGAAATTGGAGCACCTGGAGAAAACCCAAGCATCACAAGAACGTGCAAACTCCATACAGACAGCACCCATAGTCAGGATCGAATCTAGGTCTCTGCTGCTGCACCAAAGTGCCGCGCTTTTTCCTTACAGTCTTGATGCACTGAGGCCAATTGATCTGTATAAGAAGTCTATGTTATTTTATGCCTTTCCTATAATGTCATGGGAGTAGTGATGAATTAGTATCTGCACAATACCATTACACATTGCCTGTGAATTACTGTAAGTGTTCATAATGCTACTTTAATATTTATTAGTCCAGTTAAAAAGAACCATTGCTTGAGCTTGGAAAGGCTCATTGCAGGAGAACAAACTTGCTTTTGTATTAAGTTCCTTGATCGAGGATATAGCCACATACATTCAAAAAAATATATCTGTGTTATAGGCAAACTACATTTTAAATATTTTCAGATGCAAATACTTACGTTATTCATCTGACAATGTATCCATTTGCTAAATCTTAAATGCATTAGCCTCTTTGAAAATATGGTTGAAAGAAATTTAGAATATTATTTTCATGCCAGTTATTTATAAATGCATTTTCATGGTCACCGTTTCAAATATTCTCAAACATTTAAACTACTCAAATTTGTATTTTGCTCAAGATTCCAACAAGTGCAGTTTCTTGTGTCTCCAACTAACTAAAATATGCTTAATCCCTCAGAATGTCAATATAATTTCTTAATAGTTAATGTTGCGGAGGTTGAAGTGGTCGAGAACTTTAATATTACCAGTGGTCTGTCATGGACCAACCACATTGATGTGACAACCCAGAAGACACACCAACGCCTCGACTTCCTGTGGTGACTGAGGAAATTCAGCATGTTTCCAGTGACTGCAACTTCTACAGATGAACCATAGAAGCATCCTGTCTGGTAATATAATCAAAGACTTGACCCACCCCAGTCATTCCTTCTTCTTGCTTCTCCAGTTTGACAGAAGGTACAGATGTTTGAAAGTACGCACCACCAGGCTCAGGAACAGCTTCCTCTGCTCTGTTATCAGGCTTCTGAACGGTCCTTACATAAGCTAGGGTGCTATCCAATTCACCTCTATCCCGTTGTGGACATTGGACATTGGACTTTGTCCATGGAACTGATCTACTACAATGTGCTACACTGCTGAGAATGATATCTGTACTCTGCATCTTCCCCTTTACTCTATCCATTGCACTTGAATTTGAATGTATTGCATCTGTTTGGATAGCATGCAAAACAAAACTTTTCACGATACCTTGGAACAGTGACAATAATAAATCTAAACCTAAACCTAATTTAAACTTGTTTAATAAAATGTTTTGGATCATTTTAATACATGATTTAATGATACCTAGCGCAAAGTGGTTGCTGGTACATCAGCTACCAGTTTTAATCTTTTACATTCAATTCTATTTCAATGGAATTGACTGCTGGATTGCGAGTGCAGGAGGCAACTAGTAATCCAAATCATCTCCTTACCCTGGGATTGAGGATGACCTACTTTCATTCGGATTTTGTGGGTTTGAAGTGACCCATGAGGAACTGTAGACTTTTTCTCAGATGGAACTGGACATAGCAGATGGATGAGATGGACCATTGTTTCCATCGCTAACATTGGGCCTCTGTGTTCTGATGAATGGCCTTGATTCTCAATAGCATCCTGGATATTCCTTTCCACTTTGAGCAGTCATTGGTCAGGAGTCCCAGGAATTAAGTTCAAGTTACATTTATTGTCACATGCACCAATTGGTATAGTGAAATTTGAGTTACCATACAGCCATACAATAAAAAGAAGACAATACACAATAGAGTTTAACATAAACATCCCCACACAGCAGAATCAATGTTCCCACTATGAGGGAAGGCAATAAAGTTCAGTCATCTTCCTCTTTAATGGCGAGGAATTAGTGGTGGGGTTGCGTTTTTTCAAGCAAGCTTTGAGCTCATCCTTGGCTCTTTCCCACTATGTGCCAGATAGTCTATTGGTGTGTCTGAGATAAGAATCTACTATTGTGAATGGCTTGGCCTAAACAACATACCTGACTGATTATAACTAGGGCCTCAGTGCCTTGAATATTGGCCTGGGATTGAACACTGACATTGATTTGCTTGTCCTTTCAGCAATCTAACAGTTATTTAGCATTGCAGATACATTTTTAGTTGGAGAATTTAGCATTCCAGTTCAGAACCATCCTACTTGTACGAATCATTGCACGATGCAAAGCAAAAATAAGATTACCTGTAATTTATCCTCTCTGGGTTTCATTTGCAAGCCAGAGGAGCTGACTGGTTGAAGAGCAAATGCTCCTAAGAATAATGTGGGTCTTTCTAGTCAATTAATATATCACAAAGTGCAGATCCGATGCTCCCGATGTTGGGGAAGTCCAGGACAAGGGGTCACAGCTTAAGGATAAGGGGGAAATCCTTTAAAACCGAGATGAGAAGAACTTTTTTCACACAGAGAGTGATGAATCTCTGGAACTCCCTGCCACAGAGGGTAGTCGAGGCCAGTTCATTGGCTATATTTAAGAGGGAGTTAGATGTGGGTGGCTAAGGGGATCAGAGGGTATGGAGAGAAGGCAGGTACGGGATACTGAGTTGGATGATCAGCCATGATCATATTGAATGGCGGTGCAGGCTCGAAGGGCCGAATGGCCTACTCCTGCACCTAATTTCTATGTTTCTATGTTTCTATGATCAGAAAGCTCAACAATTGCAAAATCTCCCTCCTGCTTCCCATTATAAACAATTCCAACATCTGTTTCCTTCTCCATCGGAGACAATTGTCCCTGAGTGGTCATTTATGATAAAGGTTTATCTCTGTTAGATGTGGCAAACATCAAACTGAGTTTGAGCTTAGTTCGCCTAATAAAGGAATTCATGATGCTCATGTGCAAACCTTAAAACTACAAAATGTAATAATTTTTTTGTACAGATATTATTTAGGTAGATTTAGGGTGATTAGAAAAAAAAAAACATTGCAGTATGTCCAAGGGTTCATTATGGAAGGAGTCTCCTGTTTGGGCAGCTAACCATATTAATCATTGATGTGTGTGACAGCACAGACATGTGTGAAAATAAGATATTCCATGCAGGATGTGGTATTACAGAACACAGCAGCACAAATATGTGTCCAAAAGTAAATCAATCTCAGATAGCGTCACCATTATAGCACAGTCATTGTATACACTAAATAATATTAACTCCATGCTTCAAATGTGAGTTCATGTGAAGTTGCCATTTTCTCACATTCCTTGTGCCTCGTGGAAATATAAGTTGTAGAATGTAATTACAACTTCCCTCCTACAATGATTTTCTGCAAATGTGTTATGTTTTATCTTAGATGTCCAATTTTATTTAATGATTGTCTTCCAAATCAATGCGATTGTTTATACTATTGCTTACTGAGGATATATTGGAATTTTACATTTCTCAAGCCAGCACTATTCATTCTTTGTGTACTCATAGGCACCCCCAATGTGCAATTTCTCACAATTATACTCGACTTGAAGGGGAATGGAGAGAATTTAGATCAAGAATGTAAAAAGACTCCAAACATCTAAACACCAAGAACTCTTAAGTTAGACTCCTATTCATAGACTGTAGCTTTGCCTTCAAATCCATAATCCCATCTAAACTCACCTCCAAACTCCATGGAATCAGCTCCACCCTCTGCCAACGGATCACAGAGGGCAGTGGAGGCCAAATCACTGGATGGATTTAAGAGAGAGTTAGGTAGAGCTCTAGGGGCTAGTGGAATCAAGGGATATGGGGAGAAGGCAGGCACGGGTTATTGATTGGGGACGATCAGTCATGATCACAATGAATGGCGGTGCTGGCTCGAAGGGCCGAATGGCCGCCTCCTGCACCTTTTGGCTATGTTTTTAGTTACTTTTTGACACACATATTTCAATCAGTGAGGATAGGTGGCAATACTTCCTCCACAATAACTCTCAACTCTCTGCAAGATTGTGTTCTCAGTCCCTTTCTGTACTCACTTTATTCTCACGACTGTGTGACCAAATTCAGCTCTAATTCAATCTACATGGTTGCAGGTGACAGCATTGTGTTGGCCTGAATCACAAATGGTAGCATATCTGGAGAACATGGATAGGTTTAAGAAAGAACTGCAGATGCTAGTAAAATCGAAGGTAGGCACAAAATGCTGGAGAAACTCAGCGGGTGAGGCAGCATCTATGGAGAGAAGGAATTGGCGACGTTTAGGGTGGAGACCCATCTTCAGACTGGTGTGGGGGGGGGGGGGGGTAGGACAAAGAAATAAAGTGGGCGGAGAGAGTGGGACGAGTGCAAGGACTTGGAAGGGGCGAGGAAAGGGAGAGAGAGCAAGGGCTTCCTGAAGTTAGAGAAGTCAACGTTCATACCGCTGGGGTGTAAACCTGTAAACTACCCAAGCGAAATATGAGGTGCTGTTCGTCCAATTTGCGCTGGTCCTCACTCTGACAATGGAGGAGGCCCAGGACAGAAAGGTCAGATTGGGAATGGGAGTTAAAGTGCTGAGCCACCGGGAGATCAACTTGGATAAGACGGACTGAGCGGAGGTGTTCAGCGAAACGATCGCTGAGCCTGCGCTTGGTCTCGGCAATGTAGTGTAGAACATGGATAGGTGACGTTTTGGGTCGAAGGGTCCTGACCCTACACCAACACCAAAACTGGAAATCAATATGAAATCGTCTAGAAAATGGCGCGACTATTACAAATATTACAATTGAATCAATTATGAAATGAAACATTCCATTTACAAAAAATCACAGTTTAACTTGCATCATTATTGTTGAGGTAAGTTACTCACCCACGGTTGTGAAAACGGTGCAGCAGAAAAACAGAGAACCAAGAAAGTTCCACTGGTTGTGATCTTCTTTAATATCGGACCAATAACTTTGAAAATCCTTCAATTTTTCCCTCACTTCATCTTTAAAGCACCGTTTCTTGTCTTCAATTTCAATCTCTACAAATAAATGTTCATATAAATCTCCCGAAATAACTCGCAAACACTAAGCATTTTATATTAATTATCCAAATTGATTTTTAAACAGGAATTGACATTGCGTACAATGAATTCTTGCAACTTTAATATTTCTCGTGTTTGATGAATTCATTAACGCTTTAGTGCGAATGAGTAAAACAAAGCAATCTAAAAATAATACCTTCAGTATTGTTCAAACGGGAACTGCAGATGCTGGAATTCTTGTTTGTTTCGTTCGCAATTTCCCACAGCTCATTCAAAAAAGTCTCGTAGTTCTCTGCCGACTCGTTGGTGCTTTCCAACTGCTCAAACAGAATGGCTCCTAAAACCGCGTACATTACCAGGAGGAATACCAGGAACAAGTGTGGGGAAACGATGTGCAGCGTTCTCAGTCCCCGAAGGCTGCATTTCTTCGCAGGGGTTTCCTCCAGAGCAGACATCTCACTCACACTCACACACATGAGGCCGATGTGACGACGGGCGATGCGAGCACCAGCAACGCTTCCCTGTCTTTTAAACTCATCGCCCCAGGATAGCGTGCCCCACTTAAAATAACCACTTAAAATATGGACTGTGCGGCTGGCGAATTAGCTGACTTTTAAATTCCCATGCGAGAAGCAAACAGCCTTAAGAGCAGCATTAACTTGGAAATTAATATTGATTCTTCCAGCTTTAATGAGGAGATACATTTGCGAGACGGCTGTTTTCAGGGAAGTGCGGTCAGGTGACGGTCGCGCACTTGTTTGCTTATGAGATGCAATTTTAAGTAACTGTATGAAGTTGGCGTATTCGTTGCCTAACTGACATAAATCTGTTATCAACATTTTGCAGCACCTGCTGATGTGATGGCTTCGCGCAAGAGTCAAGAGTTAATGGTGTTTTATTCTCATATGTACGAAAATGGAACAATGAAATTGTTACTTGCACCGGCAGCACAACAGATAGAGTGCAGTTGCTTGTGTGGGAAGGAACTCATCTACTGTATCCGGTGTTCTCGTTGTGGACTCCTATATATTGGCGAGATCAAGTGCAGACTGGGCGATCGTTTAGCTGAGAACCTACAACCAATCCGCCTTGGCCTACGTGATCTCGCTTTAAATCGCAGTCCATTCCCATACTGACCTTTCTGTTCTGTGCCTCCTCCACTGTCAGAATGAGGCCAAACGCAAATTGGAGGAACAGTACTTAATATTCGCTTGGGCTGCTTACAACCCAGTGGTATGAATTTTCATTTCTCTAACTTCAAGTAGCCCCGGCATTCCCTCTCTCTCGCCTAACTTCTTAGTCGTCTTGTTAGTTTTATTGTTCGTATCCCTGTTATTACCTCCTCCGCAGCCACCAATGGACCATTGTGGGTTCTGGTCATCGGTACTGGCTCTGATCTGTACCTTTTCATACATCTAGATTGCCTCTTCCCCGACTCTCAGTCCGAAGAAAGGCCTTGACCCAAAACATCACTTATTCCTTTTCTCCAGAGATGCGGCCTGACCAGCTGAGTTACTCCAGCATTATATGTACATTAACTTAATTGTTTTGAGATGTAATCTGTCGATGAGCGCTTGGGTTTGGCTGCAGACGAGAGGAACGTTCAATCTTGAGAAATTTCCGACTGTAGACAAGTTGCCTCCAATCCAGTGAGTACTTCCACTGCCACATGAGTCTCCTTAAACATGAGCTGCGAACTTCAACATGCTTGTGGTTTAATGAGACTGAATTTGCATTAAACAAAAAGACATAAAGTGCTGGACAGCGGGTCCATCTCTGGAGATGCTGCCTGAACCGCTGTTACTCCAGCACTTTGTGTGTTTTTTTGTAAATCAGCATCTGCACTTCCCTGCATCCACACTTGCATTTTTACATTGGAAGGGGAGAGAGAGAGAGAGAGAGAGAGAGAGAGAGAGAGAGAGAGAGAGTTTTTCTCAGCTCCAGCGGCTGAGAAGTTTTAAGCAGCCTTTGAAGGATCCTGTCGCTGGGAAAGGAACAGAGGCAGAGGGGCTTCATAGTCTAACTTATTGTTGGACTGTTGAAACTTTCCAATGCTTTAAAGACTCCTCCATTTAGCGTGAAAATCCCTTGATAATTTTCTGCATTGTCGAGGGAGCAGGGTGCGGCTGTCATTGGCGACTGCCAAGAGTGCCTGGATATCGAGGGTTTGAAGTTTTTCGGTGCCTTTACTGTGTTTTGGCACTGATTCTCTGCCCTAAAGTCATTTTGCACAGTGCGGCTGCCTGGCTTAATGTGAAGACGGTGCTTTTGCGTTCGGCAAGACAGGGCGAGCTGGCTTTCTGGCGTGGACGAGTTTGGAACTTTCCTTCTTCAGCTGGAGGACTTTGCTTTTTGAGGAGTGCTTTGGACTGTGACTGTCCCTGGGAATTAATTTGCTGAGCTGCTAGAGGGACGGGAGCTGGTTTGTGCCTCTGCCTGGATGCCGATGGCGGGGGCGCGGCAGAAGGCGAGGAGCTACGCAGTAGTGACATCAGCAGCGGAAGCGAGGCCATCTGAGCATGAGCCTCATGTTGACTTGGACTGGGGCAGTTTTGGTATCTCGGTTCAAACTGGGCCCCAGATGTTCAGGGGAGCAATTACGAAGGCTATGAATACCCTTCTTGGTAGGGGGGCTATTGTCTCTTCCGAGCTCGAGAGGGGAAAGGTTGAGATGATATTGAAGAAACGGGAGGATGTGGCCACAGTGGTGGAGAGGGGGATTTCAGTGGGGGGGGTCCATATACAGGTGGACCCATGGGTGTCCAGGGTGAGACCGGTTCTCCTGCGGAGTTGCCCTACATGTATTCCGGATGCGACACTCATTCCACACTTGTCTCAGATTGGGGAGGTGCGGTCTAAGTGCTTTAGGCTCATGCACCCTGGGGGGGACCCGGAGGAAAAAGGGATTCTCAGTTTCAAAAGGAGGTTGTTCGTGAAGGTGGGGGAGGGGGAAGGCGATGAGGGGAGTTTTGAGGTGGAGTGTAGGGGTCTCCCTAGAACCGTGCGTTGGAGTTGGGGTAAGGCACGGTGTCATGCGTGCGGTTGTTATGGACATCTCCGTAGGGAATGTCCTAATCACGGGGTCGCTGCCAGAACCTCTAGCGCAGCGGCCCAGGAATGCACTGCTGGCCCATCAGCGGTGGCTCGTCATGCCTCGGAGGGGCGGGGTGGAATCGCTGACCTGGCTGGGGCTGCTGGCTCTGCCTCGGTGATCCGGGGCAGCGGGGAGAGCCCTTCTGGGTCTGCAGTTTCCGCCTTGGGGACCCGGGGCAGTGAGGGCCCCCACCCCCTACATTCTGAACATGTGGGGGTGGCTGAAGGTGAGGCACTGAGGGAGGGTGGAGAGAAATGGGAGCAGCAGAAGAAGAAGAGGAGTAACCTGAAATATATGGCTATAATACTGATACAACAATTAATAAAATTTCTTTATATGCAGATGATGTTTTGATTTATATTACAAAACCGGAAATTAGTATTCCCAACCTGCTAAACATTATAACTAAGTTTGGTGCATTTTCTGGGTATAGGATTAATTGGGATAAAAGCGAGATTATGCCAATAACAGGAATAAATCTAAATACATTACAACAATACCCATTAAAAGTAGTTACAGACAAACTTAAATATTTAGGGATTAACGTAACTAAAACTCATAACTCATTAATAAAATCCAACTATCCTCAACTATTAGATAAACTTAGAAAAAATATTTTATATTGGAAAACACTTCCTATATCCATGATTGGTAGAATAAGTGCCATAAAGATGGTATTTCTACCGCAGTTGTTATATTTGTTTCAGGCTATTCCTTTTTTTCTTCCGAAAACTTTTTAAAAAAAAATTGATAATATTGTCAATAGTTTTATTTGGGATTATAAAAATCACAGAATAAATAAAAAACATCTATGCAAAGCTAAGATAAATGGAGGATTAGCACTTCCAAACTTTTTATATTATTTTTGGGCTGTTCAGATTAAGAATATGAATTTCTGGTGGGTAAATATGGATCATGAACCGACATGGTTAAATATAGAAAAGGAGGACTGTCTACCTTTCAATGTAGGTTCGATAATTTTTGCACCAACGGAAGTACAAAAAAAATATTATAAAGACAACCTAATAATATATAATAATAGACGTATTTGGAAACAAATAGTTAAGACTCTACACTTGGATAATCTCTCATTTAGATTACCAATTATGAATAATCCATCGTTTAAACCTGCTATATTAGATGGGGGTTTAAACAATGGGATGATTTAGGAATTACAAGGATAGAACACCTGTATAGAAAAGGAAAATTTCTTTTATTCCAGGAGTTACAAGATATTTATGGATTGTCTCCACAACATTTGTTTAGGTATTTACAAATTAGAGATTATATTAAATCCAATACACAAGATTATAAAAATAAAGAAGCAGGATTGTTAGACGAACTGTTTAATTTATATCCAAATACAGAAAAATTAATAGCCTATATATATAACATCATTTTGGATAAGGAGAATCCAATAACGGAAGTATATCGTCAAGCATGGGAAAATGAAATGGGATTGGCTATAACAAAAGAAAACTGGGAAGAAAGTCTACAACGAATACACCGGTGTTCATTAAACGCCAGACATATACTGATACAATTTAAAGTATTATATAGGTTACATTATTCGAAAACTAAATTAAATAGTATTTTTCCGAATCTCTCCGCTATTTGTGATAAGTGCAAGAAAGCAGAGGCAAATTTAATACATAGTTTCGTTACATGTCCTAAATTGAATTATTACTGGACAGAAATTTTTAAAGTTATTTCTGAAGTCATCAAAGTTAAATTGGACCCTAACCCAAAGCTAATAATATTTGGAATTCCGGATTTACATCTATCACTTACAGTAAATCAAAGAAATTTCTTTGATTACTGTTTGATAATTGGGAAAAAAATCATATTGAAATTTTGGAAGGGAACATTATCCCCCACAACCAAAATGTGGGCAACAGAGATGATGGAGACGTTACATCTGGAAAGAATTAGATTTGTCCTATTGGACAAGTATAATTCTTTTGAACAGATATGGTCTCCATATATACAGTATTTAGAGAAGTAGCTGTTCTTGGCAACACAGCTCGGCGTGCACCCTGCGGGATTTGGTGAGAATAATTCATTTTTATATTGGAATTAACATATATGTCTTTATTGATACTATCACTTGTAGTAGTGTTATTAATAATACATATTGTGGTTTCTCAATTTATTTATTTTTTTCGTTTCTCTTTTCTTTCTTATATATAATCAAATTATTATTTAATCACTCTCTTAATGATTTATAACTGTTCTATTCTTTCTCTATCATTATTTCTAAAAAAAATAGTAGATAAGTATTACTAGTGTTTTACTTAATGCAAATTGAATTAATTTGATATAAAGTTGTTTGAAGCATTGTAATTGATTACCTTTAATAAAAAAATATATTACAAAAAAGAAAAAGATTACCCAAGCGAGTCAAAAGCAGGTGGGTGTGCAACTGCCGAGTGCGGAGATCACCCAAGGGGTGCCTGTCAGCTCCAGGGAGGCCCAGAGTGAAACTGCCGTGGCCCAGTAAGGAGCTGAGGTGGCTCTGACGGGAGTAGGGAAGGTAACACGTGCGGGTGGTAAAGTGGCTGGGGGTAGTGTGGAGGCGGAAGACCCTTCCTTTATGGAGGTCACCACACCGCCGCATGCTAGTGGGACAAAAAGGAGGATTGGGCCTGGCGAGGAAGAGCAAGAACGTGAGTCCAAAGTAAGGGGGGTGCAGTTTTTCCAGTCCTTCCACCACCGATGTGGGTGGAGGTCAGGAAATGACGTCTTCTGGGTTGGAGGTTGAGCCTCCGCTTCAGGGATCTCTCGAGGGTACCACAGGGTCAGGTGACGGGGTAGACCCCTCTGGAGCTGTGTCCTCTGGGCGGGGGGAGGTCCTTTCGTCTCAGGGGCCCTCCTAGGGAGGTATCTCATCGTGTGTTGATCTTGGCTCCCCTGGGGGTGTGTCCTCTGGGTCGCAGGAGGTCCCCTCGTTTCAGAAGCCTACTAAGGGTGTTAGCACGCAGGAGGGTGGGGCAAACTCCCCTGGTAGTGTGGACCCTGAGACGGGGGATGAGCAGAGTCAGCCCGAGGGAGGGGGGCCGGGGGGAATGGTGTACCAATCAGTGCTCAATATTGGAGCCAGTGGAGGTACCGAGGTGTGTATTGTACTGCCGGCTGAGTTGGCAGTGGAGAGAAAAAAGACTGGTGGAGAGCCTCTGGGTGTTGCCAGTGGAGGGGGTGCTTTCGGTGCTGTGGAGGTCGGAGTTGTTTCGGGCAGCGACCTTCTTTCGGATTCTGGGGGTGCCAGTTTACCACAGACCCTGGGGGTGCCTCTTGTTTTCTCTTCCCCAGGCCCAGATGTGGAGGGTGAGGACAGAGCGCAGGAGCCCAGCCAGTCAGTGGGCTGCGTGATGCGGATAGGGGCTTCGGGACCCTTCCCCGGCATTGATCCTGGGGGTGGTGACATGTCGGAGGAGGGGGAGAGGGATGGGGCCAGTTTGTGTGAAGGGGTTGGCGAAATTCCAGAGAGCTCTGGTCTTTCGACTTCTGAAAATGACCTTGGTGATGCTGAGCGTGTTGTGTCAGGTGCGAGTAACTTGGCCGATAGCCCAGGAACCAAGGACGAGTCTCATGCAAGTGTTATCTGTGAGGTGCTGGAGTTCTTAAAAACAAGCCGTCACAGCAGGACAAAGTTTGATTCTGCTAAGAGACGGTGGGCTGATCTGTCGGCCTTAGTTGAAACTCTCGAGGCTATCCTTGCCACCGAGGATAGTGATCTTCCTGGCTCTGAGCAGTGCCAGCTTAGGGGCTTTTTGGAGTTCCTAAGAGAGAGGGAGACAGAGCCCAGGAGGAGAAGTGGGAGGATTTCAAACTAATGTACCAGTGCATTCACGTTAGTTACCCTTAATTTAAACGGGAGTAGAGCGAGTTTTCGCAGAATCCAGCTTTTAATCGTCCTTAGGGAGGGGAAATTTGCAGTGTGTTTTCTGCAGGAGACGCATACTGTTGTCAGTGATGAACCCACGTGGAGATTGGAGTGGGAAGGTGAGGTCTATATGAGTCATCTTAGCTCAAATTCAAGTGGGGTGGCCATTCTGTTGGCTCAGAATTTCCTGCCCAATATTATAAAAGTGCAAGAAGTTGTGCCAGGACGTTTGCTCCATCTGGCCGTGAGCCTGGATGGCATGCCGTTGCATTTCATTAACGTGTATGCCCCCAGCTCCGGCACGATGCAGGCCGGCCTACTTCAGGAGGTGAGTGCTCTGTTGAGCACTATTGATCGGGGAGAGTGTGTCTTCCTTGGGGGGGACTTTAACTGCACACTTGAGGTGCGAGATCGTTCTGGTACTCAGTGTGCCCCTGCTGTAGCGAAGAAGCTGAGAGGGTTGATTGATTCTTTTGAGTTGGTTGATGCGTGGTGGGACCTCAACCCAGACTCCACTGCTTTTTCGCGGAGGTCTGAGGGCGGTGGTTCCCGCATTGATCGAATATATATCTCCCGAGCGTTTGTTTCCCGTGTCTCAGCGGCCTCAATGCAGCTGGTGCCATGCTCGGACCATTGTCTGGTGCGTGCGGATTTTAATCCAGCGTGCGCTCGGGCCGGGTCTGCGTACTGGCACTTTAATAACTGGCTGCTGGAGGATCGGTGTTTCCGGGAGTCATTCAGTCGGTTTTGGGTGAGGTGGAGAGAGAGGCAGAGGTGCTTCTCTTCCCTTAGGCAGTGGTGGGATGTGGGGAAAGCTCACATCCGTATTTTTTGTAAGGAATACACGTGGGGGTCGACCGGGCGGCGGGACTCAGCGGTTGAGAAGCTTGAGAGGGAGCTGATGGACGCAGAGTCTCGCCTGGGTCAGGTTGGAGGTGAATCTTGCGAATGGGGGGTGTTTCATGAGAAGAAGGAAGCCTTGAGGAACCTGCAACTTGAGCGGTCCCGAGGCGCGTATGTGAGGGCGCGGGTCCAGATGCTGCACGATCTGGATCGAGCTTCGCCTTTCTTTTTCTCTCTGGAGAAAGGGCGGGGAGCCCGCAAACAGCTCGTGGAGCTGCTAGCAGATGATGGCATCTCTGTCATGGATCCAGAGAGGATTAGTGCCTTGATCAGGTCCTTTTATGGATCCCTGTTCTCCGCAGGTGGAGTCAGCGGGGAAGCTCAGCAGGACCTGTGGGAGAGTCTACCGATTATAGATAGGGAGGTGGCCGATCTTCTTGATGGCCCTTTATCTTTGGAGGAGTTGACTCGTGCATTGCATCAGCTCAGGAGGGGTAAGTCCCCCGGGCTGGATGGGCTGACGGTAGAGTTTGTAAGAGCTTTCTGGGGTATCCTGGGGGGTGATTACATGTTGGTTCTGGGGGAGAGCCTGGCGACCGGGGAGATGCCCCTCTCGTGGCGTAGAGTAGTTGTTGTCCTGCTGCCCAAGAAGGGGGAACTCCGCCTGTTGAAAAACTGGCGCCCGGTCTCTCTCCTATGCACAGAGTATAAAGTTTTTGCACGGGCGATGGCAAATCGCCTGGGCTCCGTGCTGTCTCAGTTGATTCACTATGACCAGTCCTACACAGTCCCTGGTCGGTCCATTCAGGATAACATCCACCTGGTTAGGGACCTGATTCATCTAGCACAGGGAACTGGTCAGTCAGCTGCTTTTCTGTCTCTTGATCAGGAGAAGGCTTTTGATAGGGTAGAGCATGAATACCTTTTCGGGACGTTGCAAGCGTTCGGATTTGGACCGCATTTTGTGGCCCGGGTCCGCCTCTTGTATGCTGCAGTGGAGTGCCTTGTGAAGGTTAATGGTGCGTTGTTGGCTCCCTTTCATTTTGGGAGGGGAGTCCGTCAGGGGTGCCCCATGTCAGGTCAGTTGTACGCGGTCTGTGTGGAGCCGTTCCTGTGTCTTCTTCGGAGGAGGTTGACAGGCCTGGCCCTACCGGGCCCGGGGGTGGAGTTGGTTCTTTTGGCATATGCCGATGATGTACTCCTTATGTTCACCGATCCTGGTGACCTGCGGAGGATGCGTGATTGCCAGAAGATATTCTCGGCTGCATCTTCTGCCAGGATTAATTGGAGCAAGTGCTCTGGACTTTTAGTGGGTCAGTGGCAGGTGGACTCCCTGCCAGAGGAGATGGTAATGTTTGCGTGGAGCACCACGCACCTCCTCTATCTGGGGGTGTACCTGAGTCCCACTGAGGATGCTTGGCCGGCAAACTGGCAGGAGTTGGAGACGAAAGTGGTTGCCAGGCTGGGGCGCTGGTCAGGCCTGCTTGGAGTTCTTTCTTTTCAGGGGAGGGTGTTGGTCATAAACCAGCTGGTGGCCACCATGCTATGGTACCGGCTGGCTACTCTTGTCCCGCCTTCCATTTTTGTAAATGCTTTACAGAAGAAGCTGGTGGACTTCTTTTGGGGAAATAGGAAGCACTGGGTTTCCGCAGCGGTCCTGAGTCTCCCGTTAGAGGAGGGTGGCCAGTCCTTGGTATGCGTGCGTACCCAGGTGGCGGCTCTCCGCCTCAGGACTCTGAGGAGGTATATGTATATAGAGAACCCCCCCAGATGGCACGTTTTGGCCACGTATTTTTTCCGACGGGGTCGTTGTCTAAGGGGGGTCTCGCGGCTCCCGGAGGCGGGCATCAGTCGACCCGCCCTAAGGGGCTTGCCTGTTTTCTACCGGGATGTGTTAAGAGTGAGGAATCTGGTTGTTTTCAGCCAGCGTGTTGCTCCACGAGGGGAGGGGGATGTTGCGGCTGTGGGAGTGGCCGGTCCTCACCAAATCGGGTGTCGAGGAGAGGCGCGAGCCTAGAGTGGTTTTGAATGAGCTCTTACCCGCTCCGTCAGATCTGCTCATCGGGCCTCGGTTCCGGGATATATCTCGAGCACCGGCTCCACACAACCTGAGCCGCCTTTCGGAGATGATTAGCGTGCCGTTTTGTGACGCTAAGAGACGCTCACTGTATAGAATGTTCCTGCACATTCTGCACCTCCTTGCCTTCGTCTCCCGTCCCGACACTCCATGGCGGACGGTGTTACCACCTGAAGGCGGGGAAGGTCCCCAGTGGGGGTCCCTCTACACGGGAGTTGTCCCCCTTTACATTGGGGACCTGAGGTGGAGAGTGCTGCACGGAGCGGTGGCATGTAACAAACTTTTGAGTCGGTTCACAAACTCGTCCGCTGCCTGTATTTTCTGTGGCGAGGAAGAGACCGTGTTCCACATTTATATGGAGTGTGAGAGGCTACTGCCCCTGTATCAATATCTGAAGGGGTTGTTCCTAAAGTTCTAGTTACATTTTAGTCCTACGATTCTTGTGTTTGGAAACAAGGCAGGGTGTGGGGAGAGCCAAGTGGGAGGGTGGGACCTACCTGTCGGTCTACTCCTGGGCCTGGCCAAGATGGCCATACGCGAGTCCAGGCAGCAGGCGATGGATGGTCAGGCAAGGGTCGGCTGCTTGCCCCTCTTTCGGGCCTACGTCCGTGCACGTGTGTCCCTGGAGAGGGAACATGCGGTGTTCACGGGGACTTTGGAGGTAATCCGTGGGCGCTGGTCACCGCGTGGGGTTGAGAGTATTGTGAATAATGATTGTAATGTTGTACTATAATGACACTTGGAATAATGTAATTTCGTTTTGTGGATGACGTGATCTGTTGTATTTTTTGATGTGTTGAATAAAGTCTTGGAATTATAAAAATAAAAAAAATAAAAAAAAATAAAAAAAAGAGAGAGAGAGAGAGAGAGAGAGAGAGAGAGAGAGAGAGAGAGAGAGAGAGAGAGCGAGAGAGAGCAGGGAGGCAATTGGGGTGGTGGACAGAACTGAACAAAGAATAATATGGCATCAGGAAATAACAGATGCTCATTGGGATTGCTGACTTGACACATTTTACACATTTTAATGTCGGCGCCAAATCTTTGGTGGCCTGATTATGGAGTTCATCACTGATGGTGAACACTGCCCCATCCATCACGGTACTGACCTCCCCGACCACTCTGCTTCCTGAAAGGACTCTATCCCCTACTCCCAATTCCTCCGTCTACACCACATCTGCGTCCAGGATGAGGTGTTCCAAACCAGGGCATCGGAGATGTCCTCATTTTTTAAGGTACAGGGGTTCCCCTCTTCGACTATAGATGTGGCTCTCACCAGGGTCTCCTCTATATCCCGTAGCTCCGCTCTCACTGCCCATCTCCCCACTCATAACAAGGACAGTCCCCCCCCCCTTGTCCTCACATTCCACCCCACCAGCCGTCACATACAACAGATAATCCTCCGGCATTTTCGTCATCTCCAACGGGATCCCACCACTGGCCACATCTTTCAATAGAGAGCTAGATAGGGCTCTTAAAGATTGTAGAGTCAGGGGATTTGGGGAGAAGGCAGGAACGTGGTACTGATTGTGGATGATCAGCCATGATCACATTGAATGGCGGTGCTGGCTCGAAGGGCCGAATGGCCTATTCCTGCACCTATTGTCTATTGTCTATATTGTCTAAAAGATTTATCTACAGGACATTAAGTGAACAAGCAATAATGATCCTAAAGTTAGGTAAAAACTTAGCCTAAACAAATTTTGCTAACTGCCCATGATTAATTTCTGCTTTTTAAATGAATATATATGGATTCCCTCAGAAATTCATGTCCATATTTATAGGACTAGAATGAAGCCATTCAGTCTGTCAAATCTACACTGCCATTCAATCATATATTTCTCTCGTAACCCCATTCTCCTGCCTTCTTCCCATAACCCCTGTCCCCCTAAAGAATCAAGAATCTGTCAATCTCCACCTTAAAAATATCCATTCACTTGGCCTCCGCAGCTGCCTGTGGCAATGTGTTCCAAAACTCTGCCCATTAATGATGGTAAACCAACTGGCCTGTAATCATTAGCCTCATGCTTTCTCCCTCTTTCAAAAACATCACCATCTTTGGTCTCACAAGAATCAGGATTATAATTCTAGGAATATGTTCTTACTTGATAATATGTCAAAGTGGTGCTTCACACAGGAACTGCACATGTTTTCAGTAAAAATGAGGAAAAACTTTCCTATGCGAACTCTATGCATCGTTTGCATAGATAAGGGATGCAATGTTATTTTATAATTGCACGGTTGAATTTCATGAGTTGCCTGCAGCACAGTGAACGAGCTGGCACGATGTGATACAGGAAGCCTTGTACTTAAAAAGTGGTGCACAACTACAACTACTGGTGTAAGGCAATGGACAGCTTAGGGTCAAATGTTTGGGTGAGTGGCAAGATGAGCTTGGGAGTATCGCTGAAACCGAGCATACATTAGGCGACATTTTGCAGAGCACCTGTGCTGTGTCCGCAACAACCACCTTGAGCTACCAGTTGCATGTCATTTCAAATCTCCTTCCCATTCCCAAGCTGACCTTGAACTTTTCCACTGCCATGGTACAGCCTGAGGCAAGCAAGAAGAACAACATCTCATATTGGTCAGTCTACAATCCAATGGCATTAACATTGAATTTTCCAAATTCACCCACTATGTTCCTTTCCCACTCCCACCAAATCACCCAGGATTTTTTCTCTTTCCATTCCTCCCCTCCCTCGTTAGCAAGACGTTACCCTCCCTCACTTAATGTCATTAGCTTATCACCCACATACCTATTCACTTGGGTTTTTTTCTCCCTAGGTTCACCTTTTTATCCCCTCCCCCACCCCATGCCATCCTCCCATTGTCCCTCTGTTATCTAATTCCACTTATTACCTTCCAGCCTCTGTCCCAACGTTCCTCACTCCCTTACCCACCACCTGGCTCCATCTTACTACCCCCCAAATGTCATCATCTGGTTCTATCTATCGCCTACCAGCCCCTGTCTCATCCCTTTACCTCACTTCTTTATACTGGCTATCATCCCTCCACACTCTTAAATTTGCCTCTCCAGATGCTGCTCGAAATGCTGAGTTCCTCCAGCAGTTATTTTTTTTAATGGTGCTGAGTTTTGCTGGTAGTTCTAATAGGAACCACTGTTCAGCCTTTCTGGCTTTCATGCATACACTGTGACAGATGGTTATATGTGACTTATAGGTGATTATTCTGCCAGATCTGTCCATTGCCTGGGCACGTGACCTGTCTGAAGACGGGTCCTGACGTGAATCATCACCTATCCATGTTCATCAGAGACGCTGCCTGATCCACTGAGTTTTTCCAGCACTTTATGTCTATCTGTCAGTTGCCTCCACTGCTAGAATCTAAACGGAATCAAATGGAAGAGGTCAGTCTTGTTCAGTTGCCTCAACATTACTTGGATCCTGCTCAAAGACTGGGTAAAATGTTTTTATAAAAAAAATATATTCATGAAGGGTGGTGTATGCCTTTGAATATTTAAGTATTTTTTGATTGATTTTAAATTTAGCTAATTTCAATAAAACTACTCTAATTTGATCCAATTTCTAAAGAAACTCACCTGTAGTTCTGTCTGATAAATACTTTTAGCAGCAATTACACAGGCTTCAATATCCTTATCAAATCTGGACCATTAAACATTATTGTGGCTAATGCATTCATTTTAACCGCATTAGTGTTCTCATGTTGCTTTAATGGAAACTCCAGTGAGTCATCAACATTTGCAATCATCGCGGTGCAAAAACCATCTCAGTCGATGCCCAATTAAAATGTGACTGCCATTTTTAATATTTCAGATAACATTTACATCAACTAATTGTTGGTAGCTTTCAGCATTCCATTTTACTTAGGATTCTGCAGGCGTTTCTCTGTGCAGCAACACATCATCATCCCTATCATTCACATCTTTTTTCTTGCTCTGACTTTATTTCACTTCTACTCTGCTCTCTCAGAGCTATTCGTGAAGATGTCTGCCTTGGTATTAACCCCAAGCCCTCTCTGATGAATGCTACTTCTAACAGGACCTCTTGCATCAAGTCCAAGCTTATCCTATTGTTTGCTTGAATTGTGTTTTACATAGACGGCTTTTGATTTGACACACTTTTACCTCCTTATCTTTGGCATCATTGCCAGATAACCAAATTTGTAAAGTCTTCGTTTCATCTTGTTTACTTTTTCACAGTTCTTTTAAAATGGCAGTGCAAGTTGACAAACCTATTCAACAAAAAACATAAATTACTAAATCAGAAGTGCTATATTAAACCTTTACAAATTCCTAGAAAAAAGGACTGCAGATGCTGGTTTACACAAAAGGACATAAAGTGCTGGAGTAACTTAACGGGCCAGACATCATCTCTGGAAAACATGGATAAATTGTGCTTTTATAGGACCCAAAACTCCACCTATTCATGTTCTGCAGATATGCTGCCTGACCAGCTGAGTTACTCCATCACTTTGTGTCCATTTTAGAAATCCCTGATATAACCACATTTGGAATGTTGTATCCAATTCCAAACATTGCACATTAGGAAGGATGTTAATGCTTTGGACACTAGTCTGGTTTACTAGAACAATACCTGAGGTGAGGGACTTAAGTAATATTGGAAAGGCAGAAGTAAGATTCTTTACGTTAGAACTGAGAAGGATAAGGAATAATTTTATAGAGTTGTCCAAAAATAGGAGGACTTCTGATGAAGTAAATAAGAGATGCTGGTTGTATTGCAGTTGAATTGATAAGAAGTGGTCAGCAATTAATAATTGATCCATGGAATAGTTAAGGAGAATGTTTTTATAAGGTGGGCTGGACCTTACAACAACTGGCATGCCGAGCTTTGGTAACGCACAATTTCTTCCAGTCTGCTCCAGCACTCAATCTACTAATAGATGGCAGGGTTTCAGATGATTGATTGATTGATTGAAAGATACAGTATGGAAACAGGGTCTTTGGCTCACCGAGTCCACGCTGACCATTGATCATTCATTCACACACATTCTATTTTATCCCCTCTCACAGCCACTCCCTACACACTCCGGGTAATTTACGGAGGCCAATTAATCTACAAACCCACATGTTTGAGTATAGAAGCTGGGATGTAATGTTAAAATTGTACAAGGCATTGGTGAGACCAAATCTGGAGTATGGTGTACAATTTTGGTTGCCCAATTATAGGAAGGATGTCAACAAAATAGAGAGAGTACAGAGGAGATTTACTAGAATGTTGCCTGGGTTTCAACAACTAAGTTACAGAGATAGGTTGAATAAGTTAGGTCTTTATTCTCTGGAGCGCAGAAGGTTAAGGGGGGACTTGATAGAGGTCTTTAAAATGATGAGAGGGATAGACAGAGTTGATGTGATCAAGCTTTTCCCTTTGAGAATAGGGAAGATTCAAACAAGAGGACATGACTTCAGAATTAAGGGACAGAAGTTTAGGGGTAACATGAGGGGGAACTTCTTTACTCAGAGAGTGGTAGCGGTGTGGAATGAGCTTCCAGTGGAAGTGGTGGCGGCAGGTTCGTTGGTATCATTTAAAAATAAATTGGATAGGCATATGGATGAGAAGGGAATGGAGGGTTATGGTATGAGTGCAGGCAGGTGGGACTAAGGGAAAAAAGTTGTTCGGCACGGACTTGTAGGGCCGAGATGGCCTGTTTCCGTGCTGTAATTGTCATATGGTTATATGGTTATATGGTTATGTCTTTGGGATGTGGGAAGAAACTGGAGTACGAGGAGGAAACCTATACGGTCACAGGAAGAATGTACCGTCAGGTCAGTGTCAAACCCAGGCCTCTGGTGCTAATGGGCATATGCTATGTGACATTCTGACCATTATAAGTTTGTAGGTAACATGTATTGTTACCAGGGAGGGACTGAATGTCAATGGAACCGTTTGGAATTATCTGCCACAGCTGACTCAATTTAGGTGGGCCAATCATCCACAAACAGACTAGCTCAGAAAATCATGATAATAGTTATTCTGAAACTGTTTATTCCTTAAAAGAGAGTTAATGGTAAGTACCAATAGAAGTCTGGTCACTGATAAATGGGAAATTAATAGTTTGAAAGCTTAACACAGACTGAAAAATATATTCCATTAGTAAAAGTGCATTCCTATTTATGATCAGTGCCTTGTGTGGTAATTTAAATACTACAGTGGTGTTGTAAATGTTTCAAAGGACCTTAAAAAAACAACATAATAACATTGTCTTAAAATTATTATTCATTACCGCTTTCACATCCGGCCACTTATTGAAACTTGAAAAGGTCATGTCATTTATCAGTTCATTACACATCACATCAGATCAAAGTATCATCTTGGGGTATTTTGAAGCTTCACTATGCAATGGATTTGGCACAAAAGAGTACATTTAAATCACGCTCGGAAACACGGTGAGATAAAATTGTTGTAAAATAAATGGGAATAAACTTTGTTTTCCATCACCTATCCTGGCAATCTCAGCACTCAAAACAATTGGTCGAGTTTTAGGTTTAAGTTTAGGTTTATTATTGTCACATGTACTGGGGTACAGTGAAAAGCTTTGTTTTGCATGCTATCCAAACCGATCAGATATTACATTCCCAGTGAATGGCAGGGCTCGGAGGAGTGTTGTAGAGCAGAGGGATCTAGGAGTGCAGGTACATAGTTCTTTGAAAATGGCGTCACAGGTAGATAGGCTGGTCAAGAAGGCTTATGGCATATTGGCACATCAGTTAGATTATTGAGTATAGAAGTCGGGATGTTATGTTACAGTTGTACAACACATTGGTGAGGCCACCTTTGGAGAATGGTGTTCAGTTTTGGTCACCCAGGAAAATATGTTGTTAAGCTGAAAAAGGTTCAGAAAACATTTACGGGGATGTTGCCGGCACTGGAGGGCATCAGCTATAGAGAGAGTTTGAGCAGGCTAGGACTTTATTCTTTGGAGTGCAGGAGGATGAAGGGTGTAGTGGTGTATAAGATCATGAGGGGAATTGATAATGTTAATGCACTGCCTTTACCCAGAGTAGGGGAATCAAGAATAGAGGACATAGGAATAAGGTGAGCGGGGAAAGATAAGAACCTGAGGGGTAACTTTTTCACAAGAAGGGTGGCGGGTGTATGAAACGAGCTGCCAGAGAAGGTATTCAAGAAGGAACTGCAGATGCTGGAAGATCGAAGGTACACAAAATTGCTGGAGAAACTCAGCGGGTGCAGCAGCATCTATGGAGCGAAGGAAATAGGCGACGTTTCGGGCCGAAACCCTTCTTCAGACTGATGGGGGGTGGGGGGGAGAAGGAAGGAAAAGGGGAGGAGGAGGAGCCCGAGGGCGGGCGGATGGGAGGGTGGGAGGAGACAGCTAGAGGGTTGAGGAAGGGGAGGAGACAACAAGGACTAGCAGAGTTGGGAGAATTCAATGTTAATGCCATCCGGACGCAAGGTCCCCAGACGGAATATGAGGTGCTGTTCCTCCAATTTCCGCTGTTGCTCACTCTGGCAATGGAGGAGACCCAGGACAGAGAGGTCGGATTGGGAATGGGAGGGGGAGTTGAAGTGCTGAGCCACCGGGAGGTCAGGTTGGTTATTGCGGACTGAGCGGAGGTGTTCGGCGAAACGATCGCCCAACCTACGCTTAGTCTCCCCGATGTAAATCAGCTGACATCTAGAGCAGCGGATGCAGTAGATGAGGTTGGAGGAGATACAGGTGAACCTTTGTCGCACCTGGAACGACTGCTTGGGTCCTTGAATGGAGTCGAGGGGGGAGGTGAAGGGACAGGTGTTGCATTTCTTGCGGTTGCAACGGAAAGTGCCCGGGGAGGGGGTGGTGCGGGAGGGAAGGGAAGAATTGACGAGGGAGTTGCGGAGGGAGCGGTCTTTGCGGAAGGCAGACATGGGGGGAGATGGGAAGATGTGGCGAGTGGTGGGGTCACGTTGGAGGTGGCGGAAATGGCGGAGGATTATGTGTTGTATTTGCCGGCTGGTGGGGTGAAAGGTGAGGACCAGAGGGAGAGAGAGCAGTGTTACGGGGTATGGATGAGACCCTGGTGTGAGCTTCATCTATGGTGGCGGAGGGGAATCCCCATTTCCGATGCCCTGGTATGGAATGTCTCATCCTGGGAACAGATGCGGCGTAGGCGGAGGAATTGGGAGTAGGGGATGGAGTCTTTACAGGGGGCAGGGTGGGAAGACGTGTAGTCCAGATAGCCATGTGAGTCAGTGGGTTTGTAATGTATGTCGGTCAGGAGTCTGTCCCCTGCGATGGAGATGGTGAGGTCAAGGAATGGTAGGGAAGTGTCGGAAATGGTCCAGGTGTATTGGAGTGCCGGATGGAAGTTGGTGGTGAAGTGGATGAAGTCAGTCAGTTGTGTGTAGGTGCAGGAGGTGGCCCCAAAGCAGTCGTCAATGTAACGGAGGTAGAGGTCGGGGATGGGGCCCTGGTACGTCTCGAACAAGGATTGTTCAACGTACCCGACAAAGAGGCAGGTGTAGCTGGGGCCCATGCGTGTGCCCATAGCTACGCCTTGTGTTTGGAGGAAATGGGAGGAGTCAAATGTAAAGTTGTTGAGGGTGAGGACCAACTCCGCTAAGCGGAGGAGAGTGTCAGTGGCTGGGTATAGGTTGCTCCTCTGGTCGAGGAAGAACCGGAGGGCTCCGAGGCCATCCTGGTGGGGGATGGAGGTGTAGAGTGACCGGACATCCATGGTGAAGATGAGGGGGTGAGGGCCCAGAGAGTGGAATGCGTGGAGGCGGCGGAGAGTGTCTGAGGTGTCTAGAACATAGGTGGGGAGGGATTTGACCAAGGGGGATAGGATGGAGTCAAGGTATGTGGAGATGAGTTCGGTGGGGCACGAACACGCAGAGACAATGGGTCTGCCGGGAGAGCCGGGTTTGTGGATTTTGGGGAGAAGGTAAAAACGGGCCGTACGGGGCTGGGGAACGATGAGGTTGGAAGCTTGGTCGGGCAGGGCGTGGGAATTGATGAAGTCGGTGATGGTGCTAGAAATGGTGGCCTGGTGCTCGTCAGTGGGGTCATGGTCCAAGGGTAAGTAGGAGGAGGTGTCCGAGAGTTGGCGCGTGGCCTCAGCTTTGTAGAGATCGACGCGCCAGACTACCACGGCACCTCCCTTGTCGGCTGGTTTGATGACCCAATCTGGGTTTTTGCGGAGTGATTCAATGGCAGTGCGTTCAGAGGGGGAAAGATTAGAGTGAGACACGGGAGTGGAGAAGTTGAGGCGGTTGACGTCGCGGCGGCAGTTCTGGATAAAGAGTTCCAGAGCCGGGACTTTACGAGAGGGGTTCCACGAGGAGGGGGTGCGTTGGAGACAGGAAAAAGGGTCATCATTGGGGGGCGAGGACTCCTTCCCATGGAAGTGCGCTGTGAGGCGGAGACGACGGTAGAAGCGCTCCAAGCTGAGCCAGGTACTATCACAACATTTAAAAGACATTTGGACTGGTACATGGATAGGAAAGGTTTAGAAGGACATGGGACAAATGGAAGTAGGTGGGTCTGGAATAGAGGGGGCATCTTTGTCGGCATGGGCAAGTTGGGCAGAAGAGACTGTTTCCATGCTGTATGACTATCATCTCATATCATATCATATCATATATCTATATTACTAAAAGTCTGATCTCGACCACTTCCTGGTGTTCTGTATATTGATTTTAGAAAAAAAGCTGTCACTTACGGCTGTGATTTTTTACCATCTTACTCAGAGTCCCACTCCGCTGCGCAGGACAAAAGGATTTTTCCCATCGATGAAAAATAAAAGAGTTATTAGTGTTTAAAAAATGTTGAGATTCTATCTCCTGAAGGCCACGCCCCTTCCTGAGGGACTATAAAACCCGGAACTGTTGAGTGCCTCAGTCAGTCTCTGCAGGATGGGGGAGCGAGAGAGTCACGTCTATCAGTCTGAGCTGTGAATAACACTGAACACATGTCTACTAAATTGTGAGTGTGGTTTTACTGACCTTGAGTGCCCTTAATGTGGTTTGAAAATGAAAATGTGGTTGGTTTGAAATAAAGCACAGCAAATGGTTGGTGATGGTTGGTTTGAAATAAAGCTCAGCAAATGGTTGGTGGTGGTTGGTTTGAAGTAAAGCACAGCAAATGGTTGGTGGTGGTTTCAAGAGAGAGCTCGATAGGGCTCTTAAAAATAGCGGAGTCAGGGGATATGGGGAGAAGGCAGGAATGGGGTACTGATTGGGGATGATCAGCCATGATCACATTGAATGGCGGTGCTGGCTCGAAAGGCCCAATGGCCTACTCCTGCACTTATTGTCTATTGTCTATTGTGGTGGGTGGGGGGGGTGGGGGGGGTGGGTGGGGGGGTGGGGGAAACCGGTTAATCTCTTCCCTGTACGGGGACCCGACTTTTTGCCTGTCGGGTCGCTGATGTCGTTGGGCCTAACATCGTGGAGCCGGCAGCGGCCTCCAACCGGAACCAACCTGAGGGCTCCAGTCGCAGAGCCTGCGGAATTCAAAGCGGGGAGAGATGTTGTGGTGCGCAGCTGCGACCCAACTTCGGAGCTTCGGAGGCTCCAGCCGCAGGCAAGGTGGACGGTGACATCGGGAACTCGCGGGTCCCTGGTGGGTGACCGCTTTTCGGAGCTCCCGCAACGGCAAATTCTTCCGCCGGAATCGCGGGGTTTAAATGACTCGGAGCGGGGCCTAACATCGCCATGCGTAGCTTAACGGCCGTGGGATTTACCATCGCCCGCCGGGGCTTTAACATCGTGAGCCCCAGTCGCCTCGACGCTGCAGTTGGACAAACAGAAGAACAAATGAAAGAGATAAGACTTTTGCCTTCCATCACAGTGAGGAGGTGTTGGAGATTCACTGTGACGGATGTTTGTGTAAACTATGTTAAGTGTGGGTCTTGGGTATTTTTGTAATGTTAAGACGGTAAAAAATGCAATTTTGTTCAAACCAAGCTGTTTGAATGACAATAAAAGGCATTCCATTCTATTCTATACCTTTCCGAAATAGCATTGTTATCAGCACGCTTTGGAATTCACCACAGATTTTAATTTGGTGGGGTATGTAATGTAAATTATTTGCCTTAAACTTGAATTCTATCCATCTCCAACAGTATAATACACAAATATTGGACACAATTCAAATTTATCACAATTTTTAATGAAAGGTTCAGTTAAAATAACTGCAAAAGATTCTTCTAGTTTTGTCTCCAAGTGGTAACAGATATCTGATCTAATGCATCAACTTATGTAGTTTATTCTGAACCACTGCAGCCTGTATAAGCTTTTATCATGGTGTAATTGCATATCAATGTACCACATTGCATTTTTGCACCACATTTATGACCAATATTTCGGAAATAATTTTGGTTGAGTCAAGAGTAATGAGTGGGTGGAATGGGATGATTGGAGTCATTGTTGTATACATTATTTTAAATCAAGAATTGAAGTTGTCTTTGTTTTAATAATCAAGTTGTACTGTTGTAAAATGTTATGTAAAATGTTATAAAGGAGTATGCAAAAACTGCAAATAATATACTGTAAGTTTTTGCAGTAAAGAAAACCTTTTTTAGAAAATGTTTTGTGTGTTGATTCGATTGCCTGTTACTGTTCGACCTAACAACTTCACTTCACATCAATTTCAACATGGAATAGTGATGTGAATACAACGTTTAGTTCGACTTCAAATTCCCTCATGAAAATTGAAGTCTGTGGTGGTCCCTGGGGATTAGGCCACTCCTTGGGTCATCCCCCTCGGCTCTTGAGGGACAGGGACGATTGTCTGCCCACGGGGTTTTCCCGGTAGCTGCTCCGGGGGCATTCTGTGTGTTTGCCATGATTCATTAAACGACTTCTGAACCTGCCTGGCGTCTGGCCTTTCCCTGACCTGACCTTTTCCCAACGTTCATCACGCATCGTGGTGCAAAACAATGCCATTGCACTGAAGCTCCCGACTTTGTGGACCGAAGAGCCTGATATCTGGTGCCAGCAGGCAGAGGCACAATTTGCTCTGCGAGGGGTGACGGTTGATGAAACTAAGTACTTTTATGTGGTCAGCGCTCTTGACCAGGCGACTGCGAGGCGGGTTAACCCGTACCTCAGTGCGCCCCCCCCCCCCCGGCAGTTAACAAATATAGGGGGATTGGCCTTAGCGAGTCTGAACGGGCAGCTCGGATTCTCCGAATGGATGGCCTCGGTGACCGCCGGCCGTCGGCCCTACTGGAGGACATGCTCGCCCATATGGGTGACCACGAGTCCTGTTTTTTATTTATATATGCCTACCTCCAGCAGCTACCGCCCGACATCTGCCTGTAGCGATCTCTTTACTGATCACGCCATCCCTCGGCAGCAGTTTGACCACATTCACGTGGATATCGTGGGGCCGCTGCCGCAGGCTGAGCGCGCCGACCAGCTGTGGATGTCCTGTCAACGGGACCTGGAAGTAGCAATGTTACAAAATTTTGAGATTTTAAAAATCAAGTCTGTAATTTATCCCATCAGATAAAGCATAAAAATAAGTTTAATTTGACATCTAATTCACTTTCATATCTCAAGTATTTAAAAAGTTATGGCCATTTTCATACTCGGAAATGAGCATCTTGTTCCCTATTGATTTTCTATGGACATAACAAAAAAGTTGTGATCGTGAACAGTCAAAAGCCCATAACTTTCTTAAAAATTAAGAGAACTGAATGAAATTTTCAGTTATCATAGATTGAAGCATTCTGAAACAAATATAAAATAATCTTACTTGGATGACCTGAAATTAAAGCATATAATTAGTTAGTTACCTAATTGTAGCTAATTTCAGACTTCAATTACTAGATCTCAACATCTATCCATTTCTTAATAAATGATTAACATTTTTAAATAGCCTAAATGTCCAAATAATATTCACAAATAATTCACAATAAAACATGATTTTAAAATCTCATTTACATTAATTTATAGGCCAAATGGAAGGAATTCAGTGTTCAATTGCTGTAAATAAATGCCCATTTAAATCAGCTTTCCAGTGGGTCCCTGTGGAACGCGCTGGTTTAGAACGTTCACATTGCGGTAGATTTGTGCCCCAAATGCCCAGAAAAATACTGCGCGATATAATGGGCCCAAATTGAGCTACTCGCAATATTAAATTTTGTATAAAAGGATCTTTAGAAGCCCTTTTTAATGTAAAAATATACAACCTAACTTCTGCTATTTTCTTTATGAGACTCTGCGGTTGCTGACGGTCGCGGGTTTAAAGATTGATTTTTAAACTACTATAACTATTATTCAAGGCCTTTAAACCTAATAATAGCTTTTGCGACGGGGTCTATCAGCGATTTTTCGTTAATAATTAACTAGGCTGAACATTTTCGATTGGAACAGCTTAGAGAAAATCGCGTTTTAAACCCGCCCCCTCTAAACGGCGCCAAAATCGCGCACAACCTCAGCGGCAGATCTTCAACGACGCTTCAGGTAGACTTTGCAACATACCTACTGGAAGCACTGACCGTCCTTCCTGCGGCGTCGGGAGGCACGGAGCAGGTCGGGGCTGCTATTGACCGGGTCTCGGCTGCTCCCAGACAACCTCTGCGGCGGAATCCGGCCACCATCGGGAATTCCAGCGCAGGCACGTCTCTCCAGCACGCCCGTCGGCAATTCCATCCGACACCAGCAGAGGCCCCTGTGGTTCAGCCCAGCCAAATTCACCTGCTTTTCTACCAGACACCAGTAGTGCTATTATCACCACCACTGGGGTGCTGCAGCCAGGCAATGTCACCCACCTTGTGCGTTCCCGGGAAACGCAGGGGCCCGTCGTCAGTGATTCCTTTGGCGGCTGGCAATATTCATCGCGTCTTCGCCTGGGATCGCCGCACGGGAGTCAGTTCCTCATGGACACTGGGGCGGAGGTGAGTGTGCTGCCTCTGTCCATCGTAGACATATGGGCGGGCAAACGGGGCCCCGTCCTCACCGCGGCGAACGGGAGCGCTATTCGCACCTACAGAGTTCGCACCATCTCCCTCAACGTTGGCCACAGCTGCTTTTCGTGGGAGTTTGTCATCGCCAATGTTTCCCAGCCACTGCTGGGTGCTGACTTCCTTTGAGCCCATTCACTCCTCGTGGATGTCAAGCTGCATCGCCTGGTGCATTTCATCACGCCATCCCTCGGCAGCGGTTTGACCACATTCACGTGGATATCGTGGGGCCGCTGCCGCCGTCCCGGGGCATGACCTACCTCTTCACCGTGGTGGACCGCTTCACACGGTGGCCTAAAGCCATTCTGCTGGCTGATTCCTCAACGGTCGCTTGTGCTTGGGCCTTGGTGGCGCATTGGATCGCCCGGTTCGCGGTGCAGCAGGACAAAACATCCGACCGGTGGATTCAGTTCACGTCGGAACTGTGGTCGGCCATGGCACGGCGCCTGGGGATTTGCCTACAGTACACAATGGCGTATCATCCTCAGGCGAACGGCCTGGTGGAGCGGTTTCACCGCCAACTCAAGGATGCCCTGAAGGCACGGCTCAATGATCCGGACTGGGTGGACGCTCTGCCGTGGGTTTTGCCGGGGATCCGCACTGCACCCAAGGAGGACTTGGCCTCCTTCTCTGCCGAGTTGGTGTATGGGTCTCCATTGATGGGTCCCAGGGAGTTCATCCCGCCGGCACGTGGCCAGGTGGAGCAGCCTTCGGACGCTCTGCAACGTCTTCGGCAGACGGCGGGTAAGCTGGCACAGGTGCCCACGTCTCGTCATGGGTCCTTCCGTCCGCACGTTCCCTCTGCTCTGGAGGACTCCCAGTTCATCTTCCTGCATAGGGATTCTCATCGGACACCTCTCCAGCGGCCGTACAAGGGTCCCTTCCGGGTCCTGGAACATGGCTCGTCCACTTTCGTCCTGGAAATGGGGGGTCGCCGTGAGTGTTTCGGTTGTGCGACTGAAGCCGGCGCATATTGACATTGATCAGCCGTTGTTGGTAGCGCGGCCGTGCATGTGAAGGCACCCTCCATTTAGGATACCTCCTCCAGTGGCTACTCCGTCCCCTGCACCTGTTGGTCGGTTGCCCGTTCCTGTGCTGGGCATGGTGCGCAACTGGTCTGGTTGCTGCGTGCGCCCTCCTGTCCGTTTCGTGCCTCTGGTTCTTGGGGGGGAGGGTGGGGGGTTCTGTGGCGGTCCCTGGGGTTAGGCCACTCCTTGGGTCATCCCCCTTGGCTCTTGAGGGACAGGGACGATTGTCTGCTCACGGCGTTTCCCGGTAGCTGCTCCGGGGGCATTCTGTATGTTTGCCATGATTCATTAAATGACTTCTGAACTGCCTGGCGTCTGGCCTTTTCCTGACCTCATCCAGGCCACTACAAGTCAAACTAAATGGTGCATTAATGGCCGGTTCTCACGGTGCGACCTGAGGCAAGATGTCACCAGAGTGAAGTGGTCGTGGTCCAGCACGAGTTCCGCATGATATAACGGGGGGTAGATAAAGAGTTCCCACGGTACTCGGCAATTCTGTCATTTGTGCGAGTGACTTGTCCGTCTCCCGATCTTTCCCGTTAATTGTGAATGAACATCGTGGACTGTAGTGTAGTTAATCACGTGGCACAAATGGTGTCACTTTTTTTCACACACTATATAAATATCCTCCGTTCGTAGAATTGTCTCATTTGCAGACATGCCTATACAAAGTTGGTTTGAGTACAGGCTGGTTGTTATTTTCATTGACGCGCTGTATGCATTAGCGCAACATGTGCATCGAAAACGCTTGCGTGAAGGCAGAAGGGTGAGATTAATTAAAAAGAGAATTAAGAGGAAGTCTCACTGGGTTAAGCCCATGTTTCAACGGAGACCTCAATTTGGACAATATGAGCAACTGCTTAATGTGCTGTGCGAAGAGGATAAAAGTGCTTTCAAAAACTTTGTCAGAATTTCACCCGAGCTCTTTAATGAGTTAAAGAATAATTTGGGACCTCTGCTGAAGAAGACTGACACTGTAATGAGAAAGGCACTGGAACCAGGGTTGCGCATAGCAATCACCCTCCGCTACTTGGCCTCAGGCGATTCTTATAAAAGTCTGTCTTACAACTTTCTTGTCGCCACCAACAGCATCTGTGGTATTGTCCGAGAAACCTGTGAGGCGATCATCCAATTTTATTCAGCTGAAGTGATGGAATGCCCCAGTACACCAGATGCGTGGAAGAGAGTTGCACTGGGGTTTGAAAACAGGTGGAACTTTGCTCACACATGTGGGGCTTTGGATGGCAAGCATGTGGCAATTCGTAAACAACCCGGAGGTGGCTCAAATTATTTCAATTACAAGAAATTCCACTCAATTGTACTCATGGCGGTGGTTGATTATAACTACAACTTCCTGTATGTGGATGTGGGCACACCTGGAAGTGTTGGTGATGGCCGGATTTGGAAAGAAACCTGGCTTGGAAAGAAAATGGAAGGTGGAACCTTCCATTCTGTCTTCTCCTGACAGAGGTTCTGGATCATGCCTGATCCAGAACCTCTGTCAGGAGAAGACAGCCCGGACATCCCATATGCGATGGTTGCTGATGAAGCCTTTGCACTACGGCCCTGGATTATGAAAGCCATATCCACAGAGGAATCTAACTAGGGAACAGAGGATCTTCAATTACAGGCTGTCAAGGGCCAGGAGGGTAGTAGAAAATTATTTTGGCATCTTGGCAAACAGATTTAGATGCTTGCTCAAGACAATGGAGCAGAGGCCCAAGAATGTGGAGAGTATAGTATATGCAGCATGTGTTCTGCACAACCTGATCCGAATGAGAGGTGCAGCTGCTGGATCAGCAACATCCATCCAGGACGGTGACATAGTGGACAGTGACACAGGGGAAGTAACACTAGGTGCTTGGAGAAGTGGTGCGAACAAGTTGAAAATGGTCTCACTGCAGCGTTTGAAAGGTAACTCGGGCACATCCAGTGTGAAAGAGCAAAGAGACCATCTCTGCGCTTACTACAATTCACAATTGGGGAGTGTGCCGTGGCAGGACAGCTATATTGATGGGTAGCCGACCACAGGAACACTACTGCATGTTATAAGCTGACTTCCTAGTGTTGTCCTCTGAAAAGTGCTTCCTATAAGATGTTCGTCCGCAAAACCTGCCGTTTAAAACATTGCATTGTCCCTTTAAATGCCTGAGTTCACGCTTGTAGCGGAGGTTGATGGATATAATGTGTTTTAAATAATCTCGCGTGCCTCATTTGTTGTATTTCGTGTTTGCGAGGCCCTTTTACAGACAAATGTTTTGTGTGATGCATCTCCTCTCAATATGTGACAGAATTCATCTTCTTATATTGTCAAATAGGGATAAAGACTTTGTATCACATTTACCGTGCTGATTGTCTTATTTCATTTTCTACCAAGAGGTGAAGAACACGTTTAAATAGCTGAACATTTCAGGGTCCTGCACACTCAAAAATGTAAATGAGTGAAAATGTGATTATATCACCTCCATTAAGGTATTTTGTGTTTCAGCATGAGAGGGATTATAACATTAGAGACATTCATCTTGTAGTGATGTATTAATGACGATTTGCAGACATCAAGCTGATAGTAAAAAATAAATTTATTTAGCAGTGAGGTAAACAAGCAATGACAATCAAAATGCTGAGGTAAAAGCTTTATCACACTTCAGGATATAATAAAATGTGGAGCCACCAACATGAGCATCACATCACCACTCATATGAGCACCCGGGATACTCCGCAGCCTTCGTCTCCAGCAGGTTGCGCTTTCTCTCCCTATTTCTATAATCCTCTCTGGATTTGTCATAGAGAATCTCATTGCATTGGTACCACTCCACCAGTTCCCCCTCTTGTTCCCTGTTGAAGTTATATGGCCTTACCTTCTGCCATCTTCCCTTTATGTTATCGTCTGCTGAGGCTATTGGGGAGGCAATAGCTACTGGGGAGGCAATCTCAAATCCACCTTGATCACCCTCTCCCTGCTCCAAGGAGCCCACAGGCAGTGGTATCTCTGGCATCTCCTCTTGCCTCTCCACCTGTCTCTCTTGCTGAGTCTCCTCCTCATTTACCTGCATGGCTTAAAACTTTCTGACTTTCTTTGACCCCTTTCTTTGCGCTTTTCTGAGAGGCATCTCTGCAAGTCTTACTGTGAAAAAGATTCTCAAACAATGACAATTAGGTGGGACGTCCTCGATGGACACATGGTCCATTGGCGATATTGAGACCACCATTTTTACTCACCTTATGTCCCCTCTGTCGAGCTTCCGGGTTTACCGTTCGCAGGAGTTCCCACGGTACCCGCAAGAGTCATTACGGATATCGCACGGATATCGCACTGGCATCTGCGTTCATACAATGTTGCAATGCTGCTCAAGTCACTCTTGGAGAAATTCAAAAAATTTTGAATTTTCTCCCGACCTTACAAAGTTACACGACTACCTGCCGTTAGCGCCACGGAGGTCCTCGGTGGTCCACGAATGCCGTACTGCTATCGCAGAAGGTTCCCACTATGTTAAACTCTTGTTAAGTCTTGCATCAGGTCGCACCGTGAGAAAACCCTTTTACATTACTATGATCGCTTTCAAACTAACCTATTTTACTGTCATACTATTATAACATTATATTATATTATAACATACCATTAAATTTTAGTTCCATAATGACTCATAAACAAGATCACAAATCACATTTTGAATTCTCAAACACAATGAGATTGTGAATAATTGCAGAGCTGCCAGGTTTCTCCGAGCATTTCCGTATTTTGGTGAGGAAATCGGTGTTTCTCATATAAATGCAATAGAATGTACTACACAGAAAATGGATTTTTGAAAATCAGTATTTTGCATGCAACCTCATGTATTCTCAAATATCAGTATGGAATACTGAAAATCAGTACTATGGAATTGTGAAACCATTTTTGAAATGTGAGTTTATAATTCTTGATTTTGATTCAATTTCTATGATGATAAAACTCTGATTGTGTGTGTGTGTGTGTGTGTGTGTGTGTGTGTGTGTGTGTGTGTGTGTGTGTGTGTGTGTGTGTGTGTGTGTGTGTATGTGTGTGTATGTGTGTGTGTGTGTGTGTGTGTGTGTGTGTGTGATCACTACTCGAAAAAACGATGCGCTAACGGTAAAATTTTTACAAATTCCTGTAGATATTTTTCCCGTGGACTCTGAAATTGTCTTATCTGTAGAATTCATGCATTATTTCTCGAGTTATTAATCAAAATGCCATCCGCCCAGCCCGCTTGCCGTCCCCCACGCCCACTCATCGTCCACCCCGCTCGCCGAGTTCAAGTCTGCCCTCTCCCTCTCTCTGCCCCTCCCCCTATCTCTGCCCCCTACCCCTCTCTCCCCCACCCTCTCGCCCCTCTCTCCTCCCCATCCCCTCTTTCCTCCCCCATCCCCCTCTCTCCCCCCACTTTCCCCCCTCCCCCTCTCTCCTACCCCCTCTGCCCCCCTCTCTCCCCTCCCTCCTCCTGACCTCTATCCTCCCCCTCTCTTCCCCCCTCTCCATTTCCCCCTCTCTCCTCCCCCTCTCTCCTCCCCCTCTCTCCTCCCCTCTCTCCCCCCATCTCCCCCACCTCAACCCCTCCCCGTCTGTCCTCTCCCCCTCTCTCCACCCTCTCTCTCTCTCTCTCTCTCTTTCCCCCTCTCTCTCCCCCGCTCTCTCCCTTTCTCCCTCTCTCTCCCCCCCTCTTCCCCCTCTCTCTCCCCCCTCTCTCTCCTCCCTTCTCTCTCTCTCTCTCATACCCCTCTCTCCTCCCTCTCACCCTCTTCTTCCCCCCTCCCCCCTCTCTCCTCCCCCCCTCTCTCAACCCCCTCTCTCTCCCCCCTCTCTCTCCCCCTCTCTCTCCCCCTTCTCTCCCCCCCTCTCTCACCCGCCCTCTCTCTCCCCCCTCTCTCTCCCCCCCTCCACTCTCCCCCCCTCCACTCTCCCCACTCTCTCTCACCCCTCTCCCCCCTGATCTCTGCCCCTCTCTCCCCCTCTCTCTCCCCCCTCTATCTGTCTCTGCTCCTTTCTCTCTGTCTCTGCCCCTCTCTCTCTGTCTTTGCCCCTCTCTCTCTGTCTTTGCCCCTCTCTCTCTGTATCTGCCCCCCTCTCTCTCTGCCGCCTCTCTCTCTACCCTCCCTCCCTCTCTAGACGCGCCTGCGAGTTGCGGGCTTTATGTCAGTGGATAGGGCTGGGATGGGTAAAAGGAGCCAATAAATAATATTAATATAATATCAAGGGGGTGGTTAGTGTGTATGGGTGGGGGGTGGTTAGTATGTGCGTGACAATGCAGGCTCCCCCCCCCCCCCCGCGCGTTGAGGGGGCGGGACCCAATGGGTCCCATTAGGTCTTGTAACATATCAAAATATGTAATAACATCCATATCTCTTCTTGTATGTGGATGTGTGTGTGTATAACATTTTGAAATAAAAACGCCTGTCTTTCGCTGATGACGTCACAATGGATCAGTGACGCCCCCCACCCCCACCCACCCCCCCCACCTTTCCCTCCTCCCCCCGTTATTCAAAAGACAAGCAAGTCGGGTGAGTTGCGGGCTTTGCATCAGTAGATAGGGCGGGGATGGGACAAAGGAGCCAATAAATAATATTAATATAGTATCAAGGGGGGTGGTTAGTGTGTGTGACGATGCAGGCTCCCCTCCGCATCCGCTTGTTGAGGGGACGGGACCCAATGGGTCCCACTTGGTCTAGTAACATATAAAAATATATAATAACATCCATATCTATATACTAAAACTCTCTTCTTGTACGTGGATGTGTGTGTATGTGTATAATCACATCTTCTCGAAAAAAGACGCGCTAACGGTAAAATTTTTACATTTTCCAGTCGAAATTTATCCAGCGGAGTCCGAAATTGCCTTTTGTGCTTTATTTTTCGAGTTATTAATGAAAATGTTCACAAATCCGATAAAACTTTGAAATAAAAACGCCTGTCTTTCGCTGATGACGTCATAATGAATCAGTGTGCCTGCCGTTCTTGCTCACGCTGCGAGTGACGCCCCCCCCCACCTTTCCCTCCTCCCCCCGTTATTCAAAAGACGCAGCCCTCTCACCCCCCTCCCCCACCTCTCCCTCCTCCCCCTCCTCTTCCATGCCCTCCTCTACCCATCCTTCCCTCCTCTACCCCCCCATCTCTCCCCTCCACCTCAGCCCCCCCCCCCTCCCCCACTCTCCCTCCTCCCCCCGTTATTCAAAAGACGCTTGGGGATCGCTTTCTCTCGGGGTTTGCTTTCTCTCCGCTCCTCGATCGGCTCCTCTCTCTTCCCCCCGGCTTCTCTTCCCCCCCTACTCTCGCCCCTCCCCCTATCTCCACCCTCTCCCCCCTCTCTCTCCCCCATTCTCCCCCTATCTCCACCCTCTCCACCCCCTTCTCTCTCCCCCATCTCCCCCCCTCCCTTTCCGCCCCTCTCTCTCTCCGCATTTGGGCCCAATTAGAAAGTTGTTGTAAAGAACATTTGTAAACCGGAAAGGACACAGAGCTGGAGTAACTCCACGGTTCAGGCAGCATCTCTGGAGAACATGGATGGCGTTGTTTCGCATCGGGACCATACTTCAGACTGGCTACGTCCATGGCAAACATGATCCAACGGGGGCCTAGAAATTGAAAGTTGTTCAAGAGTTGAAAGGCGTGTGAGATGTCTTGGATGTATGTGGGAAGGGACTGAACATGGTGAAGCTGATGAAATCAAGGTAGATTAGATAAGTGAGGTAGGAGCAGGCAGAGATGTTGGGTCTATCGGGGCAGATTTAGTTTAGTTTAGCTTCGAGATACAGTGCGGAAACAGGCCCTTCAGCCCACCAGGTCCACGCCGACCAGCGATCCCCGCATCCTAATTTTTACATTTACCAAGCAAATTAACCTACATACCCGTACGTCTTTGGAGTGTGGGAGGAAACCGATCTTGAAATAAAGAGGGGGTGCGACAGCACCCATTGCACCCCCCTTCAGACGACCATGGGGACAGAGATAGAATGTAGTCGGAGACAGTAAGACTGGGTGGAGATCTGGGAAGGGGAGGGGATGGAGAGAGAGGGAAAGCAAGGGCTATTTGTAGCAATGTTACAAAATTTTGAGATTTTAAAAATCAAGTCTGTAATTTATCCCATCAGATAAAGCATAAAAATAAGTTTAATTTGACACCTAATTCACTTTCATATCTCAAGTATTTAAAAAGTTATGGCCATTTTCATACTGGGAAATGAGCATCTTGTTCCCTATTGATTTTCTATGGACATAACAAAAAAGCTGTGATCGTGAACAGTCAAAAGCCCATAACTTTCTTAAAAATTAAGAGAACTGAATGAATTTTTCAGTTATCATAGATTGAAGCATTCTGAAACAAATATAAAATAATCTTACTTGGATGACCTGAAATTAAAGCATATAATTAGTTAGTTACCTAATTGTAGCTAATTTCAGACTTCAATTACTAGATCTAAACATCTATCCATTTCTTAATAAATGATTAACATTTTTAAATAGCCTAAATGTCCAAATAATATTCACAAATAATTCACAATAAAACATGATTTTTAAATCTCATTTACATTAATTTATAGGCCAAATGGAAGGAATTTAGTGTGTAATTGTTGTAAATAAATGCCCATTTAAATCAGCTTTCCAGTGGGTCCCTGTGGAACGCGCTGGTTTAGAACGTTCACATTGCGGTAGATTTGTGCCCCCAAATGCCGAGAAAAATACTGCGGGATATAATGGGCCCAAATTGAGCTACTCACAATATTAAACTTTGTATAAAGGGATCTTTAGAAGCCCTTTTTAATGTAAAAATATACAACCTAACTTCTGCTATTTGCTTTATGAGACACTGCGGTTGCTGGCGGTCGCGGGTTTAGAGATTGATTTTTAAACTACTATAACTATTATTCAAGGCCTTTAAACCTAATAATAGCTTTTGCGACGGGGTCTTCCAGCGATTTTTCGTTAATAATTAACTAGGCTGAACATTTTCGATTGGAACAGCTTAGAGAAAATCGCGTTTTAAACCCGCCCCCTCTAAACGGCGCCAAAATCGCGCACACTTGCAGCGACAGATTTTCAACGACGCTTCAGGTAGGCTTTGCAACATACCTACTATTTGAAGTTAGAGAAATCAAAGTTCATACTGCTGGGGTGTAAACTACCCAAGCTAAATATGAGGTGCTGTTCCTCCAATTTGCGCGTCATTTACGCGTCACGATTCACGATGTGCGCATGGCGCGCATGGAGCGTGGTGAGGCCTGGTGATGTAGGCAGTGTCGCGCGGTGGTGCCCCAGGATTTTGGGATTCTGATGTAGGCGTGACGCGCAAATGATGCCCAAGTGGGACAGGCCCTTCAGTGTGTTTGTAATAGATGTCAGTCAATAGTCTGTCTCCTTTGATGGAGACGGTGAGATCTAGAAACGATAGGGAGATGTTGGAGATGGTCCAAGTGAATTTGAGTGCAGGGTGGAAATTAGTTGTGAAGTCAGTGAGTTCTGCATGGGTGCAGGACGTGGGTACCGGACGTGGGTGCAGGACGTGGGTGCAGGACGTGGGTACCGGACGTAGCACCGATGCAGTCATAAATGTTATAATAACCTCATTCAGAATTCAGTGTTTTGCAGTAGAAACCATCAATATTTGAGGCAGCTAACTGTATGTAATGTTGATATTGCTGGGGCAGTTTCACATCCCTTCAAAACACTTAATTTGTGCTTTATATTTACATTACTTTGCTCTATCTATTGTGCTTGAATTAGACGATTGTATGTATTTATGTATGGTATAACTGATCTGTTTGGATAGCATGCAAAACAAAGCTTTTCACTGTACATTGGTACACGTGGCAATAATATTAAACCTAAACCTAACCATAAACATTTGAACACTTAATAATTATGTTTCTTAAGGAAGTAATGCAAAATGATTTCCACTTCATTAGAAATAATCCAATATTAATGTCTTATCATATTTTTAGTTAATTATGGAGGTGATAAGGACAGGGTTCAATATTTATCCCCGGTTGTCCTTTTGAAGGTAGTAGTGAGCTCTTTTCTTGAACCACAGCTGTCCGTATGAAGAAGGGAGTTTTCGGCAAGGAATTCCTGCAGTTGGACCCAATGGCAATGAAGAAATGACAATATGTGGGCTATTCCTATTGGCTCATTTTGTATAGCTTGGCCTATTTGTCATTCTCTGCAGCCTTACAGTTAGCAACATGTCACACAGACAAAGAAGTACAATGGGATTCTAAATATCACTATAAATCATTTGGTCTCACTCTATCACAGTTATTCCCTTTGTTCTACATATCACTTCCCCACCTACTCTACTGCAGAAAATGAACTTGGGACCTGAAACATTAACTGTTTTTTATTCTACAGATGCTACGTGTTATCAGCATATTCTTTTTGTGTTTCTAGAATCCACTGTTTAGTTTAGTTTAGATATATAGAATGGAAACAGGTCCTTTGGCCCACTGAGATCACGCTGACCACCTGTTCACACCAGTTCTATGTTATCCCACTTTCTCATCCACTCCCTACACACCAGGGGCAATTTACAGAGGCCAATTACCCTAGAAAAACCCGCATGTCTTTGAGATGTGGGAAGAAACTGGAGCTCCCAGAGGAAACCCACGCAGTCACAGGGAAAATGTGCAAACTCCACACAGGCAGCACCTGGATTCATGGTCTCTGGTGCTGTGAGGCAACAGCTCTACCAGCTGTGCCTCTGTGCTGCCCTTGTTTTGTTATTCAGTGTATTTGTTTTATTTTGAATGGCGGCTACTGAGCACAGGTTTTCAATGCTAAAGCAGAGGTGTTGCTGGGAGCCTTTGCCATACCCAGCGTATAGAGTGTTTTTCATGACATTATGAACTGGTAGCAAGCAGGCATCTGCAATACAGGAGATCTTAGGAGGAGACCTTGATGGATTCTCTCCTGTTCATTCTTTGCTGAGGATATATGCAAATGCTTTTGCTTTGTCTTTGTGACTCAAATAATGTGGCCTATTGCAGTGGAAGATGGGGAAGTACCTTATGCATCACCCCAGCAAATACTATTTAATTGTTGACCACAATTCACCTAATGCAACAGGACTCTATGTGCAGTGATCTGATACGTTTGGTATTGATTTATTTATTGCATGCTGCTCCTAACATTTAACATGCTTTTTGTCTTTTCCCATTTAAAATAAAATTGCAATTGAGTGAGGAAGACAATTAACGTCTCTTGTGAAGCACTAATTGTTATTAGCATATTGAACGCTACTCTGCGGGCATTGATAGTGCTGTTCCCTGAATCGTGGGAGTGGCCACATAGACTGTAATGGCCAGAGGTACTTTATCTCACTTCACAAGATATTATAATTGCATTATGTGAACTAATTGGTGAAAAAGTAAGCAGTAATGATGGCTAAAAGCACACATTTGCACAACCTTACTGGATTCAACTGCTGCAGGCTAATTTTTTGTGAGATGTCTAACAGACATAGGTTGCTGTTAGTAATGCATTTTTCACTATATAAAATATGTGTAGACACCATTTTCTAATTACTGCATTAGCTCTTTCATGCTACATTATGAAGTCACTCAGAGGGAGGGAAATCCTATGGCCAGCAAAGGATAGTATTTAAAAATAAAGTATAATCATGTTTCAATTTGCCTCAATGTTTCTGTATCAGACGTGAAATAGGGTAATGTTCAAAGGCACTTACAAAGAAAAGAGAATGAGAAGAAGCATTAAAAGCACTAATAAAGAGCTGGATTTTAAAAGGCTTTTACATTAGACTGACTGCCAGTGGTATATCTGTTCGTTAAATCTGTTCATTTTGACATACTGAGTACAATTTCTCCATAAACATTTTGATGCAAAATCTAATTTACAAATTACATTTATATTAGCCTGCAAAGAGATTTTCATTGAAAATATGTTATCCCTTCCTACATCCTGCCAAATTTCGCATTACTTATCCTGACCCTCATAGGTTTGTTAAACGCACGTTTGTTCTATGTTAATATAATCGTTACCTCACTTTAGTCCAATGAGTACAATCTGTATGACGTTTTTACGTTGAATTAGTATGGTATAAAATAATGCATCGACATTACGTGGTCTGGATGAAACCTTTGACAATCACATGACCTCATGAGAGCTGAAGAGCCAATGTGACCATCAGAAATGGGTTAGTACAGAGTGCATGGCAGGTAATGCCACTGGAAGAACCACGAACCGTTTTATTCTATGAAGTCACATAAAATGATTCAGTATACTGATGGTGTCAATACACCCCTCCCATTGTAATACAATGGACTGTTTTATCTGGAGTGACAGAGGTTGCTGGAAGGCCTGATAGAAGTAAATAAAATTATGAGAGGCATAGATAGGATAGACACTTTTTCGCAGGGTTGTAAAACAAATAATGGGGCAGGGAAGGGGAAATGTTTAAAGGGGAGATAAGGGTACGTTTTTTACACAGAGGATGGTGGGTGCCTGGAACGCGCTGTTGGCAGTGGGTATGTTAGCGGCTTTTAAAATACTTTTGGATGGGCATATGGGTATGCAGGGAATGGAGGTAAGGTATATGGGTTATGTGCAGGGAGATAGTGATGGACTTAGTAGCATGTTTGGCACAGACAGTGTGGGCCGAAAGGCCCGTTCTCCTGCAGCACTGTTTAATGTTCTATGTTCTAATGCAGATATTAGGAAAGGATTTTTCTGTCCAGCATATGGAGCTTGATGTGGATACGCTGCTCTGAATTTAAAATGAAAAGTCTTCAACCTGAATGTTAACTGTTTCTCTCTTTGTCAGTTAATCCCCACCATGCTAAACATTTTCAGTTTTTATTTCAGGTAACCGGCAACATCTGTGGGATTTTACATTTCATCTCAGATATTTTCCTATTTGAAATACAGCACAGTGAGCACTGTTGCGAACATGATACTCAGCATTATCCGAGGGATAACAGCACTCATCTCATCCATTGGTGCCCTGGAGTTGTCAAAGGCATGAAATAAACCTAAATCTACAATAGTTTTAAGATGTGTTGTTATTTTTGAGTTTTTAATCCTCACTTTGTGTGTTATCTATCAGTCATATTGTAAACTATTGATGGCTCAGCACAAATTGTGATTTGATGTTATTTTAATAGTTCTGAAAGCAAACGATTAAATAATGTAACATTGTATTTTTAGACTATCATGTCTTGATAATCATTTTGATTGATTAAAGTTCACTGATATTGTGTTGTCAAGAAACAAAGGATATGGAGAAAAAGCAGGAACGGGGTACTGATTTTGGATGATCAACCATGATCATAATGAATGGCGGTGCTGGCTAGAAGGGCCGAATGGCCACTCTTGCACCTATTTTTTATGTTTCTATGTCAAAAAAAGGGGACGGAGCACTGGAAGATGTTACAGAATGCGAATCATGAGGAATGAAATTATTGATAATGATTAAAACTTTTTGTAGTTTTACTGCATTAAAGACTTATGCATCCAAAATGGTGACAAAACATTAAATCAATCTATTTAGGTTTGTAGTGGTTTAATCTTTTTTCTGCATGAAGTATTTTATCAGCACAGCATGCCGGTATATTTTCTACCTCTTATTCATTTTGCAATATTATTTCTGTTAGGGAAAAATATCAAAAGGAAATATTTGATCTATATAGATCATTAGTCATTGAAAATGTCCCCTGCAGGATGAACAAGATATTCTTTATCAGGAAAATTTAGTAAATTGCATCCAGCTGGTATATATTTTGCTATTATATCTTAAATGTAAATTATAAGGATCAATCAGATATCTTGTTGCTAATTGCATCATTGAGTGAGCAAGTCAGAGAACTATAAAGGTCAGAAACGATCTATTCGGCCCACAATGTCCATGCTGACTTTCAAGCCCATTTGCCAGCATTAGGCCTGTTTCCTTCTATGCCCTCCCTATTTATATGCTTGTCTAATCGTGTCTTACATGTAGAGATTGTATCTAATTCCACCACCTCTTCTGCTGTGAGTTATAGATAACAACCTTCCTTTGGGTAAAGATTTTCCCCTCCATATCCCTTTAAAATATCTTCCTCTCAAAGTTGAAAACTTTTTTAAAATACTTCTACCGTGGGAAAAAGATTCTGACCATCTACCCTATCTATGCCTCACATGATCATATGATACTTTTATCTGGTCACTCCTCAGCCTCCTTTACCCCAGGGATAATAAGTCCAGCTTATCCAATATATCTCCATAACTATAATTCTCCAGTCAACCAACATCCTCAAATGTCAAGAGTGTTTTATTGTCATATGTCCTGGATGGGACAATGAAATTCTTACTTGCTGCAGCACAACAGAATATGTGAATATGTAAACATAGTACACAACGGGGGAAGAAAAAAAAAAAAAAAAGTTCAATAAATAACAAATACTGTATAGTGCAATAATAATATAGACTTTTGCAGTTCACAGCTCAGAGCTTATTCATTGTTGTGTTTAATAGCCTGATGGCTGTACGGAAGAAGCTGTTCCTGAACCTGGACATTACAGTTTTCAGGCTCCTGTACCTTCTTCCTGATGGCAATGGTGAGATGAGTGTGTGGCCTGGATGGTGTGGGTCCTTGATGATTTTGGCTGCCTTTTTGAGGCAGTGACTATGATAGATCCCTTTGACGGTGGGGAGGTCAAACCCGGTGATGGACTGGGCAATGTCACAACCTTTTGTAGTCTTTTTTGCTCCTGGACGTTCAAGTTGCCGAACCTAGCCACGATGCAACCAGTCAGAATACTCTCTACCGTGCACCTGTAGAAGTTTAGGAGAATCTTCTTCGACATGCCGAATCTCCGTAATATTCTCAGGAAGTAGAGTCGCTGCTGTGCCTTCTTTATAATTGTATCGGTGGACTGGGTCCAGGAGAGATCTTCAGAAATATGCACGGCCAGGAATTTGAAGTTCTTGACCCTCTACACCATTGTCCCATTGATATGAACAGGATTGTGGGACCTCATCCTTCCCCTGCCAACGTCCACAATCAGTTCCTTGGTCTTACTGATGTTGAGAGCCAGGTTGTTGTGCTGGCACCATTTGGTCAGTCGGTCGATCTCACTTCTATACTCTGACTCATCCCCATCTGTGATTTGTCCAACCACAGTGGTGTCGTCGGCGAACTTGATGATGGAGTTTGCATTATGTCCGGCTAAACAGTCAAGGGTATAGAGTGAGTAAATCAGGGGGCTGAGCACACAGCCTTGAGGTGCTCCCGTACTAATTGTTACTGAGGATGAAGTGGTTCCTCCAATTCGAACAGACTGTGGTCTGTGGATGAGGAAGTAGTGGATCCAATTGCAGAGGGATGCGCAGAGGCCCAGTCCGTGAGCTTGGTAACCAGTATGGTTGATGGTATTAAACGCCAAGCTGTAGTCTATAAGCAACAGCCTGACGTAAGTGTTATTATTGTCCAAGTGGTCCAATGCGGAGTGGAGAGCCAGTGAAATTGCATCCCCCGTTGACCTGTTGTGGGGGTATGCGAACTGTAGTGGGTCGAGGTTCTTGTCAAGGTAGTAGTTGATGTGCACCATAACCAACCTCTCAAAGCACTTCATCACCACAGATATTAGTGCCACTGGTCGATAGTCATTGAGGCACGTCACCTGACTCTTAGAATAGAATAGAATCTTTATTTGCCACGCAACCAGGGTTGGTGGTATTTGGGTTCGGTACATGATGGTACACTGCTTTAGTCACATTAACACATATAACAACACAGATCATAGTAATAAAGTGTATCCATACCACATCACAAATCACAAATCTCACCAACAGCACATAGTGCAAAAGAACAGACAAAGACCATAGACAAGACACTATATACATCAAGAGTCCTTAGTGTTGTCTGTTATTGGAGGGAATTGAGTGTTCTTATTGCTGAGGGGAAGAAGCTGTTTTTAAAACGGGTGGATTTTGTGGCAAGTGACCTGAGGCGCCTCCCTGAAGGGAGAGTGGAAAAGGTGGTTTGCTGGATGGGAGGGGTCCGAGATGATCTTTATTGCCCGTTTTGAGGTACGTTGGAGGTAAATGGAATGGATTGAGGGGAGTTGATGGTCCTGGAGGCCTTGGAGACAATGCTCTGTATTCTGTGTAGTGAGTGACTGTCAGTGTTTCCGTACCAGACTGTGATTGAGGAGGTGATGATGCTTTCGATAATGGATTGATAGAAACGGACCAGGAGGTGTTTGTGGACTCTGAACTTTTTGAGCTGTCTGAGGAAGTCTAGGCGTTGTTGTCCTTTCTTAATGATGTGGTCTGCATTGATGTGCCATTTTAGATTATTGCAGATATAGGTGCCCAGAAACTTGAATGAGTTTGTGGAGGTTATGGGATGGGAGTTGACATGGACCGGGGGTTTGCGGTTTTGTTTGCGTCTGAAGTCTATGGTGATTTCCAAGGTTCAGCTGGAGGTTGTTGTCTGCGCACCATTTGACTGCGCTGTCCACTGTTTGATGGTATTGTGCTTCGTTGTTGTCTGAGATGAGACCAATTATTGTTGTGTCATCTGCATATTTGAAAATTTTGACTGAGCTGCATTGGGATATGAGGTTGTTGGTGTAAAGTGAGAAGAGCTGAGGTGACAGAACGCACCCTTGGGGGGCTCCTGTGTTGAGAGTCAGAGGGCTGGAGAGTTTTTCACCCACCTTGACTCTTTGCTGTCTGTTTGTCAAAAAGTGCAGGATCCAATGGCACATGGCTGGGTGAATGCTCATGTCCAACAGTTTATTATAGATTTAATTGGGTGTATGGTGTTAAAGGCCGAGCTAAAGTCTATAAACAGGATGCGTGCATAAGTGTTCGGTGATTCCAGATGATGTAGGGAGTAGTGAAGAGCTAAGTTAATAGCATCCTCAACAGACCGGTTGGTGCTGTATGCAAATTGGAAAGGGTCCATGATGGTGGCAGTGTGTGTTTTCAGATGGGTGAGGACTATGTGCTCAAAGGCCTTCATAGCAACTGATGTTAGTGCAACAGGTCTAAAATCGTTCAGACAGCTCACCCTGGAGGACTTGGGCACAGGGATGATGATGGATGATTTGAAACACTGCGGGACTACATTGGCTGAGGGAGGTGCTAAAGATGGAGGTGAACACAGGAGCCAGCTGAGCTGCACAGTAGTTGAGAGCAGTGGGGCTGAGGTCGTCTGGCCCTGCCGCTTTTCTTTTATTTCTTCTTGGGCACCGGTATTATTGATGCCCTCTTAAAGCAGGTGGGAACCTCAGACCTCAGAAGTGAGAGGTTGAAAATGTCTGCAAAAAACTCCCGCCAGTTGGTCCGCACAGGTCTTGAGAACTCGACCGGGTATACCATCAGGTCCAGGCGCTTTCCGTGGGTTCACCCCCCTGAAGGATCTTCTGACGTCGGCCTCTGTGACTGTGAATATAATACCGTCAGGGCGAATGGGGGCTCGGGAAGGCACATCAGTGTTCTCCCTATCGAACCGTGCGTAGAACGCATTGAGCTCGTCAGGGAGTGATGCTTCGCTGTTGTTTGAGCTGCCTCCTGATTTTGCCTTGTCGGAGGTGATGTCATTCAAGCCCTGCCATCCTGATGATTTTTCTCTGCACAGCCATATTCGTCCGACCGTGAGGTGGTTGGAACTGCATACAATATTCCAAGTGTTGTCTGACTAGTGTTTTATAAAGTTGAAAATGAACATCCCAACTTTTATATTCTATGTCACAACCCGTGAAAGCAAGCATGCCATATGCTTCTTCGCAGCCCCTTTATATGTATTGCCACTTTGAAGGAATTATGAACCCCAACTCTGAATCCCTGGCCTCAGCATATAAGGATGTACCTTTGGAAAGGAGATGAGGAGGAATTTCTTCAGTCGGAGGGTGATGAATCTGTGGAATTCATTGCCACAGAAGGTTGTGGAGGCCAAGTCAATGGATATTTATAATGTGGAGATTGATAGGTTCTTGATTAGTACGAGTGTTAGGGATTATGAGGGGAAGGCGGGAGAATGGGGTTGAGAGGGAAAGATAGATCAGCCATGACTGAATGGCGGAGTAGACGTGATGGGCCAAATGGCCTAATTCTGCTCCTATAACTGATGAACTTATGAAGATCCCTTTGTTCATCAGCATTCCGCAGCACCCTAACGTGTACTGTATATGTGTTACCCCCATTTGACTTCCCAAAATACAAACCTCACATGTCAGGATTAACCTATATCTGCCAGCACTCTGCCCAACTTTCCCTTTGATCTAAGCAGTGGCCTTAGACAACTTTCCTCACTATCCACAACACGATTTTTGTATCATCTGCCAAATTACTAATCAGACCTCTTCCATTAACATCCAAGTTGTCAATATATTTTACAAACAACAAGGGTCCCAGTAGCAATCTCTGTAGAATACTACTGGCTACTGGCTTCCAATCAGAAAAGTAACCTTCCATTAGCACCCTTTGTCTCCAATCACCATACTGAATTTGGATCCAATTAATGAACTTGACTTAGATTTCATGCTCCTTAATCTTCTCATCTACAGGAATCTTCTTGGTGAGTGGTACCTCATCAAGAGTATTATGAAAGTCCATATAGACAATGTCTATCACCCAGCCATCATCCATCTTCTTCATTGCCTCCTCAGAAAACTCCATCCACTCAGAGCGAAAGTGGAATTATTTGCCACAGAAGGCTGTGGAGGTAGTCAGTGGATATTTTCATGGCAGAGATAGATAGATTCTTGATTAGTACAGGTGTCAGAGGTTATGGAGAGAAGGCAGGAGCATGGCGTTAGGAGGGAGAGATAGATCAGCTATGATTGAATGGCAGAGTAGACTTGGTGGGCCGAATGACCTAATTCTACTTATATTCCTTATAGCCTTATGACCTAATGACATCATTTGCACAAAGTCATGTTCATTATCCCTGAGCATCCCCTCCCTTTCCAGATGTACATAAATCACACTTGTGATTTTCACTAATAAATTCTTTACCATTAATGTAGGACTTGCCTGGTTTATCTCTGCTGCCTTTCTACTACCCTCTAGCTATCTGCTCATGGCCGATCACAAACTGAGATTCAAAAACCTCCATCAGTGTCTCAGCTTTCTCGTCCCTTGCTTCCCATAGCAGCTGTGATAGATTTCAGCTGGTCTTGGGGATATATCAACCATTATGCATCCCCTGACATCTAACACCTCCCTCTTCTTAATATGGACATACTCTTAATATGGATAATGTTCAGTGAGGTACCCCTCCCCAAACATTATCTTCCACATCCTTCCCCTTGGTGAATGCTGAGCAGAAATATGCATTTTGGACCTAGCCCTCATTGCCTTGTCCCTTGAGTCCCTAAGAAGAGTCACTTTCTGGCTGCCCTCTTGCTCCTGATGAATTTAATGATGTTGCATTCTGCAAGTATAAATAAAATAGATGAAGTCTCAGCAAAATTGCATAACACTTCAGAAATAAATCCAATTTGAACACTGGTGAAAGCGCATGAATGCATCCAACCTCTATATGAAAACTCAACACAAAGTGTATGAGCTGAAATATTAAATGAGGTACACCAGTTTAAGGCTGACTGTCAATGTTGGCTATGAGCATGTTAAGGAAATAGAACTGTGTGCCAAATCCAAACAAGTAAAAATGAACTGCTGATGAATAAAGTTAACATCCTGCCAATAAAAGCAATTAAATTGCAAACAAGAATGAATGGCTAATCCACTGAGATTGCATAGAACGCAACTGCAACTTCGAATGGACAAAATGCAAGGAAGCAGGAGAAATTAAACAGGAAATATATTTGTAAAGACTGATTGAATTGTGTGGAGGACTCAAGTCATAATCAAAAGGATTGCTTCTTTTCTTCAGAGCAAGGGTCACAGAGAGACTTTTATAAAGTGGATCAGCAACTTCTAGAAATCCAAGAATATAATGCATAGAGTCCATTACTGCAGAACAAAATGACACAAATCCATTATTAGTTGGAAGCAGAGATTCTTCTTCTTCTTATCGAGTCCACACACAAGATTAGAAGTTGTTCAGCCAGAGCTGAACACACTTCTCGGCATCTGCACAATGGTGTCTGTCTTGCGCTTCTTGTGCTTCTTGTGCATGGTGGTGGAAAGATTGGTTGAAACAGGGCCGCGACGTGAACGCTCTTTCCTTGGCCCCGGAAGCAGAGATAAAAACACACTATATATAAACTCACACAGTGCTATTCGTTGATTTGTTTTCCATCTTAACATTCAACATGGCCCAAACAAATGCATGTAGAGACCATTATCTTAGTCTTTTGGGAGATCTAGAGTATACTGTATTTTTCCTTTTGCATAAAGTTAAAGGGTGTTTATATAATTAAATCCATCTTGGTTTGCAAGTAGGACATAAGGAAGGAGCAGCAGTAGACCATATGATAAGCCATAACATAGGAACATTTTATTGAATGGTGAAGCAGCATGGTTGCCAAAATAGCCCACCCCTTATCTCCTTATGTTATGCACTTACAAGAGTGTAATTCTTCACATATGATGCAAATCTTTCAGCAGAAGTGAAATAAGTTTACACAATGTAGAAACAAAGAACTGCAGATGCTGGTTAATACACAAAAGGACACACTGCTGGAGTAAATCAGCAGGCTAGGCAGCATCTCTGGAGAACATGGTAGGTCTGAAGAAGGATCTGGATTCAATAATTTTTAATTCATAGTAACTCGTTGATTCGTGAAAAAAACAATCTCCTCTGCATGGTCCAGCAACAACTCTATTCTCTACATTAATCTGTTTGCAACCTCGTGAATTTTGCCAGATCCTTGGTCACATTGTACAGCATGGGATACATACTCTATTCACCTGTGTGCAAGTCTGATTTAAAGATCGAAGACTGTGGCCAGCAGAATGTCTTAGAGGCACCAAGAGGCACCACGGCAAACTTATTTAAATGATTAAAAAAACTTAGATCATGGAAACAATGGCAGTCTTTTCAACCCCTTCTTCATTCCACCATTCTGGTGCTCCACCACTCGCCCTCTTCATCAAGATCATCACATCGAGAAACTTTCAAATACAGGAAATTATATTATGGGTGAACAAATCTGAACTAACGCTTAAAATGTGGATTGCAAGTATGTTGGACACCGCACATCTTGAGGAAATGCGATTCCTCCTAATGGATAAATCAGACCAATTCATAACGAGTTGGTCTCCATTTGTCGTCTTTTTGGAATCATATGGTGCAACTCAATTGTAAAAGCTAACTGTTTCAGGACTGGACGAGGGTTGGTCAAGATTATAAATAATGATCTCCTTACTTTTTTTCTTCTTTTTTTTTTAATGCTTTATTCTCTTTTTTCTATTTTATTTTTCTCAACATTCTTCACTCATTCGTCTTTTTTCTTTTTCTTCACACACAATATATCTCACGTCTTTCTATCCTTTACTATCTAATTTATTTTTCTTATTCTAATCTTTCTTTAATATAACAAAAAAAAAGAAGCTGTACATAAAAATGTATTATGAAAATATATATTAGGCACTTTGGTGCTATATGATTGTACTTACTTCTAATAAAATATAATATTTTTTAAAAAATCAAAAAAATCTGAGCTAATTGCTTTTATTCAAATCTGGACTTCTCGTATGAAACCATAGGCAAGGTGTGAACTTCAAACCGGAAACCATTTTGGCAAGAAAACGATGTGAACGGAAATGACAAAGTGTACAGCAATATAATATGTTCCTGAGTGTTTGCTTTATGCATTAGTTCCATTACATTGTCCACTTTACATTATAGACCCATAAGGTATTAGAGCTATGCAGCATGGAAAAAGACCCTTCGGCCCACCTTTCCCATGTCCATGGAGTTGACTTAGTGGGCTGGTTCCATTTTCCTGAATTTAGCTCATAGCCTTCTAAACCCTTCCTATCCATATATTCATCAAAATATATTCTTAATTTCAGTTAATATTTATTTCACATTCAGTATAGTAAGACAAAATGCAGGAGAATATGGGGAAAAGTGAGGCAAAGATAAAATGTTTACACTTTTATGTACATTTGGCCCTCAATAATAAGGAAAATATGTATCCCTTTTGTTTTAATTGTTGGCAGTTGCTTTTTATTAGCTCCAACAAGATAATAGGGAATTCTTTATGGATTGGGATTCTTTATAGACTGGAAATTATTTCTGGATTAAACATATTCCCCAACAGAATGACATATACAACCCTGGATATGATATTAAACTGACTGGCTTTCCTACTAGAGTATGATGGAATCTGTAGCTGGGCTAGAGTGCCACTGCGCTACTCCTGTGATTGCCTCCATCATTGTAATGTTTTTTGGCGGCTCTATAATTATTGTTCGAGATATAATCCACTGGATGTCGCTGCCGATTTGCAACAGAATCAGGATTTTCCTCTACCTTGGATGTTGAGAAGAAAATTGTCAGAATCAGGCAAATTGAATTCATAACTTTCCCGAGGTTAGAAGTGGCGCAATTTGGGTCTTTCTTTCTGATTGGTAATGTACTTATTTCAATCGGTAAATTTTAAGAATAATTACTAAAGATGTACGTGCCTTTGATTAAAGGTAGTTCAGGGATGGACGCTGGATCGTACTAATTGTTGGGACGTCATTCAATAGACACATCAGTCCTGCATAATTGTAGGTTGAATTTACAGAATACTGAAAGAAAATTGTGGACTGTTGAATCTACCTTCTCAAACTTCAACAGATCTGTGAATAAAATTACTTTAACCATGAATTTTACATTAGTTTTGTGAAGAAAAAATATAATAAATATAAAACAGTTCCGTTTCAATTGCCTGCCTTGTTTGCAGACCAATGCTATTCATAACTTTGTCCATCAGGGATTTCAAATAGACAATAATGTTAGTCCCCTCGTTATCTACGTGTTCCTGTCGGTTTTTGTCAATGTGCCACTATCAATAATAATGTGTATTATTTCTATAAACATTGTTGGCATTTCTGGAAGGATGTACAAACATGCTCTGATTGCTTCCTGTGCAAAATGATCAACATCCCACACAAATGCAGAGGGAAATTAAACGCAAAAAAAAACCCAACGCAGAGGTCAGTGCAAAATTAAGCGCCCAAAATATAAAAGCAACCCTCTTCCCATTCCAAATATTTTAATTCCTTCACAAATAAATGCATTTGTTGATTTCCCTACTGTGAAACTGCCGAAGGTCGTTATTAGGAGAGAATTACTTTACCAGCGGTTTCTTTTTTTGTGTGTGTGGGCGACTAGATCGTTCTCATTACGACACAATGCATTGAAATTGAAACAAACAAACAAACAACACAATTTCGCATTTGTAACATTGAAAACTTACATTTTCCCAGATTGGGCTGAATTCGTGCACAACCGTCAGATTGCGTTTCGCTTTTTTAATAAATCAGTTCAGGTCTGTGCCGTAACAAAGAAAATGTGCTAATGCTAAGTAATTATTACGCTCTCTTGAGAGCAAGGTTTGCGCACAAGTGGCACTTAATAGGCTGACAGCAGACACTGCAGATGAAGGGACCAAAAAGTTCCCAAACTTTTGAACACAGTACTTGGATTTAAAAACTGTAGTTTATTTAACAATTGTACGAGCAAGGCATTGACGATTTCAATATCCCACATGGTTAGTATTTTACACAATTTTTTGTTATGTGGATACTAAGTGTTCGGTGCGGTCTATCAATTTATTATTTGATGCTTTAAAGTAAAATTAGTTTTAGTAGTGCATTCTGGCCAACGTTAGACACAGCATATCCACAGGAATGCATTAATATTCTCACATGCGCGCTTTCTATCTATTCCTTTACATATTATTCGCCGCGTATAACATAAGATGAAGAGCATTTGCTGACCTAATGTGAAAATGTCACATTTGGATTGGCAAACATAAGTGCACCGTGAATGTGACAGAAATAAGGACTGGTCCGCCCTAAATCCGCCATACAACCCGGCAAGCATTCCCCTTCGACTGATTTTTACACAACTTATATTTTCCGACTTAGGCACCCGGCTTCTCCGATGTTGCTTTATATTTTTTTTTAAACATCGTTTTTATTTGTTGGGATGATATGCTCTCCTCGTCACCTTGTATTTAAGGTATGGAACAGGCTCGAATGTGAATGAGGAGCTGGCCCAGGGTTGGTACTCGGTACTTGCAAGAGACAGGTCCACTCTGTACCCTTGAGGAATTAATACAGTACAAAATGTGTCCAGAGCTATATTGCAGCATTAAATAACATCGTCATCAAATAAAATGGTTCGGGTGTTCTTTTTTCAGGAAGAAGGTTTACCTTTGGTGAAAATGTTTGAATTTTAATTGAAAAAGACACAAAGTGCTGGAGTAAATCAGTGGGTCAGGGAGCATCTCTGAGAAGATGGTGTACCGCTGAGTTACTCCAGCACTTCCTGCCTTTTCTTATAAATCAGCACATGCAGTTCATTGTTTCGTCTTCTTAATTAGTCTATTGGACTGTAATTATCAAGACACCTATGTTTAAATTCAGCGTGTAGCAGCTGGAGGTTCCAGACTGTGGCTTGTGAAGAACTTCAACGATGTTTTGATTTTTGCAAAAAGATGTTGATCCCGCGCCTCATTGTACAACGACCATCCCAATCCCCCAATTGTCTGTAGACATATCAGTAACTGAGATATCTCGTTTAGATCCAGAGATGGGAAAACTTTTTATCGGGACATTTTATTTAATGGCGACGAGACAAGGACTTCCATCCACGGTGTTCTATCTACTCGCGGGTTTAATCCGGAGAACGAGGAAGTCATAATTAGACTTGTTTCCTGTGCTATCCACTAGAGATGGAAATGTTATTTTAAATGTCATTGAACAGCGTCGCTGAATCACTGTGGCGCGTTAAAATTATAAACCGGACCACGACAAATTGGTGCATTTGTAAACTAAAGAAAAACGAGTACACATTTCTAAATACGCTTAAGGTAGTTGCTGAGACAAGTGTGTGTGTGTGTGTGTGTGTGTGTGTGTGTGTGTGTGTGTGTGAGGGGCGCGATGAGGTGTCGATCTTTGTGCTTTTTCAGATATTCGACATGGACTTTTTTTTAGAAACCAGCGCCATGGAGATTGCCGGCATTCTTAATGTTGCTGTTTGGCGCTTCCCTTGCGACGACCGCAGGCAGACAGACCTCCATTCGAGCTCCTAAAACGGCCCGGGTTCCTATGAATGGGTTTAGTCCGACATGTGGCCTTTCACCCCGCCCTACGAAACACGACCATGCAAGCCACACTCGGAGAATTGTTTGTTAATAGTCCAATTAGATAATTGCCATCTTTCACTCTTTCCCCCATTTCCCATAAAAGAATGAATGCGGGGAGCAGCGTGAAGAGGGCTTCTGCCCCGCGAGGTGACAAGGAGGACTGGAGCGTGCTCCAAGCAGCCATCTATTCACTTGAATTGATTCATTGTTGGGTAATCAATGGTCTTATTGGATTATTGTCCATTCGAGGTACCAAATATATTGTTGCACTGACAATGAAATAACTGAGGTGAAACTTTTCATTTAGAGAATCTTTAGTTAGCATTTTCCGGACTAGCTGTTTCCTGTGGATATATTTTGAATAGATTTTTTTTTCACTCTCTGGGTAGTTCCTAAAGGTGGCTCCGTCTCACTGGCCTGAACGTTCAGTTCAAGGGACAGAGACTCAAAGGAACTTGGGCTTTAGAGATGGCTGCTTGCAGCGCTAATATTACAACAGCAAATTGCTCCGAACTTTCCTGAAACTCTTAACGCTCTGACAAGTGTATTTTTTTTTCTCGCATTTGAGGCCAATCGGTTTACAGTATTTAGCTGCCTGATTGAAGACGAGCAGAGAAACCATATATTAAGACCTGATATATTATCCAAACAACGTATTCATGGGGCAACGTAAATGCCTGGCCGTAAAATTACCCATAATCAATTGAAACGGCAAGTGTACGTACTATGTGTCTGGTATTTGTAGATCTCACAGCAGTAAATCTGGAAGGCTGCAGCTTAAAGCACTATGTCGCGCAGTGTTGATCATTTGTTACATCAAGCAGGACAACCATAAAAAAAATCGGACAACGGAGAAAGCGGAATTTCAATCGAGCATTCCGAAACCACTCTTGCCGATAAAACAAACTTTAAAGAGAACCCAGCGGCCGGGACAATATTTTATGAAATATCTTTAAAAAAAAATATTGTGCCTTGCAATTTATTTTTCTCCGCACTACATTACACTAGCAGTCCTCAATGGAAGTCAGGTGCAATCGAGAACCAATAATGGAAGCGGAGTCGAGCAGAGGTTTAAAGAATGGACTCCGAGAAGGCAGAGAAACCAGCTCGAGTTCACGGGATTCTCACGGAAGCCTTCGGAATTCTTTGATGGACGACCAGCAAGAGACTTTCTCAGCTTCTGCGATCTCCGATGACTGCAATAAAACAAAATCCAGTACGACTGACCCGGACTATTGTAGACGAATTCTTGTAAGAGGTGAGCGCTCTCTCTCTCTCTCTCTCTCTCTCTCTCTCTCCCTTTTCTCCCTCTTTCTTCCTCTCTCCCTCTGCCTGTTATTGTTGAGTTTTAAACTGATTTGTCCCACTGGTTTGGCCCAGCTTGAGCTTCCTGTCTACGATGTCAAACACTATATTGCATTTAGACCACCAAGCCGTGTACATTTAAAAAATAGCCGGGAAACAAATATAATCTGTCGTGTTTTCCTTTAATTAGGCCATTTTTGCTACATCCATCCTCGTATGTATGTTTATATTTACGCGTTTTTTACGAAATACAATTCGCGTATGGCCGGGAGTTCGCCATAATATATTATCTGTAGAACTAATCGACTACTAAAGAACAGAGAGGTTGTTTGCCTCTTTCTCTCATTGTTTTTTTATTAAATTATTTGTCTTTTCTCGGCCCCTTTTCCGGATTTATCCCCGGTATTAGGAAGCTGAGGTCCTTTTTTGTTAGTTACGTTGTTTGTGTTTGCCTGCCTATTCTGTCGGTTGGAAAACATGCTTTAATTTTACAGAACTATTTTAAGGTCGTGAAACAAACATAAATTAAAGCAGATAAAAGTAAGATGCCCGAGTATCTGGCCGGTTGGCAAATTGAAGCCAGATAGATTAAAAGGTGTTTCCCTTCCTAACGAGGCAAGCAATTGACAGTCAAAACGCGGGACGTAATCGATTTTACTGATATCATTACCTCAACGGCTCGACAACGGCGGTTTAAATCTACACGGTCTTATTTACTATATACAGACATCAAAAATCGGTTTATGAATGGGGGTGATTGTCCAAATTTACATTAAAGGACACCATGCAAAAAAGTATCAATGTTTGCACGATTGGGTCGATGATTTCTGTTTAGAAACAATGTGATCTTATAATATGTTGTCTCATGCCAATTATACTATATTACATCGTAAACATAACATGATAACATGGCAGAAGTGTACCGCGAGACCTACTATTGCCAGAGGCCAATATTTAAAGATAAATACCAATTTGCACAGATCAGATTAAAATAAAAGAGCTGATGGGGCACGGGATACATTTGTGAGATATGATTTATTATTGTGGCAGTTTCTGTTTAAGGATCACAAAATTCATAATGCATACATCAGCGTGCTGGACGGTTATGTTTTTGTTTACCCACTCAATTAAACTGTGGAAATGCAGATTTCTGCAACACGACTTGGCTTTATCAACAAAAAAACTTGAACTGAAAAATACGATTTGCCCTACCACCAAAAAAGTAAATAGTTGCAGTTAATGGCTCTGTTATGTTGCAGTTCGGTGACTGTTTATTCCGTTGTTGAACTATTACAGCTATTTTTAAATTGGGTAGTGTTATTAATATTTAATTCATATTTACGATTACAACCCATTTAGTTATTTATTAATGTGCATGTTACTGCTATGCAAGAGTAATGTTTACTAATCATACTTAAGCCATTGCATTACATTAAATGACACTGCAATTGAAGCAAACAGTAGCGCAATATCACTTTAAATATTATGTCCATACCGTTAAGTGATAAACTCGCGTACTAATGCTGAAGAAGCATTGAATCAGTAACGCAATGCCTGGCATAAACAATTGTTAATCCCTCGGTGACCGCCTGGCCCCTAGACGCGCGTCAGGTTGAATTGCATTCGAAGCAATCTCGGACCAGACTGACCCTGAGCAGAAACTAGTTTTTCTGACTCTGGTAGTTTCAGCTAAAAGCACATTGGACGACCTTTATTTTCGAGTTACAATTCATATTGTGCGACCTTTCTGAGTTTTTAATTTGATGTTTAATTTGTTTGTGGTTGATGTTAACATTGTCTGCAGCTGAATATATTTTCCCCCAAAAGTAAGGTTGCAGTGGAGTGACTTCTGCTCATTTGTAAATGTATCCTTTGTTTTTCTTTTAAAGCAAAAATTGCATTTTCGCATCTTGATTATTCAAACTAAGAAAAAAAAATCACAAATTCCTTACTTATTCCTAGTGACGCAGATTTAACTTTAACATTTAAGAATAAAGCGATTTACAGATGGGAGTTTCAATTCTTTCATCAAACTGCGCATTTCCTTTGACTTGCATGTCGAGTATAATAATTGTGAATTTTCACTAAAGACATTTCCTTTGCATTATCGTATTTATCGCAGCTAAGTACAAAACGCAATTAAATTATTGCAGGAAAAGAACCCTGTCAAGTTTTTAAAATCATCACTGATTAGAAATAGACTAGATTACTGAGATCTCGGGTATATGTGTTTCTTAAAGCCGTTGTATCTTATCTTTGAATATACGTGGTCATGCACAAGTAGCTTTTCTCTTGATTCGTTTGGGAAAAGGTGCTGACTGTCTATTTTCATCCTATATAATACACCAATGGACGCAATGTGAAATAAAGGAAGGATATAATTTCACCAGGCGATGTCTGGAATGTAATGAATGAAAGAATACAGACTAAATTCATGATACCCAGTCCTGGATTGTTTCGGAAAGTTACACTGCTCAGAATGATTGTTTTTGTATTTTATAGATATAAATATATATTAAACTATTTATATAAAATAATTAGATGCCTATGCTGTTAATTTGATTGGAAAAATAACTGATAAGTACATTTTCATCATGCAGATGCAAAGGGATCTATAAGAGAAATAATTCTACCCAAAGGGCTAGACCTTGACCGACCCAAGCGCACCCGAACATCTTTCACAGCTGAGCAGCTGTATCGTTTAGAAATGGAGTTTCAACGCTGTCAATACGTTGTTGGCCGGGAGAGAACAGAACTGGCTCGTCAGCTCAACTTGTCTGAAACTCAGGTAGACATGGGCAGTTATTTATAAACTAAACATCATAAAGTTATGTTTTGTTGTGCTATAGCTTAAGATTCTTTTTCTAAAGGCTCAAGATGGATATCTATCAATACACCAACATTTGAAAAAAATCCATGTACTGATATTTTTAATTTTATGATATGGTGAAGATTAATTACATTTTTTTGGACACATTCCTATTTATTTTAATGGTTAAATAGAGCAATAGTTGTAATAGATCTGAGCCTTAAACCTAAACCATATCAGCGGTTTCCATAAGCACGAGTATTTGACAGTTATAAAAATATATAATTGGATTCGCCTAGCCATAGATAATTTTTCCTTATGCATTCGGTGATTACAGTCCATCATCCCTCCGAAAATTAAGTATAATTTGGAATCATAATAATAAAGGCAACTTACCAAATGTCCAGCTGGCCAATTGTTCAAATGTGGCCTGGCTGTGTCTTTTTGAATTGATATCAGGACAAAACAGTAAATGTGACAGGCTGTGCGTGGGAAACTATTCATCTTGCCCATATATTTATTCTAATATTACTTTCAACTGCTGCTTTGAGCAGTTAAAAACATGATCTGTATTGTTTTATCTTTAACTGTAATGTTTTATCTTAGTGGCTTAGTGTACTGCAAAATACATTTGATCAGTTGGTTAATATGAATACAGTTCACTAAGCCAGTATGCTTTGTGTTTCATACCAATAGTAAAAACGATTCCTGCATTATTTTGTTTCGCCCAGGTCGGACAATTGTATTTTGTCAAACATTTGCCATATTTACCGAAGTAATAATCGGGCAGCCTCAACAAACATTGTGCTGAAATCAGCTTACCCATTCTATCAACCGTGCTGAATATCCCAAAATAACTTAATTCGGAAACGCATTTTTGTTTTATTAATATGCAAGTTACAAATCACAATAAACTATGTGGAGGATAATCCTATGATGTTTCGTGTCCATGTTGGAAGAGAAGTGTAAATTTTCGTGTCAGCACTTTCAGTTTACATTTAAATGTCTCTAATCCAATAGCTAAATGGAAGTGTACTTAAAAAATGGACGAATTCTATGTTTGTCACCTTTCAGGTCAGACATAGATATATTATTGATGTACATATTTTGTCACTGGGTTATGTTGAAGCGTTGGCCTAAATCCGGCTTGGCGAATAAGCACCAGCGTAGATTCAAGGCTGCTGTATAAGTAAGTGATGTACTGTGTATTACAAAATAAAACAGGTGAAAGTCTGGTTTCAAAACCGACGCACGAAGCAGAAGAAAGACCAAGGGAAAGATTCCGACGTTCGCTCGACAGCCTCTGAGACCGCAGCAACCTGCAGCGTTTTAAGGCTCCTGGAACAAGGAAGGCTTCTGTCGCCGCCTGGATTGTCCGGTATCCTGCCTTGTGCCACCAACAACCTGGGATCATCTCTGTGTTCCCCCATCGTCGGCCTTGGCACCACGTTGGGCACATCGTCACTCACGGTGGGGACATCTGGAGCACCGACACTGAGCACCACCCACCCCGGACACAGCGTCTTCAGTATGCCGGTACCATCTCTTATTGGCACGGTAGCCACAAGGCTCGCTTCACCCTTAACTGTTACCAGTTCTTTGACGGGGAACTTGCATGAACTTTCTGCTAGGTACTTGAGTTCTTCAGCTTTTGAACCTTATTCAAGAAATGGGAAAAGAGAAACGATGGACAAAAAAATAATGGACTGACAGATACTTTCAGGAAACACATTCTGTTGACCCATGAGGGCTGAATTAAAAAAAATATTGGAAATTAACAATCGTGTAACACGTAGGCATACATATTATGCACATATACCCCACTCCCAAAGATGCAGCTAGTCAGTTTAAACCGTCATAAGCAACTCTCGTTCGATTTGGGGTGGGGGGAGGGGAGTGATATTCAATGCTCCAACATCACTTTTAAACCAGGCCATACTCCAAACCTCTAAATGGTATCAAGATCTAGTACGGAGCTCTGGCGACAATGTGACAGGCTGTGCGAGTTCATAACGCAGTCAATTTATTTGGCTTGTCGAATAGTACAATATAATTTTGGATATTTTTGAATTGCAGCTCGGGCAAGTCATCCAACATAAAAGGTAATTTTTACGTCTAGTTCCTGAAGGATTAAAGTATTCGATGTTCATGTTGCTTGTTCTAGCTCAGTTAGATCTGTCATAAATGAAGGTGGTGCGCTGTTTGGTCTTTTGTATAAAAAAAAGTATATTGTTTTAAACACATGCCACCAAAATCCTGATGTATAGCTTTTATTATAGTATAATAATTTGAAGGATGTAAAATCTGAAATTGTATTTTATTGTAAATTATTGATTAACGTCCGTAATTAATAGACTAATGATTTAATGAAACGGCGGTGGCTGTATTTAAAGTTAAATAGTGTCGAATGAAAGCCCTTGCTACTAACTTGATCTGTATTTTGTCATTTGTTATCTTTTGCATGTTGTAAGTGTGAAAATACATGTGACTGAAATGTTAATAGCTGTGGTTTCTTATTCCCATCAAAAAACACCCTTCTCGGCATTGAGAATGAATTATTTGCGATTTTTCTGAGAAACACAACGCTCATCTTTAAAACGGGACATATTTCATTGTGTTTTTGAGTTTAAAAAAGACAAATTAAAATACAGTATGTCATTTACGTTTTCCATTCCCTTACAACAATCTAGGCAACATGTGATCTTATTTGTATTTATTATTGACCATCAGGTCCCATACAACTTTGTATTTGGCGTAAATGCCAACAAAAATGGTGGTTGTTAACAAAAATCAGTGAATATAAACATGTAATCAAATATTAGTTCACTACACCACTTGTTTGGAATAAAGGTGGCAGAGCATTCATTGCAAACAAAGGAGCTCCACACATCGTTATACAAGGGACATCTCCAACGAAATCAACAGAATAGATTAAAATGAAACAGATTCCTCCATGTTGCTGAATATTTTGGCATTGTTATTACGTGCTGCTGTTAATATGATATATATGTTCTCTATAGAAAACTATCCAAACGGGGGCAATATCTTATTAATGTAGTAAGCAATCCATTTTGGCTGAAATTATTTGTTGTCCTTGTGTATTGGCTCAATTATCTGACGTCATTCTCCCGTCCAAATGACCCCAGTTACGAACTTCCGGCACAATTTAGTCTTCCTGCGTCTTTCAAATTCGGAGAAAAAAACATTGGTAGAAGAGGTTTCCCAAAACCACGAATATTAGTCTTTTGAATATCTCTTGGAAAATCCAACAATGATGTTTTAATTATTTCCAACAAAGGGAACCGTTTTAAGTTTTACTAGACCAAGTGCAGACCCGTTCGGTCTGTTTCCCCAACGGCGTTTGCGGGGCCGGGGGGGGGGGGGGGGGGGGGGGGGCTGCGGCATCACACTCGCATTAACCACCCCCCAAACACACAGGTGGGGTGAGAAGAGGGGAGGGAGGGGAGAGGAGAAGGAGGAAACGGGACAGATTTGGGAGGGAAAGGAGAGCGGGGTAGGGGGAGAGAGATGTGGGGGATGAGGGAGGAGGGAGGGAGGGGGAGGGGTGGGGGGAAGAGGGGAAAGAGTGGGTGGAGGAGATGGAGGGGAAGGGGGAGAGGGCTAGGGGATTGATTTACTTTCCCTTGGTCTCTTCATTTTTTCCTCTTTAATGGTTGGTTCTATGTCATTTTTGGGGTGTATAGCGCTGGGTGGAGAGTTGAGGGTGAGAGAGAAACATAGAAACATAGAAATTAAACGTGCAGGCAAGGAGGCCATTCGGCCCTTCGAGCCTGCCCACCATTCATTGATCAATGGCTGATCCATCCCACTCATGTATCCTGTACCTGACTTTTCTCCATACCCCCTGATCCCATTTAGCCACAATGGCACATCTAACTCTCTCTTAACATAGAGCCAATGAACTGGAGGCATCACTACCTTCTGTGGCAGAGAATTCAGAGATCACCATCTCTGTGTGAAAAATGTTTTTCTCGTCTCTGTCCTAAAGGATTTCCCCCTTATCTTTAAACTGTGACCCCTTGTTCTGGACTTCCCCAACATCTGGAACAATCTTCCTGCATCTAGCCTGTCCAACCCCTTAAGAATTTTGTACGTTTCTATAAGATCCGCCCTCAATCTTCTAAATTCTAGCGTGTACAAGCTGAGTCTATCCAGTCTTTCTTCATATGAAAGTCCTGACATCCCAGGAATCAGTCTGGTGAACCTTCTCTGTACTCCCTCTATGGCAAGAATGTATTTGAGCATTGGGCATTGTGACATCACACGATGGTACGTTCACCAGCGGCTGGGGCTCCTGCAAAGGCATATGTAAATGGATCCATTCCGATTGGACATATGTGAACATTGGGCATTGTGACATCACACAATGGAACGTTCACCATGGGCTGGGGCTCCTGCAAAGGCATATGTAAATGGATTCATTCCGATTGGACATCTGTGAGCATTGGGCATTGTGACATCACACGATGGAACGTTCACCAGGGGCTGGGGCTGGGGCTGCTTCTATGGGTGAGAAACCAGTTTTTTTTTTGAAATATTGGGGGTGGGGGGGTGGGGGGTGAGAAGGATTTGATTAAAATTGTGTACATAAACACAACGAAATGTAATCAGGAGTGGATACTTTAAAAGAAAAGTGAAATCACTACCGAAATGGAAAAGATCACGGCGATTCTGCGTCCGGTTTCGGAGTAGCAAGGAATCAAAGGAAGAAAGGCGGCCGGACGGACGGACGCCGGGCGCCAGACGCCGGCAGCCACACAGTTTTAAAGATAGACTAGACCAAGTGCAGACCCGTTAGGTCTGTATCCCCAACGGCGTTTGCAGGGGGGGGGGGGGGGGGGGGGGGGGCTGCGGCATCACACTCACATTAACCACCCCTTATCCTTAAACTGTGACCCCTTGTTCTGGACTTCCCCAACATCTGGAACAATCTTCCTGCATCTAGCCTGTCCAACCCCTTAAGAATTTTGTAAGTTTCTATAAGATACCCCCTCAATCTTCTAAAATCTAGCGAGTACAAGCCGAGTCTATCCAGTCTTTATTCATATGAAAGTCCTGACATCCCAGGAATCATGCTGGTGAACCTTCTCTGTACTCCCTCTATGGCAAGAATGTCTTTGAGCATTGGGCATTGTGACATCACACGATGGAACGTTCACCAGGGGCTGGGGCTGGGGCTGGGGCTGCTTCTATGGGTGAGAAGCCAGTTTTAAAAAAAATATTGGGTGGGGAGGGGGAAAGGATTTGATTAAAAATGTGTACATAATCACGACGAAATGTAATCAGGAGTGGATACTTAGAAAGAAAAGTGAAATCTCTACCGAAATGGAAAAGATGTCGGCGATTCTGCGTCTGGTTTCGGCGTAGCAAGGTATCAAAGGAAGAAAGGCAGCCGGCAGCTGGACGGACGGACGCCGGCAGGCACACAGTTTTATATAATAATAGATAGATAGATAGATAGATAGATAGATAGATAGATAGATAGATAGATAGATAGATAGATGTATCCCCTGCATCCACGCCAGAATGTTATATTTTGAGAGGTTCGTTTTAATAGCAGCTTTTAAAAAAGGATTGCCAGTGCTCTTGAAATCAACGCCATATAATTGTACAAAGTAGCAGCAGAAAGAATATCAGGTGAAATCCGTCGAGTTATAGCAGATCACACCCGGCGCTGTAATTCCATGACCATTCTGAAATATTTGTTGCATATGCTCTTTATCAACATTTGTGAGTGTAGAAACAATAGTTGACTTAGTTCCAACAAATAGAGGTCATTCTACATGTGGATACCACTCTGGGGGAAGCGCCTCTACATTTATTTAGGTTTAAATTGTTAGCACCATATAAGAGCCACGTCCGCTTTAAGATGGGATATGTATTTTCAGTCGACATGTTGAAACCAATACGTCGGCCCTATACTAACTACTATAAATCATTCAAACATGTAAACTATGAAATGCTGTTGACCGTTTGCTTCTTATTCCCTACATGATCGGGGTTGCTCCGGAAGATAAAATAGGATTAAGATATGTAAATGTAACTGTAATCTGTTACACCGCGTGTCCTTGCTGGGTAACTTCTAAAATTCTCGAAACTCCGGGAGGTTTTAAAACTTTAATAATGGACAAGAGGGTATTAGTAAATTTATGATCAAAATACAAATGAATGGAAATGAACTATTTTGAAAGGGGTATGACAAATATATAAAATAATATTCGGATTAAATAGATTTTTTATTTCTAGATGGCCCGCCCCTGTCATTTGAGTTAAAAATAAAATAAAATAACTTTACACCAACTATAACAGAAACTCTGCAAACGGCTTCATGCTTGAAATCATTTCAAATGTATCTGTGAAGGCAGAAGTTTGTCCACACATAAGTGATCTTAGACTCTTTTTAACTGGGTTGGGGCACATCCATATTTGGCTATCCTCTCCCCTTTCCGATCTCCACTTTATTCCCATCAGCATGAATTCGTTTACTCCGAATTTTTCTCTCTCTCGCGGGAAGTTTCGAGTGTCATATCAAAAGAGTATTACACGATTTCGGTGAGATTTGCAACGTTTGCACATCCGCATATTCCAGGCATATGTCACCAATGGGTCGATGAAATTCCTTTGCTATAGTTTGTCAGCCCGTACTTCCCATTTTGTCTAAAATACAAACAAATGTTCCAAATTGCAAACACATCTGATATGACCGAGCTTTGATTGAGTGTGGATAGATCTGGCTTCTGTCAACGCCTTAGTGAATAACCCAACGTAAAGCCTGAAATTGTAGGTTTGGGGAATGAATCAGACACTAGGCATTTTCACCACACCCGGCATTGCGCTGTCGACTGACAATTTATTCAAATAATCCAGGTGTCAATAAAATACATATTGTTTATATTGTATTATACCAGCTAGCAACGCAGATCGACCATGGCCTGAGACAAAGGAAGATTGTTGTTTATATCATATTGAACGTCTTTTGTCACTCGAGGTTTCCTGATATCGCGGAGCAAAAAGTTCAACTGCTGATGAAACTCTTCCGACCCAGTCCAGTATTTGAACATCGTGAGATACATGCCGCAAAAACATTTGTTGTTACATTTTCTATATCTTCGGTAATATTGAAGAAATTCGTGTTATTTTTACCGATAGTTGAGATGGACCAGCATCAGTGGCAACATGTATAAAGACAAAGAGGATGAGTTCAGACAATGGAGAATAGGTTTGAACCAAAGTCTAATGAAATAGTCTAAATTTTACCACACTTCCACAGATAATATTCGTAACGCCTGTTATAAACTACAAGCCCAGGCTCCGCATCTTTAATTTTTTCATTAACAATTGGCGAAATTATCTGCCTATTCTGAAAAACCCCCAACGCCGTGCATTTCATTCGCTTTAAGTATTGGCATAAGTACAACTGCAGTGATACTTATTCCACCTTTCATTTTGTAAAGCCTTGAAATGATCTTGGCTACATACTTATTCTGATAAAATTCGTGACATTTCGTTGGATTAATTCGGATATCAAGCTGCCACAAAAGGTGGGCTGCAGCAACGTTTCACTGTGTGTTGGAATGAATCACAGGTAATGTCAAATTGTTAGAACCCATGGAAACGTCCCATACTAACTTTGGTGCTGTTTCAGCATTGAATTTAGCGGGGGGGGGGGGGGTATTATTTTGTGCCTTTCAGAAATATAGACATTTATATTGGCTGTTTACTAACTAATCAACGGCTAATGAACAGCGATTTTCCATTAGCTAGAAATAATGACATACAAAAACATAGCATGTATTTAAAGGACACTGTAGTAGTTACTAGCGCATTCAGTATCAACCAACCCTTGGAAACTTTGCATTCTAACCTCTAAAGTGCCTCAATAAAATGTAATCGGTCTTAAAAGACTCGGCATTTTGGTAGGGATGCGTGGTTTTGCACAGATAGCGGGTATTGAACAGACAACGTTGCAGTGAAGATGTCGGAAGAAGGGGAAGTGGAAGGTTTGGGACATGCAAATCAAAAGAGTGACCTTGGTAAAAGGCTATTCACTGCACACAGAGAAATTGTCCTTTACAGCCCCGGAGTGAAAATCCACATAATAGGTTTCCCACACCCACACCGAGATTACTTTATCGACCATGTAAAGTATATTCCCCAGTCGTATTATTAAACATCATGCTGTCAGCTTTTGTACACTTTAAACTTATACTTTCAGAATATATTGGGACACGATCATTTTAATGAGAATGCGATTTATCTAGGACATGACACCTCTTATCTGTGTGTTCCCAGTCGGAGTTAATGTTTTGTAAATAGGTTTAAGGTGAGGGGAAATTTGAAAGCGGGTGTGCGGGGCAAGTGGTTTACGGAGAGCGATGGGTGCCTGGAACGAGCTGCCAGAGGTGGTGCTGGAGCAAGGCACGATGGTGCCGTTTAAGAGGCTTTTAGATAGGCGCGTGGAGATGCTTGGAATGGAGCAGTATGGATCATGTGTAGGCTGATCAGATTCGTTTGCAGAGTCATAGAGTCATACAGCGTGGAAACAGGCCCTTCGGCCCAACGTGCCCACGCTGACCAACATGCCCCATCTACACTAGTCCGATCTGCCTGCGTTTGGCCTTCTAAACCCACCCATCTACCCGTTCAAATGTTTCATATTGTTTATCTTAGCATCATATTCGGCACAGACACTGTGGGCCGAAGGGCCTGGTCCTGTGCTATAGTTTTATATTGCGAATGCAGGGAAATATATACATTGGGTAGCCAATGGATGCCTAACCTGCCTGGGGAATGCACCTTTTACACCGGGCCTCACACCTGCTCCTGTACCGTGTCAGCATAATCTTTCATACCTATTCCTCCAATACCCTCATACCCCCCCCCCCCACCCCCCCTCCACTCGCCACCCTTCCCCTCCCTCCCTTTGACCTCCTGAACGAGATTGTCAACTTCATGATAAATATGTGGCAGTTTTATGTAGCGAGGCCAGGCCCGCCAGGAAACGAATGGAGACTGAACGTATTTGTTCCACAGATGATCCTTTCATACAGAAGAAGGGGGACACTTCCATTCTGAGAACCTGTACCGACTACAAATCCGCGATCCCTAAATGCCACCCCACTATGCTTGATTGGTATTGGGAAACAAAGAATTACGGATGCTGGTTTACAAAAAAAAACAGTGCTGGAGTAACTCAGCCGATACCTCACCCATTCCGTCTCTCCAGAGATGCTGCCTGTCCCGCTGAGTTGCTCCAGCTTTTTGTGTCTATCTTCAGCATTTCTGAAGAACATGGCTAGCCGACGTTTCGGGTCAAGACCCTTCTTCAGGCTCAAATGCAAACTCCTTATATGGAATTGGTTTCATAGACTAACGAGACCAACATCTTTCACATCCCTTCATCAATACAAACGGGGATGGCCACGATTGCACAAGGTTATTTTCTTGCTTGTCGAGGCTAGTGTGCAGTTAAGGATATAATGTAAGCATTGGGGGGAATGGTTGGCAGAGCATCGATCCACATTAATTGCATCATATCGCTATCCTCTCGCCACATTGAACATACGCCGATAACAACCACTACCATTGGGCGCACAATATACTTTTCACCGAAGCAACAAAAATGCGCACTTTTTTGTTCCTCATTCGTGATGGGGTGCTGGGCAAATCATAGATCCCAGCATCATATCAATAACCGACCAGTCACACTGGCTCTATGGGACTTGGAACCGTAGGGTTGTTGCTGTGTTCCGAGATTCTGTCAACTCAGTTCAAGAAAATGACCTAATTGGAAGGATGTTCCCAATTCAGTTTTGTCCAAAGTGATGCCCGGGGGGGGGGGGGGGGGGGGGGGGGGAATGCATCTACTAAGCCAGTTTTCATGAAACTGTTTCCTGTGCACTTGATTTTGTTGATGTTTTTATTTATTTCTCTATGCCTGTTTAAATTTCATTGGCCCGAAGGCCTCTGAATCGCTGCCTAATTCTGTCGATGCTTATATTTCTTTCTCGAATGACTTTTATAATTTCATTGCCTTAAAGCCCAGGAATAGCTGCTTCAAGTGTTTTGCTTTATTGATTGTTTGATGCTAAATCGGAACAACAGAATCTGCTATTACCTAGGTGTTCAGAAACTGCATCTTAAGGGGTACTGTATAGTTGAAGCTAGAACCATGGCAAGGTTGCAGGTCATGGACATTCCCACCACTGAAGCTAACAAAATGTGTGAGGTCATGAGGTCAGCCTACATGAATGATCTTTGGTGCACATGGTGGATCTGGTATCCAAAATGGGCTTTGGGAGGTATTTGGGAAATGGATCCAAATGCTCTACACAGGCTTTGGCCCATCGGGTCCGCACCGACCAGCGAGCCCCACATATTAACTCTATCCCACACACACTAGGGACAATTTTTACATTTACCAAGCCAATTAACCTACATACCTGTACGTCTTTGGAGTGTGGGAGGAAACCGAAGATCTCGGAGAAAACCCACGCAGATCACGGGGAGAACGTAAAACTCCGTACAGACAGCAACCGTAGTCGGTATCGAACCCGGGTCTCCGGCGCTGCATTCGCTGTAAGGCAGCAACTCTACCGATGCGCCACCGTGCCGCCCTGAGTTATTCCAGCACTTTATGTCTTAGTAAACTAGCATCTGCAATTCCTTCTGTCTCCTCTCTGATCTACATGGATATCTATAGTGCAATCCAAAAAAATATGTGGGAAATGGGTAGATTCCCCACAGGTCTGCAATCAGGCAGGGTTGCCCGCTCTCCTCTGTCTCGTTTGTTTGCTGCATCGAACTGTTTGCTGAATTGATCAGGTTGAGAGCATAAGGGGGTTGCATTTGTAGTGTCTCCTCCCTATCTCTTCATGTTGTCCTATACACCTGAGACATAATTTATTGACTGTGATCACAATAAACAACAAGAGTGACCCAAATGTACTTCAAAATCCACTCAAAAAATGATATAAGTTCTGACCCTCATGATTAGTTACACCTTTTGAAACTAAATTAATTTTGTACCAAGTCTTAACTGTGGGTTATGGGTGGAAACTTCTACTTTTGGGATATCCTGTACTTATATAGTTAACTTCAATGACAACCCATCTCCTAACTCAAATGACAACTAAACATACTGCATGTACACTAGTACACTTATACTTGGATCTTGGATCAGGTCATACTCTCCCAGTGCCTTATGATTGAGGTTAAGTATGCTCTGATCCAAGTATTGCTTTAGCATTCCATCTCTATCTTTATGGACCAGAGATCTGCTTCACCAACAACTATTGGGAGGGGGGGGGGGGGGGGGGGGGGAGCTCACAATTGACAGTTAAGTGTGGCAAGGAAGTGCTGTCCTAGAGTCTTCAGAAAGCTTTAGATAAAGTCCTAAATAAGAGATTAGTGTGCAAGATTAAAACATACAAGAATAGTGGGTACTATACTAACATGGATTGATAACAGATGAATATACTGGAAAGAGAGAGTAGGAATAAGTGGCTCTTTTTCTAGGTTGGAGGCAGTGACCAGTGGAATGCCACATGGATCCGTTTTTGGGCCTCAGCTATTCACACGATATATCAATGATTTGGATGAGTGGACTGGATGAAGCATTACTGAGCTTGTAGATGACACAAAGTTGAGGAGTGGGGGGCTGAGAACTATGTGCAGGATGCAAAGAAGCTCTGTTGTGGTGTAGACAAGTAGAGAGAGTGGTTAAGTGCATAACAGATGCAGTATAGTGAGGTTATCCTTTATAGATCTAAAAATTGAAAGACAAATTATTACCTGAATACAGCTGGACTGGGAAAGTGAGAGATGCAAAAGGACCTGGATGTCCTTGTACATCATTTTGTGAACATGTGCATTTGGGTGCAGCAAGCGTTAAAAGAGCCGTAATCTCATTAAGTGGTGGAAGAGGCTTGAGGGGCCAAATGGCCTTCTCTGTTCAAATGTCCCACCTACCAAAAGAGTCACAATTCCCCTTTGTACTGAGGAGGCAAATCTTGAAGAAACTCTTTTAAACAACAAGTGAATGGAGAGATAAAAAGATGCAGGAAACATCTCTAGACAATGAATGTAGAATTCTTTGGATCTTATTTTTCATTCTATTATTTTACTTTCACTTTTGTTCTTATCGTATGTAAATTACATTTGTATTTTTGTAATTAAAGTTTTATTTTATACATCTTTCACTTGCTGTTGGGTTTAAGGCCTTCATTATGTGAAAACCACCTACAGATGCTTCAAATATTTCAGCAAACGAAAAGATTTCAAAGGTTAGTATTATAGCAGTTTAATCTTTGATGAGTACCAATGCACAGAGCAATGAAGAAGAATATTATCAGTCCAAAATTGCCCTCTCTCGTCATGGATCATAGAAAGATACAGCACAAGAACAGGCCCTTTGGCCCACAATGTCTGTGCCGAGCATGATGCCAAGTTAAACAATCTTCTCTGCTTGCTTTATCAGCATGTGAATCATACCCCCTCAATTCGCTGCATGAACGTGTCTATTTAAAAGCCTCTTAAATGCTGCTATCATATCTGCTTCCACCACCAGCCCAGGCAGTGCATTCCAGGCAGCTATCACATCCCTGTGTAAAGAAACCCACCTGCCCCTCTCATCTTATAGTATGCATATTTGTTGTCCTCCATTGGTCCAGTTCCAAAGCCATAGCCTAATTTATTTCTGCTGAACAACTCACAAATCTATGTGTATGAAAGAACTACAGATGCTGGTTTAAATCGAAGGTCGACACAAAATGCTTGAATAACTCAGCGGGTGAGGCAGCATCTCTGGAGAGAAGGAATGGGCGACGTTTTGGGTCGAGACCCTTCTTCAGACCCTAATTCACAAATCTAAATTGAAATCCCGAGCTGGAAATTAACCTGGGCTCAGATTCATTTAAATAATTTAAAAGAGGGGACTTGAGTCTAATGCGAGTATTCCAAGTAATTTTCTACCAGCTCACCTCCAGAGGCAGCTTCCCCATCAAGCTAGTCCCTTGGATTTTAGACTTTAGAGATACAGCGTGGAAATATACCCTTTGGCCCACCAAGTCCGTGCTGACCAGCGATCAACCCACTAGCATTAAGTGCACACTAGGGACAATTTATAATTTTATCGGTCAATTAACCTACAAACCTGTATGTCTTTGGAATGTGGGAGAAAACAGGATCACCCGGAGAAAATCCACATGGTCAGGGAGAATGTACAAACTCCATACAGACAGCACCCGTAGTCAGAATCAAACTCAGGTCTGTGGTGCAGTAAGGCAACAGCTCTACCAGTGCATCATTGTGCCACCTAGTCCTGGGTTGGAAGGGGATAGGTCATGGTAAATGGTGTTCTTCAGCACTGTGGAGACAAGGGTTACGCAGCAAAATGAATGATTGCTGTCCACTATTTTGGAAACAGATGCAGATTTGTTCATTTGCATATCTGGAAGAAAGGATTGATAAGAGGCTCATCATTAATATATTCAAAATCTCATCATAATCTTGTCATTGGTAGTTTCTCTCTGCGTCTCCATTTTTTTCCTTTAGTCTTCTTCTCTCTCTATTACTTTCTCTCATCTCTTTCTCCCTTTATCTTTACACTTTAAAAAAACTGAAGCTATGTAAGAAATCTGTAATTAAATTGTCGCTTACTATTATTTATACATATGCTTCTAATAAAAAATATATATTTAAAAAAATATATATATATTCAAAATGGGCTGACACCTTGTTGAAAGTGCCTACCTTCACCCCCATTAATCTGTGACACCTGCTCTAACCACCCTAACACCATACCAATAAACATGTACTCGTTTTATGATAGAGATGGTAGAAACATTTTCTGCTGGTGCTGAATCCACGAAAAGAGTGCATAATTTTGAAATCTGAACCAGATCTCCAAAGATGCAAATTGCTGGAGCAACTCAGGTGATCAGGCTGCATCCCTGAAGAATAATAATAATAATAATAATAATAATAATAATAATAATAATAATAAAAATAATAATAATAATATCTTTTATTGTCATTGCACATATGTGCAACGAGATTTGGTATGCAGCTTCCATCCGATGTCATAACTTAAACAACTAATAAAATTTAGATTTAGATACCCCGAGAACATGGTTTATAAAAAGAACAGTAAAACAGTAAAACAGTCAAAACAGTCTAAAGTGCAAATGTGTCTGTGCGACGTGACCATCCGAGGGAGACAGTTCATGGGGGTGGGGGGCACTCAGCAGGGCCGGTTCAGAGCAGTTATAGCTCTGGGGATGAAGCTGTTCCTGAGTCTCGAGGTGCGGGCGTAGAAGGCCTTGTAACGTCTGCCAGAAGGTAGGAGTTCAAACAGTCCATTACAAGGGTGTGAGGAGTCTTTATGGATGCTGACGGCCTTCCTGAGGCACCGTGTGTGGTAGATGCTCTCCAAGGCTGGTAGCTGTGTCCCAATAATCTTCTGCGCTCTGTGGACGACGCGCTGAAGAGCTCTCCTCTCTGCCTCCGTGCAGCTGAGATACCACACAGAGATGCCATACGTTAATATGCTCTCTGTGGTGCTGCGGTAGAAGGCCGCCAGCAGCTGTTGGGGCAGACCAGTCTTTTTCAATGTTCTCAGGAAGAACAGTCGTTGCTGTGCCTTCTTGACCAGCGCAGCAGTGTTGGTGGACCATGTGAGGTCCTCTGAGATGTGAGTGCCCAGAAACTTAAAGCTGGACACTCTCTTCACACTGTCCCTGTAGATGGAGATTGGGGCGTATTCCCCATTATGTGTCCTCCTGAAGTCGATAATCAGCTCCTTGGTCTTGGAGGTGTTTAGGGACAAGTTGTTACATGAGCACCAGTCCGCCAGGTTCTGCACCTCCGTTCTGTATTTTGTTTCATCACCGTTGGTGATCAGCCCAATCACTGTTGTGTCGTCTGCAAACTTCACGATGGTGTTGGTGTCGAATGCAGGAACACAGTCGTGAGTGAAGAGGGAGTAGAGCATGGGGCTTAGTACACAGCCCTGTGGTGTGCCGGTGCTCAGGGTGATAGTGGAGGACAGGTGCGGGCCCAGTCTCACTGCCTGCGGTCGCTCCGTCAGAAAATTCAGGATCCAATCGCATATCGGCGAACTGAATCCTGGCGAAATTGGATAGGTGATGTTTTGGACGAATATCAGAAGAAGAAATGTCACCTATTCATTTTCCCCATGGTTGTTGTCTGACTCACTGAGTTACTCCAGCACTTGGTGTCTTTTTTTCATTCAGGAAAGGTTAGGAACCACTACTTTTTACATTCAGATGATAAATTAACATGGAACTTTCTTCCACAAAAATGTAGTAGATGCATGCAGCCAATAGATTTAATCCTAGAATGAATATATTTTGGCTAACTGAGATTAATTACTGAGGAATATAGAATCAATATAGGTAAATAGAGTCCAGATAACCCACAATATCATTAAATAATAAATTAAGCTCAAGGGGCCAAATCACCTCCTATTGTTCCAATGTTTCTATAAAGACCATAAATGGAGAGTGCTAATTGCACTTCGTCTTCTGTGATTTGTTTTTTAAGAGGTTAAACAGGAGAGAATATTTCTAGCATACCTAATATTATTCTGAAATGTATTGGTTCCCCTAGGGATAATGATGAAACATCATTACTGTCTCCAAAATTAAATTTACTACTTGGAACACATAATGACACAATGCAAACAGCATGTTACTTTGTAAATATCTCTGCTAATCAATCCCAAAATTCAGATTAGATTTTAAAAATGCCGGTTTAAATCAAGATACAAATACATTTACTTCGAACCAATCTCCACTTTCCATTTATATTACACATCTTTTGTCACTAGAATATATTTATTTGAATTAATTAGTCTAAATAAATTTCATTGCACAGCAGTAAATTGACAATGTTTATTGAAAATTATGCCGTTTAAGTTTGAGGCATCTGTATTTCTGAAATTTGACATACATAGTGAAAGAGTAGTTATTATAGCAGTGGCTATGCAATCAGATGATAATGGGTCTGAGTCAATGGGTAGCCTGACTCTCAATCTGCTGTTGTAGTAGGATAAGTGTTGTTAAATTATTGTGGTGCTGGTAGATAAAACATTCTATTTTGTAGAGAAACTTGTAATTTTCTAAACTACTGTGCTCTAAACATACATTGCATTCACAAAATAGCACTGATTAAAGTCATAAAAATGTTTATGTTATTTTTTCCAACTGAAAGAAGTGGCTTGAAAGCACTGTTCGTTCCTGTACTGATAATCTTTGCAATGTTTATTTTAACTTGCCCTATCTGATAGAAATAAGGAGGTTGTCATCAGGTTATACAGCATGGAAACCAGCCATTTGGTCCACCACATCAGTACTGACCAGTGGGCACTCATCCATATTAGTCCCATGTAGCCTTCTAAGGATAGGTGTCAAGTTCTCATCTTGAGACTTCTGAAACGCCGTGAGTGACTCCACTTCTATCAGTTTATCAGGCAGTTTATCAGGCATTTTCCACTCTCTTAGTGAAAAAGGTCTCTCTACAGATCCACTCTTCCCTTTTACTCAAAATCTATGTCCTCCAATGTTGTCTACCTCTGATACGAGGAAAGGTTTTCTGCCACCTGCCTTATCTACATCTGTCTTAATATTATGTCCCCACTTGACCCCCTCTGCTCCAAGGAAAACAGACCTAGCCCCTCCAGTCTCTCTGCTCTATCTCAGGCCACATCCAGGCGTATCTCCTCTGCATTCTCTCCATTGCTATCTCAATTGATTTAGTGTAGTGACAGAGTGGGATTCAGTACAACAGGTGAGGTCTGACCAATGTTTTATAAAGTTGGAGTATAACCCCTGCTCTTCTATTCAATGCCCCAATTAATGGAGGCTAGTTCCCTCCGGGGGTGAATCAAGTGCTATCGTATCGTATCGTATCGTATCGCATCGTATCGTATTGTATTGTATCGTATCATATCTATATTACTAAAAATAAGATCTTGACCACTTCCTGTTTATCTGAATCATGATTTTTGAAAAACTCTGCCACTTACGGCTGTGATTTTTGGCCATCTTACTCAGAAGTCCCCCTCCGTTGCGCAGGACAAGAGGATTTTTCCCATCGATTAAAAATAAAAGAGTTATTAATGTTTTAAAAATGTTCTCTCTGCTGCTCCCGCTGGTGGGAGGGGGGAGGAACTATAACACCCGGAAGTGTTGTGCCTCACTCAGTCTCTGCAAGATGGAGGAAGCGAGAGGGCCACATCTCTCTGAGCTGTGAATAACACTGAACACATGTCTACTCAACTGTGAGTGCCCTTAATGTGGTTTCAAAATGAAAATGTGGTTGCTTTGAAATGCTGCACTGCAAATGGTTGTTGGTGGCGGTAACCGCTTTGAAATGCTGCACTGCAAATGGTTGTTGGTGGAGGTAACTTATTTGTAATGCTGCACTGCAAATGGTTGTTGGTGGTGGTAAATTGACAACTTCCTGTTTGCACTGTATATTGATTTTAGATAAAATGCTACCATTTACGGCTGTGATTTTTGGCCATCTTAATCAGTCCCCATCCGCTCATCAGGTGCAGAGGATTCTTCCCATCAATGAAAAATAAAAGTGTTATTAGCATTTAAAAAAATGTTGAGAATCTCTCTCCTGTCAATCACACCATGAAGGCCACGCCTCTTCCGGTGTGGGGGGGAGGGATTATAAAACCCAGAAGTGTGGGTGTGGCTCAGTCTCTGCAAGATGGGGGAGAGAGAGATCACGGTTGTCTGAGCTGTGAATGAACTGAACACACTGAATGTCTGCTGAACGGTGAGTGTGGTGTTTATGTGGTGTTTTGTGCGGTTTTATGGTGGTTTCACCCTGTTTGAAATGGTATGAAACTGCATTTGAATATGGTGGCCTTGCACCCTGCTTGAAATGGTATGAAACTGCACTTGAATTTGGTGGCCTTGCACCCTGCTTGAAATGGTATGAAACTACACTTCAATTTGGTGGCCTTGCACCCTACCTGAAGTGGCATGAAACTGCACTTGAGTTTGGTGGCCCTGCACCCTGCTTGAAGTGGTAGGAAACTGCACTTGAATTTGGTGGCCTTGCACCCTGTTTGAAATGGCATTAAACAGCACTAGCATTTGGTGGTCTTGCACCCTACTTGAAGTGGCATGAAACTGCACTTGAGTTTGGTGGCCCTGCACCCTGCTTGAAGTGATAGGAAACTGCACTTGAGTTTGGTGGCCCTGCACCCTGCTTGAAGTGGTATGAAACTGCACTTGAATTCGGTGGCCTTGCACCCTGCTTGAAGTGGTAGGAAACTGCACCTGAATTTGGTGGCCTTGCACTCTGCTTGAAGTGGGATGAAACTGCAATTGAATTTGGCGGCCTTCCACCCTGCTTGAAGTGGTAAGAAACTGCACTTGAATTTGGTGGCCTTGCACCCTGCTTGAAGTGGTAGGAAACTGCACCTGAATTTGGTGGCCTTGCACCCTGCTTGAAATGGAATTTCAAGGAATAGCCGCGTGTCAACTGCTCGCCCACCAGCCGTGAGTGAGTTGCCAGCACATCAGGCTTGAGTGACTGAGCTGTCGCCCCAAGAATCCATTTGGCCCACAATGTCCATACTAGCCCTCTGGAAACCAGTCCCTTCAGTCCACGATACCCATCGCTCCAGGAAGCCCCCCCCCCCCCCCCCCACTGACCACCAATATTGGAATTGCTGGAGAGGTGGAATATTGTGTTGGGGGACTAGCCCTCCCTTGTGAACATGGGACCCAATGGGTCCCACTTAGTCTAGTAATATCCTAAATGTCCTTTTACGCATATTATCTACCTGTGCTGCTGCCTTCAAGGGTGGTGGTGTCATGCAGTAGCTGTACAGTTTACTGACTCCTTATTGATGACATTAAACTCTGTGGCATTATGGATTATGAGGAGGATGCAGAGTGGGCTCAAAGAAAGGATGAATGAATGGATGAGAAAATGGCAACCAAAATATATTGTGGAAAAACACGAGATTGTCCATTTTGGTAGAAAAATTAAAAAGCATTTTTTTTTAATGGAGTGGGATGTTCTTGTGCTTTAATCAATGAATGTTAACCTGCAGGTACAACAAGGGCTAAAAAGGCAAATGGTGTGCTCTACCTTATTACAAAAGGATTTATATATAAGAGTGCACATCCTATTGCAATTACATAGGGTCCTCTTGAGACCCCATTTGAAATCTTGTACAATAATCTGATCTCCCTACCTGAGAAAGGATATACTACTGATAGTGCTTCACCAAGCTGATTCCTGCAATTGTGGGTTTGTGCTATGAAGGGAGATTAAGCTTTCTGTGACTGTATGCTTTAGCTTTCAAACAATGAGCAGTGATTTCATTGAAATGTACACAGTTCTTACAGGGCTTGACGAGATTGATATTTTCCCAGACAAGCGTCTAGAACCAGGAATCACAGTCTCAAAATAAGCATTGGTCATTCAGAGGAGAGATGAGAATAACTTTCTTTGCCCAGAGAGTAATGAACCTTTGGAATTTATGTTTAAGAGAACTGTGGAGCTCGGTTCTTCACTGTACTGAAGACAGAGACCAATAATTTGTTGGACATTCGGTAAAATCAAGGTTTATGGGATAAATACAAGAAATGTTACTGAGCGTCACAGTGGCGCCACGGGGAGAGTTGCTGCCTTACACCGCCAGAGACCCGGGTGTGATCCTGACTACGGGTGCTGTTTGTACGGAGTTTGTACGTTCTCCCTGTAATCGCGTGGGTTTTGTCCGGGTGCTCCGGTTTCCTCCCACACTACAAAGACGTACAGGTTGTAGGTTAATTGGCTTCGGTGAGTTGTCCCTGATGTGCATAGGTTAGTGTACAGGGTTACTCCAGCATTTTGTGTCTACCTTAACGTACAGGGTCCCTACCTGGTCGGAGAGGCAGCTTTTCTCTGGGCTGCAGCTTCGACCCGTCCTCGCGGCCTACCAGCAGGCCTGGAGCGGCGTTTCCTGTTGCGGACCGCCCAGAACCTCGGCTTCGGCGACGGCACAGCGCTGGAGCGCTATTGTGGAGCGGGCGATTCCTTGCCTGGTTCGCCGCGCTGGAGCTCCGGTGAGCTGAGACCGCCGGGTAAAACATCGCGGAGCTGCGGGACTGTGGAGCAACCAACTGCGGGCGGCGGCGCCGAACTTTACACCGGGAGCCTGGGATCTCGCGACGAGATCGCCAGTTGTGGAGCTCCAACCGGCGCGGCCTTGTCGGCTTCGAAAGCCGCGGCCTCCAGTACGGAGGCGGCCGTTCCAGGGTTCCCATGCTGCTGTGAGGACTCTCCCGACGCCGGAGCACCACCACCCGGCAAGAACGGCCTGGAACATCGGGCCTCCGTAGAGGCAACAGTGGAGGCCACAATAGGCCCGACTATGGGTGAACTGGGGTTGGGGACTGGACTTTGTGCCTTCCCTCATGGTGGGAGCCATTGTGGGGGGATGTTCTTTGTGTTTAAGACTCTCATTGGTGTTATGTCTGTATTCTTTCTTTGTGTGCTGCAAAATGGCAAAAAGCATTTCACTTCATTACACCTCGGTGTATGTGAATGTGACCAATAAAATACCTTTGATACCTTTGAGGGTGATCACTGGTTGGTGCGGGCTTGGTGGGCTGAAGGGCCTGTTTCTGAGCTGTGTCTCTGAAATCTAAAACCTAAAGTGAAAGATCAGCCATAATCTTATTGAATAGCAAAACATGCATGAAGGGTCAAATGGCCTTTTCCTGCTATTCTTATGTTCTTACTGTCCAGTTACAATATTTTCTAGACATTCTGCTGGACAGAAGCCACCTGAATCAGATAGGATTACATAGGAACAAAATGTAATTGAGATGAACAATTATGTCATACTCACTCAATCCTATTAAACATGGCACTTTTCCCTATTCACCTATTCCCTGACAAACTGCCTAATATTGCAGTAACGCCAGAACCCCTGCACTTCAATGTGATCCTAATTACAGCACACAGCTTGCTGGTGGCATGATAATAAGAATACAATTGCAAAATGTGTTGGGACGTTTCCTGTCATTTCATCCCATGCCTAGAATTAACTTGCGCCTTTTATGTTCAGTGTCAACATATAGTATTCTAAATGTGAACATAGATTTGTATGGATGACAGTTAAATATAAGTTATAACTTAAAGCACAGGTAAAAGAATGGATGACAATTAGTCATTATTGTGTGATAATCTGACTGAGGACTTTTTATTTTGTCATATATTGCATTATTAAATCCAAGCATTGTACAATGTTCAATGAAAGCCAAATATTCTCTATTTTAGGTCATTGATTCCCTTTTGATATTATATCTTTATATTATTCACTGCAATTGTAGGTGAGTTTTACACCCAGTTATGTGCAATTTGACATCATCATGTAAACCAATCCTGACATCTGCAAGTGAATGCTAGTGTAAAAATGTGGTACATATATCCTGTGCTGAAATTGTAACGTTTGCAAAGAGCCTCTGTAACTTGTATTTTTACAAATGGGTATTGTTGAAAAAGAGTTACTTTAAACTGTTGCAAAAACAATGAGTGTGCTGCCTACACATCGCAAATGCCACTATTGTCAGAAATGTGTCATGTCTTAGTACTAGCCATGCAATCAAGAAGTGAAATCAGAAATGCACTGTCATTAACTTTACATATTTACTGAGGGCTTAATTTATAAGGTTTATCCTGGTTCAATCAAGTACTGATTCCTTCATTTCCAACGTCACAAGTGTGCTGTGAAAAATGTAGGAATTTTGATCACAAGAATGTATAAACAAGTAGGGCCTGATGGTATTTCCACAAAAGGAGTAATATGAGGCTACAGGTCATTGCTAACTGCACCTTCATGCTCTTTCAATCAGTCGTGGAAAAATACACTGATTTTCATAAAAGTGTAATAAGCACCAATATTCATATTCTTTGCAAGAACTCAGATAATTATATATAACTAGACTAAGTTGGACCCGTTGGGTTGGTCCCCCAAAGCAATATTCCACCTCTCCATCAATTACAATATTGGCACAAAAATCATAGCGATATAGGGTAGCGTTTTCTCTAAAATCAATATACAGCGCAGACAGGAAGTGGTCAAGATGAGACTTTTAGTTATATAGATATTCAGAAGATGCTCAAACTCTCCAATTCATACAAGAATTATGGCTAGGTAGGGATTAGGTCAGCTGATCAAAACATGGACTACGCTCCACATGTATTGACATGGTTAAATATTTTTAGGCAACTAAATTAGTACCAATGGTGTGCTCATAAAACATGAGTCTTTAGACCATGCAATGCATGGTTTAAAAGAGAGACTTTGCAACATGTTGATTGTGCACAACCTTGTAAATATAGAATTACAGCAACAGGAACTGGAACAAGGTAGCTGAAGAACACAAACATTGTATGAGATCATATGGATTTCACAAATTCACAAGTTATAGGAGTAGAATTAGGCCATTCAGCCCATTGAGTCTACTCTGCCATTCAATCATGGCTGATCTTTGCCCCCTAATCCCATTTTCCAGCCTTCTCCCCATAACCCTTGACGCCCATTCTAATCAAGAATTTGTCTATCTCTGCCTTAAAAATATCCGCTGACTTGGACTCTGTGGCAAAGAGTTCCACAGATTAACAACCCTCTGACTGAAGAAGTGCCTCCTCACCTCATTTCTAATTCTATAACCTCTGGTCCTAGACTCTCCCACCAGTGGAACATCCTTTCCACATGCCTTTCATTATTCTGTAAGTTTCAATGTCCCCCCTCAATCTTCTAAACTCCAGCCAGTAGAGGCCCAGTGCTGTCAAACGCTCATCATATGTTAACCCACTCATTTGGATTTGCTGGCTTTATCCCACAAAAACGTACCTTGGGGCCCAGTTTAATGTTTAGATAGGGATTTATTTTCTAACAACAATTTCTTATTTCCAGTTTTTAGATTGGAAACACATACAAATTGTGGTTTGATGCATATGTCCTCCTTATAATTGTTATATCATAAAATGATATTTTGTTAATATTTATATTGGAAATGATGCACACATATATAAAAGGGTTAAATGCATAAAGAAAAACAAGAATCTTAGATTTAAACAATTTCCCACTATAATGGAACCACTGGTGAACATACAATAGATTTACCTAGAATCACCCACCATTGTGGTACTTAAATTAATTTATTCTATTTTACTTAAATTGTAATACTAATATTAATTTTTAAATGTATTATTAAATGTATTTAGTTTCCTTGAACTACTTCACATCACATTTTCTCTCCCCGCCCATCTTTGCTGCTGCATGTTTCTTAACTTGCCATCTTCCACGGCAAATGGTTCATTTTTCCTCTGATTACCATTTAAATTCACCCCTTCTGCCTACCCAGCAACCCTCCAGACACATCTCAGTAACTGCATCACTTCCCAACTTAACTACAGTACTTGTCTTGGCTGCATTATATAGCTCGCCTTAACTTACTTCTTGTGACCTCCTCCTTAGGCTGACTTTCCAAACTGACCACTTCATGGACTCACAAGGTTGAAGCTAGCCACCTGGCCTCATCTTCTGTACACTTATCTTCTACTTTTCTGTGGAACAGCAGCTCTTGTTGCTAATTGTGGACAGCATTCACACGTGCCTAGTGCAAACTTGGAAACTGTCTTTACTTCAACAAATTTCTCTGCTGATGAGGTATTAAACAATTATGAACACTGCAAAAACACATGGTGATTTGCAGTTTGAGAGGACAGCTTTCTTTGTTGGGCATCTCAGAGAAATCAGACAGCCTTCCAGCAGATTTTCCAGCATAGATATAATCTATTTAACAGACACGCTAAAAGCAAGTAAGTACTTTTTCTTTTCTTAATTGACACAAAGCTTTCCTCCTAGTACCTCTGCGTGCCCTTGTGTGCTACCACTGGTGGTTCAAAATTTACATATTCAATTGGGCTTGTCACAACGATTTCGGCAATTCTGAGGCCCATTTTCCAAAATCTTCCACCTCCTTTCAACTCTGTCAATGATCCTTCTACTATTTAGTTTTTAAGCAGAATTGATCTTTTTTGGTCAATATGGTCTCTCACTCCTCCTCTGACTTTGTGTGCTGGTATTTATGTAAATTAATATTAATACCTTATCATCTCCTGCTGCCATTACATTGCACCAAAACTTTCAGTCGCAATTACATTTTATCCCTTTCTACTATCACGTCTCCTATCATTTGCCACCATGCGTGCACCACTCTCTCTTCCACAGAACAGGCTCCAAGGGGATTTTTTTGAGAAATGCCGCAGTAGAACTGCTAATTAATTTAAAATTAACAGGAACCAATGTTGAAAGTAATCTTTTACGCCTTCATTGAAAATGATTGTAATGTTGTCCTTTGCGATTAACTTGATCTGTTGATGTTGTTCCCAGCATAGCACATAACCTGAAGAAGGGTTTTGGCCCGAAACATTGCCTGTTTCCTTCGCTCCATAGATGCTGCTGCACCCGCTGAGTTTCTCCAGCACTTTTGTCTACCATAGCACATAACCTAATGTACTGTATTCTTCCTATTACTTCACTCCCTCACAATGCACTATTGAAAGAATTTGCCAGGTGATCTGAAGACATTTGTTCATGACTCAGCTGGATATCCACCAAACTGCCACGATTCTGTCTGCAGCCGGAATAGTTTATCTCATTGCAGGCAGCTGAAGAAAAGGATCAGATGGTAGCATCTGGAGGCCAAATCTACTTTGCTGATCATTTTAATGTGAGGTCAAAATGCGGACCTCGGTGAATGTTGGGTTTCAGTGATGAGGGTGAGTAGTGACCAGCTAAGGTTTTTTCTTCTCTTTCTTCTCTTATCATGCTCTACCATATATCATTGGAATTTCGATCTTGTTCTCTAACTTCTTTTTCCAAAGGCACTGAAGCTGGATAGATCCTGGCCTCGAGTGTGGGCTTCAGCAGTGCTTAGAATCCCACAGGAAACATTCCTGAAACACTCCGTATATGAATTCTACTGCATAAATTGTACTGATGACATATGCTGTTCTAAGAGCAGTGAACCATTCTTCTAATGAGAAGTGACACGATGGTGCTCTGTGTTTCTTTTTTTAATCTCATTGATTATTTAAATCATTGAAATTAATTAGAGGAGGACACACCACCCGAATCACTCCTTGCTAAATTTTGTGGATTAAGTGAATGAATGTATGTATATGCATTTTCAGCATGCTTTTGAAAAGACACTGTACAAAGAACGAATTAACGTATTATGCAAAAAAAAGTCATTAGAATAGAGAGACAACAAGATGACAGCGCTAAAAATGTATTTTGGGCAGAAATGACTGTGACTGTGACATGTTCAGGGTTTATTTTCCTCATTAAACTCTTGTGCACATATCACTACACCATTGATAAACCATAAACATTAAAGATTTCCACTTTGTGAATTACAAAGTTCATGGGAATATGAAGCAATGGATTCTGAATAAGATACTTATTTTTAACAAGCTTGAACAGATATTTCAATGAAGTAATGGATTGATGAAGGCAGTGTTTGATGCTATGTCGGGGGATTTCAATGCATTTTTTGATAACAAAAGATTTGTTGAGCAGGTTGGTAAAAAAAGAGAGGTTGGTAGAGTGGAAGCAACCATTTTAATGTGAGGTGAAAGTGCAGACCGGTGAATGTTGGGCCTCAGTGATGAGGGTGAGTAGTGAGCTGGTAAGGTTTTTCTTCTCTTTCTTAGTAGAAGGATCTGGAGATAAAGGGTATGGAAGCTAGGACAGTGGTGTGCTCCTCGTACAGGATGTGGGAGATCAGTAACTTTTCTAATGTGTAAGAAGAAACTGCAGATGCTGATTTAAACCGAAGATAGACACACAAAGCTGGAGTAACTCAGCAGGACAGGCAGCATCTCTGGAGAAAAGGAATGGGTGACGTTTCGGGTCGAGACCCTTCTTCAAACTTTTCTAATGTACCTGGGGATTAAACCCATGTCAGCTACCATTCCTGCCAGACCACATACAGCAGTTGGAGCTGTGGCTGGATTCACTATGGAGTATTCTGGCTCCATAGTTAGCTCTGATGCACAGCAGGAAGGGGAGAAGCCTAGATGACTAGTAGCGGTGGGGGAATTGTTTGTCAGGGCAACAGACAGGCACTTCTGTGACCAAGTGCAAAACTCCAGAATGGTATATTTCATCCATGGTGCCAGAATTCCTCTTGCTGAAAGGGTACAGAAGGTTCTAAAAGGGAGAGAGAGAACAGCTAGAGACTGTGGTGCACATTGGTACTAATGACAAAGGTGGAGAGGGATGGGGTCTTGCAAAGTAAGTTTAGCGAGTTAGGCTCTGGGATCATAACTTTAGCATTACTCCCTGTGCCAAGTGCTAGTGAGGGTAGAAATAGGGTAGAAATAGTGTGATGGGACGGATGAATCAGTTGGTAGAAATCTTGTGCAGAAGGGAACATATTTTAATATACATGGGTCACTGAGATTGCCTCTGGGGTTAGGTGGGACCTGTAAAATAGGATAGGTTGCACCTAAACTGGAGAGATGGTAGGGGTGCAACATAATTCGAAGTGCTGATAGAGTAATACGGCATTGAAACAGGCCCTTTGGTTCAAATTGCCCGTGCTGACCAAGATTCCCCATCTACACTAGTCCCATGTGCCCGTATTTGGTCCATATCCTTCCAAACCTTTCCTATCCATGTATCTGTCCAGATATCTTTTAAATATTGTTATAGTACCTGCCTCAATTACCTCCCCTGGCAGCTAATTCCATTTTCCCACCGCCCTCTATGTGAATAATTCCAAATCCAAATTCCATGCTCTAAGGTAATCTAATTTACCTGTGAGGTTCCTTGCATTAGAGTAAATACAGTAGTGCCTGTCGGCCCTCCCATGCTCAATAACTAGACCATGAAGAAAAATATAATAGATAAATCAAGTTCAGTGGGCAGAGCAGAAGCAGGTTATTGAGCATGTACCTGTCCAAATGTCTTTAAAGTCTTGTTATAGTACCTGCCTCAACTGTCTGATCTGGCAGAACTTTCCATATACCCACCATCTTCTGTGTGAAAAGGTTGACCCTCAGATTCCTATTAAATCTTTCCCCTCTTACCTAAACCTGTGTCCTCTGGTTCTTAATTCTCCAACTCTGGGTAAAAGACTCTGTGCATTCCCCCTGTCAATTCCCCTCATGATTTTATAGACCCCCATAAGATTATCCCACAGTCTCCTGCGCTCCAAGGAAATAAGTCTTAGCCAGCTCAACCGCTCCCCATAGCTTAGGCCCTCAGGTCCTGGCAACATCCTCGTAAAGGGCCTGTCCCACTTTCACGACCTAATTCGCGACCTTTTTTACTCGTGGACATTTTTCATCATGCTGGAAAAAATGCCCCGACCTACTTAATGCCACGACCTCCTACGACCTACCTACAACCTCCTACGACCTACCTACGACCTACCTACGACCTCCTACGACCTCGTGAGGACCAGGCTGCAAGTATGAGTCAAGGGCAAACTCGGCAGAGGTCGTGAATTACATTGTGAAAGTGGGACAGGCCCTTAAATCTTTTTTACATTCTTTCTACAGTAGCTTTACGACATTCTTCCTATTGCAAGGTGCCCAAAACTGAAGACAATATTCCAAATGTGGCCTCTCCAACTAGTTGTTCAACTGTATGGCCTCGCCAATGTTTTGTACAGCTGCTTTACTGATTTATGCCCAGGGTTTCCGCATGCGAAGACATGACTAGTTCCCATCTTCACCGCTTTCCACTTTCTGCAGAGAGCGCTCCCTCTGCAACTCCCTGCTTAAAGGGGCTGTCCCACTGTACGAGCTAATTCAAGAGCTCTCCCGAGTTAAAAAAAAAATCAAACTCGTGGTAAGCACGTAGAATGTACGGAGCGGGTACGTCGGAGCTCGGAACGTCTCTTAGCGACCTGTAACGCTAACGGCAGGTACTCGGGGAAACGCGGTAAGCTTGGGAAGACTCGTGAAGATTTTTCAACATGTTGAAAAACGTCCACGAGAGCCCCGAGTACCTACGAACAGCCATTACTGTAATTCTCCGAGTTCGAATCAGGGGAAACTCGGGAGAATTCCTGAATTAGCTCGTACAGTGGGACAGCCCCATAACTCATCCCTTCCCACCCAAACCACCACCTCCCCATGTACCTTCCCCGGCAACAGTAGGAGATGAAATACCTGTCCCTATACCTCCTCCCTCGACTCTGTCCAGGGAACCCAACAGTCCTTTCAGGTGAGGCTGAGCTTCGCTTGCGGCTGCTAATTTACTGTATCTGCTACTAGGTGTGGACTCCTATGTATCGGCGAGATCAAGTGTAGACTGGGCGATTGTTTTGTTGAACGCCTTCGCTCAGTTCGCCTTGGCCTACGTAATCTCCCGGTTGCCAAACAAATTAATTCCCCTTCCCATTCCCATATTGACCTTTCTGGCCTGGGCCTCATCCACTGTCAGAGTGAGGCCAAACACAAATTGGAAGAAAACCACTTCATATTTCGCTTGGGCAGCTTACAACCCAGCGGTATAAATATTGATTCCTATAACTTCAAGTAACCCTTGCATTCCCTTTCTCTCTTCGTCCCTCCCCCACCCTGGTCGACCTACAAGTTTAACTGTCACCCTGCTTAGTTTCACTATTTGTATCCATACAATATCACCTTCCTCACAGTCAACAACTGACCTTTGTGGGCTCCACCTTTACTTGATCGTTGCTGACTTTGATTTGTCATTTTGCATACCTTTCATTCATTTGTTCATTGCACCTTTTCATATCTCTAGTTTCTGTCTCCCCTGACTCTCAAAATGAAGAAGGGCCTCGACCTGAAATGTCAACTATTCCATTTCTCCAGAGATGCTGCTTGACCCGCTGTGTTACTCCAGCATGTTGTGTCTATCTTCTGTGTAAACCGGCATCTGCAGTTCCTTCCTACACATCCAATACTCAGTGCCTGGACTGATGAAGGCCAGCAAAGATTACTCCGTCCAACTTTAATGACACTTTCTGGGAAATTTTCTTGCACTCTTTTAGGTGACAACAATGCACATAGTCCTACTGTGGAAGCTCTCTCCTAGTTTGACTTCCCAAAATGACTTCTATGAATTATAAATGGATTGGACAAGCTAGATGCAGGAAAAATGTTCCCAATGTTGGGCGAGTCCAGAACGAGGGGCCACAGTCTTAGAATAAAGGGGAGGTCATTTAAGACTGAGGCGAGAAAAAACGTTTTCTCCCAGTGAGTTGTGAATTTATGGAATTCCCTGCCACAGAGGGCAGTGGAGGCCAAATCACTGGATGGATTTAAGAGAGAGTTAGATAGAGCTCTAGGGGCTAGTGGAGTCAAGGGATATGGGGAGAAGGCAGGCACGGGTTATTGATCACGGGACGATCAGCCATGATCACAATGAATGGCCTCCTCCTGCACCTATTTTCTATGTTTCTATGTTTCTATGTAAAATGAAACAAAATAGCAAATAGGTATAAGATCAACAGTTTTATAGTATTGTGGGGTTTTAACTTCCAAAAGTGTAACATCTCACTCTTATCTGAAGTGAATGCCATTTGCTATTCCTTGACTCACTTAACTACTTGTTCAAGATCTCTGCAATTTTTGACAACCATTTTCACTGTCTACTATACCTCCCATTTTAGTGTCACCTTCAAATTTACTAACCATGTCTTGTACATTCCTATCCAAATCTTTTAAATAAATGGTGAACAACAATGGGGCAAGCCCCGATCCCTATGGCACTCATAGAAACATAGAAAATAGGTGCAGGAGGAGGCCATTTGGCCCTTCAAGCCAGCACCGGCATTCATTGTGATCATGGCTGATCATCCACAATCAGTAAACCGTGCCTGCTTTCTTCCCATATCCCTTGATTCTGCTAGCCCCTAGAGCTCTACCTAATTGTCTTTTAAATTCATCCAGTGAATTGGCCTCTACTGCCTTCTGTGACAGAGAATTCCACAAATTCTCAACTCTCTGGATGAAAAATATTTTTCTCATCTCAGTTGTAAATGGCCTCCCTTTCTTCTTAGAATGTGGCCCCTGGTTCTGGACCCCCCCTACATTGGGATTTTTTCCCCTGTATCTAGCTTGTCCAGTCCTTTTATAATTTTATATGTTTCTATAAGATAGCCTCTCATCCTTCTAAATTCCAGTGAACACAAGTCCAGTCTTTCCAATCTTTCCTTATATGATAGTCCCGCCATCCCGTGGATTAACCTCGTGAATATGCTGCCAGAGGAGCTGGTGGAGGCAGATAGAATGACTATATTTAAGAGACATTTAGTTGGGCATGGATAGGTAAAGCATAGAATATGGTTCTAATGCAGGGATCGGTGTGGATAAGTCGACTTGCAAAAAGATTGGCATGGACATGGTGGGCCAAATGGCCTATTTCTGCGCTGCGCATCAATACATTTTTTAAAGCTGTGGTGAATGGATATTTTCCAGACTGGAAGGAATGACCCAGTATTCCCCAGAACCTATTTGAATACTATTGAGGACACATTTTACATATATTAATAATTTGGATTTTGGTAAACAAAATATAAGTTCAATTTTGTAATTTTCATTTCTTTTGCAAAGTAAATGACCTGTAAGATGAACTCTGTTATGAACTTTAGGTGCTGCCTGTCCAGCTATATATTTCCTAGCAATTTTCAGTTTTATTTTAAAATTTCCTGCATTTGTAATATTTGGATTTTGGATCACTTGTGATCCAAAGCTCAGACATGGAGTAAACAACGATGAAAATAGTAGCAGTTTTCAGAAATTATATGTGGAGATAAAACAAAAAAAAATCATGGCAGATTATATACTGGTGGAAAATTAAATGTTGAATAAGAGAGAATGAGGTGAAATAATAATAAACAATGATATAATTTGCAGGATTGGAGAGTTCTGGGGATGAATATAACTTTAAATATGGCTAGACCAATGAAGAAAGTATATTTGATTGTAACATTAGTAGAAAAGTAAAATAAAAGTAAAAAGTCGTGTTGATGATTTGTAGCTTTTTACACCCTCAAAACATTGACTGTTTCTCTTTCTATCTGAACATGCTGAGTCTTTCTGACATTTCTATTTTTGAAGTTATGTTAAATCTTCTTATAAAACACCGATTAGATTTATCCAGAGAAAAAGGTCATCCTTAGATTATAGGAACTGTAGTATGGAAGAGAATTCGAATAATCATACCCCGGGTGAGTGACCTCAGTTACGAGGACAGGCAGGAGTAGATGAAGTTATTCACTTGATGTGACTGATAAGAGATTTGATGGAGACATGTTGTATGTATTATTTTGATGGAGTCAATGGTGACAAATTGTTCAGTTTGGCAGAAGAGCCTGTATACAGATAAAACGCATTTAATGTAATTATCTCAAGAATAGGGTGCAAGAATAAAGATTGTTTTCACACACTGTTGCAATCTAGAAATACACTGTCAGAAAGTATAGCAGAATCAACATCAATATTAAAACTAAAGGGCTACGAGAGAAGATAAATTAATTATATAGTCTGAAGAGAGACAATAAATGGAAACGCATCTTTCTGCCGTGCTCTATTATTCTTTAAGTCATTTTGGCTAACTGATTGAACTGTTTAAGCCCCGCTAGGGTATCAAATGGATGGGCTTCTGGAGGGATCAGAATGTTTCAGAGATTATCATTAGTTTACCAGTCTGAACTGTTTGCGATGTATTCATGCTGACCAGGGTGATGATTGGACTTGGCATGCAATAAAATAATACCATTGAATGTAATATGCACATCTGGGACCCTGTTTTGAAAACTATGCTGGGGATATATCATCATGTTGTATTAATCCAATAATATTACCTTAAGAATGCGTATATTATGCTGTTAAATAATGCTGAAACAAAAGTATTAAATGGCGAATTTAAATAATGTAACTTACAAAATTTATCTTGACTTAAAATGTGATTAAAGTTTACAGTAACCTTTTAGGTAAGGTCATACAATTAATGTAATTTGGTGAGTTTAAAATACAGCAGAATGCTAGGTTAAATATTTTGGAGAACTATAGGGATGATCTAAGTGGGTCAAATGATCTTTATCATTGTTGACAATCTTGGTTTTCAATCAGATTTCTCATAGCTGAACAAATGGTGTTGTAATTATGTTAAAGCAAATGAGTATTAAACCTTCCTTCCAACCAAGCAGAGTTCAAAACCAGATGAAGTGTACTGTATAAATATTCAGTACCTTTAACGTTTCATGTATGTGGATTTGATTGTGAAGTAAATAAAAAAATTTTTTTGAGTATTACAAATTGCATTGAAATCAGAGTGTGCATGTCTTTTCTATAGATGGCACCTGAACACTGAATTTAATATACAAAATACAGACTTACATATATTTGAGCCTTTCATGACCTCAGATAGTTCCAAAGGATATGTCAAACATGTATCTTTTAAGGTGCATTCATTGGTGTATGGAAGGAAATACGAGACATCTACACACAGTAAGCGATTGCAAAGAGTAATGGGGTAATGATAGAAAAATATGGTTTAGTTATGTTGAAAGAGAAGAAATATTAGGCAAGACATTAGGGATCATTTATCCCTCCTTCAAAATAGCATTGACTACAATTTTCAGAGAAAGCAGAGGGTGTGAAGGGTGTGGTCGTGATTTTCTACATTTTGCCTGAACTCCTTCACCTTATATGGAACAATACCTCAGTCCAGCAATGAAGTCACAACCTACATTTTGTACCTAAATTTATGGAACAAGACTTGAAGACACAACTTACAATCTTGGGGCAACCGTACTATAACCTAATAATACTGCTACAATGGAGGCTACAAAGGGGTGGAAGATTGCAACCTTCATGTGGTCCGCCCTGTTTCGACTAATGCAATCAACTCACCGTGCACAAACGGAAGATCAAATAGAACAAGTTGTCCAACAACTTTAGGCTGTGCACGCCACACGAAAGAAGAAGAGGCTACAAAGAGAAATGATATTACTCATCTGCCTGTCTGTCTATCATTATTTCCTTTCTCAGTTGATTTTTGTGACTAGTTTTACAGACTTTATATAATATGCATTGATGCAATATATGTTGCCCAAAAGGTTTTATCCTCCCTTAGTTTGATTGGCTTATCAACTAAACCCAGTTGTGTGTGCCTATATGCATATGATTAAAATTTGGTTTTATTTCAATTTTCAGCTTTCTGCTTCCTTGTTATTTTTTTAAATTATTTGAGGATTTTCATTGCAACCATATGAAATGTAATTTGTCTTTAGTTAATGAATTATTAAATAATTGCAATGCGAGCCTGAAAAGTGATACGGTAGATTTTATTGAATAATAAGTCAAGCCAGGGAATAGGGTTGGGATTTGGTGTTAAATAGGAACAAACTTACTATAGGAGTTTTGTTAATAGCTAACTAGACTAGGTGGGACACGTAGGGTCCCTGTCACACGGGAGACCTGGTCCCCCAACGCAACCCATTCCCCCAGCACAATATTCCACCACTCACCCATAGCCCCCAACTGGCCAGGCACGGCTCATTTTCTCTCATCCCCAGCACTCCCTCCCCCTCCCGCTTCACCTCGCTTTTCTTGCCCCATCCTCCTCCCCTCAACAATTCCTCACTCACCACTCCTATCCCTTACCCTCAGTCACTCCCTCCCTCCCTCCCTCCATAACTCCTCTCCCTCCATAACTCCTCTCCCCTCCATACCCCCTCCTATCCTCCATCCCCCCCCTCCACCCCCACTCTCCCTCCTCACCTCCCTCACTTTCCCTTCCCTCTCCCTCCCTACCCCCTCCTCTCCCTCAATCCCCCCCCCCCCAGTCTCCTCACCTCCACTACTTTCATCTCTCCCTCCCTACCCTCCTCTCCCTTAATCACCCTACTCTCCCTCCTCACCTCCACAGGATCTTGAGGTTGCCGCTCCTCTCCCTTCTTGCATGCCCCGGAGGAGCATCAGCCATCGGTGCCCTCAGAACCAGGCTCAGCACCCAGGCCTCGGGTTCCTCGGCACGGCTCCGGAGCACCAGCAGCTATGGCTGTGCCGGCAGAGGCCGCGCCAACCTCCGGCCGCTGCTGACCGACTGACAGTGGACGAGGCCAATCTGTTCGGCAATGGTGCAGGAAGGGGCGTCGCCGTCCTGGCGGTGACTGACGCGAAAAGAAACCAATCTGTGCATGTGCAGTTTTTAAGATTTTAAAACGTTAATAACTTTTTTAATATATCACCGATCGGAACAAAACGTGTTGCACTTGCAGCACAGGAGATGGTGATTAAGGTTGCAAAAAAATTGTCGCGCTATCATGTACCGTTTTTGCACAAATGTAAAACAAATGCAAACTGGAAGATAACAAGATGATAGTTTTAGTTATATACTAGACCAAGTGGGACCCATTGGGCCCAACGCGGGGGAGGGGGCACGGTGTCACACGGGAGGGCTGGTCCCCGAACGCGGCGTCGATGTTCAACCCGGAGACAGATGCCCCCCCGGAGCCAATCACCCCCATCATCCGTTCCCCCAATGCAACCCGTTTCCCCAACACATCCCGTTCCACCACTAACCCGTCCCCCCAATGCAACCCGTTTCCAACACTCACTCGCTGTGCAGGTCATTTTAAACTTGGTAGGGCATTGTGACATCATAACTGCCTAACTGCCAATGTAGATTTGAAGAAATTGAACTTTTAAATGTCACTTTAAAACTTTTAAAACTACTTCCACTACGTCCCTCTCCTTACAACAGAGAGCAGCAGCAGAGAGCAGCAGAGAGCAACAGAGATCACATGGTGATGTCATTGGCCCACAATGTCCATACTAGCCCTCTGGAAACCAGTCCCTTCAGCCCACAATACCCATACATATATGGGCATTCTATATATATATATTATATATATATATATATTTATGTATATATGTCTATATATATGTATATATATGTGTATGTATATATATGTATATATATGTATATATATATATGTGTAATATATATATATATATATATATAATGTGTATTATATATATATATATATATGTGTATAATATCTATATATATAATATATATATAATATGTATATATATATATATATATATATATGTGTATATATATGTGTTATATATATATATCTATATGTGTAATGCATACTGATTAGAGACATTGCTGGCAAAAACTTAGGCAATTGCAGTAAAAAGTTATATTGCAACAACATTTACTCCCAAATTATAATTCTCGATTTGTCTTAGTTTCAAAATTATACGGCACAATAAAACACCCCTTCGGCCCAACTCATTCATGCTAACCTGGATGCTCATATATTCCCATTTGTTGCATTGCCCCATAACCCTCTACACTTTCCCTATCCATGCACTTGCCCAAATGATCTTTAAACATTGTAGCTGTACCTCCCTGCGCTACCACCTATTTCCCTTTTGTTACACCAAATAGTCATTAATTAAGGAATAGATTTGATATATACAGAGCTTCGCATAAACACAAATACAAATCAAAAACTAACTGGGAACTACTTTGGATTAGTCATTAACCACTCCCTAAATAGTAATTGTACCAAATGTAACATTCCCTGGTGAAAAAAGACAAAATTGAAGACTCTTTGCATGAATGCAGGCAAATAAATTGACAATTAATGGTACAATTAGAAATGGGCTAATTTACATGCATGGGTTTCAAAGTGATCAAAGTAAAATCAGAATTAAATAATTTAGTGCACATAACTTCTAGAAGGGACAGACAAATTGAATATTGAGGAGTAGCGCCCCTGGTAATAAAGAATGATATAAAGGCAGTACAAAGACAATCAAGTAGAATACGTTTTATGACAACTAAGAGAGACCAAAGGACCTAAACAGTGTCTAGTGTTGTAACTTAAATATATTTGATCAAAAAATATATAATGCATACTTTATGAGAGGCCCAGGAGCGGTTGGAGCGCCTGGTGCAGTGTCCGGGCGGTAAGTTTAAAAACCGAGCACTGGGCTTTGTTCCACAGAGGCACAGGAGTGGTTGGAGCGCCTGGTACAGCGTTGCCCACTCTGCAACGCTCCATCACACTTCAAAATAAGTGGTCTGGATGAAGCTGCTGATTGGTGGAAGCGGACTAGAGGAAGCAGCTGATTGGGAGTAAATCCCAGGTTTGAATTTCTGCTTTCTGGTCGTACATTTTAGTTAAGGGTTCAGTGAGTTATGGGTACAGTGCTTTTTAGTAAAGGTACAGTTTAAAGGATTAAGATTTTTATAGTGGGAGTGAGTTGTTTAAATTTGGGGGTAAGCCATGTCAGTTGAGATCGGCCCCGTGCATTGCTCATCCTGCAACATGTGGGAGATCAGGGATATTGTCGGTGTCCCTGGTGACTACGTGTGAAGGAAGTGTGTCCAGCTGCAGCTCCCGGCAGACCGCATTGAACGGTTGGAGCTGCGGTTGGATTCATACTGGAGCATCCACAATGCTGAGAGAGTTGTGAATAGCACGTACAGTGAGTTGGTCACACCGCAGGTAAAAGTTAAGCAGACAGAAAGGGAACGGGTGGCCACTAGCCAGCGTAGCAGTAGGCAGGTAGTGCAGGAGTCCCCTGCGGTAATCTCCCTCAGATATACCATTTTGGATACTGTTGGGGGAGATGGCTTATCAGGGGAAGGCAGTAGCAGCCAAGTTCATGGTACCGAGGGTGGCTCTGCGGCACAGGAGGGGAGAAAAAAGAGTGGAAGAGCTATAGTAATAGGGGATTCAATTGTAAGGGGAATAGATAGGCGTTTCTGCGGCCGCAAACGAGACTCCAGGATGGTACGTTGCCTCCCTGGTGCAAGGGTCAGGGATGTCTCTGAGCGGTTGCAGAACATTCTGGAGGGGCAGGGTGAACAGCCAGTTCTCATGGTGCACATTGGCACCAACGATATAGGTAAAAAACGGGATGAGGTCCTACAAGGTGAATTTAGGGAGCTCGGGGATAAACTTAAAAGTAGGACCTCAAAGGTAATAATCTCTGGATTACTACTAGTAGATGTGCTAGCCAGAGTAGAAATAGGAAGATACTTCAGATAAATACGTAGCATGAAAAATGGTGCAAGGGGGAGGGATTCAAATTTCTAGGGCATTGGAACCAGTTCCGGGGGAGGTGGGACCAGTACAAACAGGACGGTCTGCGCCTGGGCTGGAATGGAACCAATGTCCTTGGGGGAGTGTTTGCTAGTGCTGTCAGGGAGGATTTAAACTAATGTGGCAGGGGGATGGGAGCATGAGCAGAAAGACAGAGGGGTGTAAAATGAGGGTAGAAGCAATAGGTAACCATATAACCATATAACAATTACAGCACGGAAACAGGCCATCTCGACCCTTCTAGTCCGTACCGAACACTTATTCTCCCCTAGTCCCATCTACCTGCACTCAGACCATAACCCTCCATTCCTTTCCCATCCATATAACTATCCAATTTATTATAAATGATAAAATCGAACCTGCCTCCACCACCTCCACTGGAAGCTCATTCCACACAGCTACCACTCTCTGAGTAAAGAAGTTCCCCCTCATGTTACCCCTAAACTTCTGTCCCTTAATTCTCAAGTCATGTCCTCTTGTTTGAATCTTCCTTACTCTCAGTGGGAAAAGCTTATCCACGTCTATCCCTCTCATCATTTTAAAGACCTCTATCAAGTCCCCCCTTAACCTTCTGCGCTCCAAAGAATAAAGACCTAACTTGTTCAACCTTTCTCTGTAACTTAGTTGCTGAAACCCAGGCAACACTCTAGTAAATCTCCTCTGTACTCTCTCTATTTTGTTGACATCCTTCCTATAATTAGGCGACCAAAATTGTACACCATACTCCAGAATTGGCCTCACCAATGCCTTGTACAATTTTAACATTACATCCCAACTTCTATACTCAATGCTCTGATTTATAAAGGCCAGCACACCAAAAGCTTTCTTTACCACCCTATCTACATGAGATTCCACCTTCAGGGAACTGTGCACAGTTATTCCTAGATCCCTCTGTTCAACTGCATTCCTCAATTCACTACCATTTACCATGTACGTCCTATTTTGATTTGTCCTGCCAAGATGTAGCACCTCACACTTATCAGCATTAAACTCCATCTGCCATCTTTCAGCCCACTCTTCCAAATGGCTTAAATCTCTCTGTAGACTTTGAAAATCTACTTCATTATCCACAACACCACCTATCTTAGTATCATCTGCATACTTACTAATCCAATTTACCACACCATCATCCAGATCATTGATGTACATGACAAACAACAGTGGACCCAACACATATCCCTGTGGCACCCCACTAGTCACTGGCCTCCAACCTGACAAACAGCCATCCACTCTCTGGCATCTCCCATTCAGCCACTGTTGAATCCATCTTGCTACTCCACCATTAATACCCAACTATTGAACCTTCTTAACCAACCTTCCATGAGGAACCTTGTCAAAGGCCTTACTGAAGTCCATATATACAACATCCACTGCTTTACCCTCATCAATTTCCCGAGTAACCTCTTCAAAAAATTCAAGAAGATTAGTCAAACGTGACCTTCCAGGCACAAATCCATGTTGACTGTTCCTAATCAGACCCTGTTTATCCAGATGCTTATATATATTATCTCTAAGTATCCTTTCCATTAATTTGCCCACCACTGACGTCAAACTAACAGGTCTATAATTGCTAGGTTTACTCTTAGAACCCTTTTTAAACAATGCAACAACATGCGCAGTACGCCAATCCTCGGGCAGTCTTGTTGTGCGTGGCCCCTTGGGCAAGAGTGACCATAATATGGTTGAGTTCTTCATTAGGATGGTGCGTGACATAGTTAATTCAGAAATAAGGGTTCTGAACTTAAAGAAAGGTAACTTTGAGGGGATGAGACGTGAATTGGCCAAGATAGACTGGCAGTTGATTCTTAAAGGGTTGACGGTGGATATGCAATGGAAGGCATTTAAAGACCGCATGGATGAATTACAACAATTGTTCATCCCAGATTGGCAAAATAATAAATCAGGTAAGGTAGTGCATCCGTGGATAACAAGGGAAATCAGGGATAGTATCAGAAGCCTACAAATTACCCGGAAAAAGCAGCCTACCAGAGGACTGGGAGAAATTCAGAGTCCAGTAGAAGAGGACAAAGGGCTTAATTAGGAAAAAGGAAAATAGATTATGAAAGAAAACTGGCAGGGAACATAAAAACTGACAGCAAAAGCTTTTATAGATATGTGAAGAGAAAAAGATTAGTTAAAACAAATGTGGGTCCCTTGCAGTTGGAAAAGGTGAATTGATCATGGGGAACAAGGACATGGCAGGCCAATTGAATAACTACTTTGGTTCTGTCTTCACTAAGGAAGACATAAATAATTTGCCTGAAATAGCAGGGGACCGGTGGTCAAATGAGATGGAGGATCTGAGTGAAATCCAGGTTAGTCGGGAAGTGGTGTTAGGTAAATTGAATGGATTAAAGGCCGATAAATCCCCAGGGGCAGATAGGCAGCAACCCAGAGTGCTTAAGGAAGTAGCCCCAGAAATAGTGGATGCATTAGTGATAATTTTTCAAAACTCTTTAGATTCTGGAGTAGTTCCTGAGGATTGGAGGGTAGCTAATGTAACCCCACTTTTTAAAAAGGGAGGGAGAGAGAAAACGGGGAATTACAGACCAGTTAGTTTAACATCGGTAGTGGGGAAAATGCTAGAGTCAGTCATTAAAGATGGGATAACAGCACATTTGGAAAGTGGTGAAATGATTGGACAAAGTCAGCATGGATTTATGAAAGGTAAATCATGTCTGACGAATCTTATAAAATTTTTCAAGGATGTAACTAGTAGAGTGGCTAAGGGAGAACCAGTGGATGTGTTATATCTGGACTTTCAGAAGGCTTTCGACAAGGTCCCACATAAGAGATTAGTATGCAAACTTAAAGCACACTGTAATGGGGGTTCAGTATTGATGTGGATAGAGAACTGGCTGGCAGACAGGAAGCAAAGAATAGAAGTAAGCGGGTCCTTTTCAGAATGGCAGGCAATGACTAGTGGGGTACCGCAAGGCTCAGTGCTGGGACCCCAGCTATTTACGATATATATTTATGATTTGGACGAGAGAATTGAATGCAACATCTCCAAGTTTGCGGATGACACGAAGCTGGGGGGCAGTGTTAGCTGTGAGGAGGATGCTAGGAGGCTGCAAGGTGACTTGGATAGGTTGGGTGTGGGCAAATGCATGGCAGATGCAGTATAATGTGGATAAATGTGAGGTTATGTGAGGATAAATGTGAGAAGAACAGGAAAGTAGACTATTATCTGAATGGTGGCCAGTAAGGAAAAGGAGAGATGCAACGAGACCTAGGTGTCATGGTACACCAGTCATTGAAAGTAGTCATGCAGGTGCAGCAGGCAGTGAAGAAAGCGAATGGTATGTTAGCATTCACAGCAAAAGGATTTGAGCATAGGAGCAGGGAGGTTCTACTGCAGTTGTACAGGGCCTTGGTGAGACCACACCTGGAGTATTGCGTACAGTATTGGTCTCCCAATCTGAGGAAAGACATTCTTGCCATAGAGGGAGTACAGAGAAGGTTCACCAGACTGATTCCTGGGATGGCAGGACTTTCATATGAAGAAAGACTGGATAGACTTGGCTTGTACTCGCTAGAATTTAGAAGATTGAGGGGAGATCTTATAGAAACTTACAAAATTCTTAAGGGGTTAGGCTAAATGCAGGAAGGTTGTTCCCGATGTTGGGGAAGTCCAGAACAAGGGGTCACAGTTTAAGGATATGGGGGAAGTCTTTTAGGACCGAGATGAGAATTTTTTTTTCACAGATAGTGGTAAATCTGTGGAATTCTCTGCCACAGAAAGTAGTTGAGGCCAGTTCATTGGCGAAATTTAAGAGGGATTTAGATGTGGCCCTTGTGGCTAAAGGGATCAAGGGGTATGGAGAGAAGGCAGGTACAGGATACTGAGTTGGATGATCAGCCATGATCATATTGAATGGTGGTGCAGGCTCGAAGGGCCGAATGGCCTACTCCTGCACCTATTTTCTATGTTTCTATGTTTATTAATACTGTTAGAGTATTGAGTATAGAAGTTGGTTGGTCATGTTGCAGTTAAAGGGTCTCGACCCGAAACGTCACCCATTCCTTCTCTCCAGAGATGCTGCCTGTCCCGCTGAGTTACTCCAGGTTTTTGTGTCTCTCTGCGATTAGACAAGACGTTGGTGAGTCTGCATTTAGAGTTTTGTGTTCATTTCTGGGCACTATGTTATAGCAAAGATGTTGTCAAGCTGGAAAGGGTACAGAGATGATTTACTAGGGATGTTGCCAGGTCTCGATGGTCTGAGCTATAAGGAGAAATTTAGTAGGCTGAGTCAGCGGAAAGACTATACATGATTACAATCGAGCCATCCAGTGTACAGATATATGATAAAGGGATTAACGTTTAGTGCAAGATAAAGCCAGGGGAGCCGCGCACGCGGAGGGAGTGTCCCAGGAGCCGTGCGCGCCCAATCTACCTTCTGAAAAACCACGCTGCTGTCTACCAGAATGACGATCGAAGATCGTAATGCCTCCCGGTAGGCTTGACTTGCACCATAGGTCTTCCAGGGGACTGCGGAGAAGCCGGGCGGCGAGGCCTGTCTGGGCCAAAAGAGCCTCAGTGGTGGGAGCAATGAGAGTCTCAGCTGTGGCAGCGGGTGTCTCGGCGGCAGCGGGAGACTCCGCAGCATCAGGAGCCTCAGTGGTGGTGGGGCCTCGCGGGGTCGATGAGCATGAGGGGGGAGGGGAAGACAATGGGGACCCAGTGTGAGGGGACCATCGTGAAGAACAATGGGGACCTGGCATGGGAGGAACCACTGTGTGGGACGGTGGGAGTACAAAGGGGGACCTGCCATGGGTGGGGGGGGGGGGGGCACTCTAGTTTAGAATCCTCTGCTCAGGGGATAAGTTTGTGTTCGTTTGTTTGTATGTTCATTTGTTCTGGTGAAGGCAGAGCACGCGACAGCCAGCCAACAGTCGCCTATCTTTCTCGTTTTGTTTTCACTTTTAATTTCATGTTTTTCTGTACCTTGTGTGTTGTGACCGTCAGCTGACCAATTTTCCTCCGGGGATGAATAACTTTTTATCGTATCGTAAAGTCTGATTAAAGATAGTCCGATTGTCTTTCGTGAGGTAGACTGTAGCTCAGGACTGCTCTCCAGTTGTCGGCAGGGTGGTTCAGTTGCCTGATAACAGCTGGAGAATAAATGGTCCCTGCATCTGGAGGTGTGCGTTTTCACACTTCTGTACCTCTTGCCTGATGGGAGAAGGGGGAATGAGACTTGTCTTTGATTATGCTGGGGGCCTTGCTGAGGCAGTGAAGTGTAGATATAATTCATGGCCCATTGAGTCTACTCCGCCATTCAATCATGGCTGATCTCTGCTTTCTATTCCTATTTCCTTGCCTTCTCCCCATAACCATTAACACCTGTTCTAATCAAGAATTGGTCTATCTCTGCCATAAAAATATTCACTGACTTGGCCTCCACAGCCCTTTGTGGCAATGAGCTCCACTGATTAACTACCCTCTGACTATAGAAGTTCCTTCTCACCTCCTTTCCAAAAGAGCACCCTTTAATTCGGAGGCTATGACCTCTGGTCCTAGACTCTCCCACCAGAGGAAACATCCACTCTATCTATGCCTTTCCTTATTCTGTAAGTTTCAATGAGGTCCCCCCTCAATCTTCTAAACTCCAGCGAATAAAGGGCCGATGCTGTCAAATGCTCATCATATGTTAACGCACTCATTCCTGGAATCATTCTTGTACAATCAATTGAAGGGAGGTTGGTTTGTGTGAAGGTACACAAAATTGCTGGAGAAACTCAGCGGGTGCAGCAGCATCTATAGAGCGAAGGAAATAGGCGACGTTTCGGGCTGAAACCCTTCTTCAGACTGGTTCAATGGTTTGTGTGAAGGTCTGTTCTCTCTTTTGTGTGCAGTTCTATTACAGTTTTCATGCTGTTTGGCATGATAAAACACAACAAGCTTCACTCAACAGCGAGTACATGGTTAGCCCATATTAACTCGTGCAGTTTTAACTATTAACAGAACACCATGCACGTCTTCACATGAAGATAGACACAAAAAGCTGTAGTAACTCAGCGGGACAGGTAGCATTCCTGGTGAGAAGGAATGGGTGACGTTTCGGGTCGAGACCCGTCTTCAGACGAGTTAGGGATAAGGGAACGAAAGATAGAGACGGTGATGTGGAGAGATAAAGAACAATGAATGAAAGATATGCAAAAAAGTAACGATGATAAAGGATAAAGAATAATAGCTGTTTGTAGGGTGAAAATTAGAAGATAGTGCGACTTGGGTGGGGGAGGGAAAGAGAGAAGGAATGCCGGGGGCTACCTGAAGTGAGAGAAATCAATACTCATACCGCTGTAAGCTACCCAAGCGAAATATGAGATGCTGTTCCTCCAATTTGCGTTTAGCCTCACTCTAACAATGGAGGAGAACGAGGACAGCAAGGTGTGTGTAGGAATGGGAAGGAGAATTCAAGTTACACAAAATTGCTGGGGAAACTCAGCGGGTGCAGCAGCATCTATGGAGCGAAGGAAATAGGCGACGTTTCGGGCCGAAACCCTTCTTCAGACTGATGGGGGGTGGGGAAAGAAGGAAGGAAAAAGGGAGGAGGAGGAGGAGCCCGAGGGCGGGCGGATGGGAGGGTGGGAGGAGACAGCTAGAGGGTGAAGGAAGGGGAGGAGACAGCACGGGCTAGCCAAATTGGGAGAATTCAATGTTGATGCCATAAGGACGCAAGGACCCCAGACGGAATATGAGGTGCTGTTCCTCCAATTTCCGCTGTTGCTCACTCTGGCAATGGAGGAGACCCAGGACAGAGAGGTCGGATTGGGAATGGGAGGGGGAGTTGAAGTGCTGAGCCACCGGGAGGTCAGGTAGGTTATTGCGGACTGAGCGGAGGTGTTCGGCGAAACGGTCGCCCAACCTACGCTTGGTCTCACCGATGTAAATCAGTGAGAATTCAAGTGTCCAGCAACCGGGAGATCAGGTTGTTTCAAGCGGGCTGAGCGAAGGTGTTCCACGAAACGCCTTGTATTTACAGAATTCAGTAGTTCCCAACATATAGGATCTTTGGTTCCCAAAACTAAGGCTCAGAGCTTCCCCGCTCCAGCGAGGCGCCGTCGTCTTAGCAACGGCGGCGTTCCCCCATTGGACAAGACGCTCGGTCCGGCCGATGGTGACGCGACGAGACGAGACGTTACGTAACGCGCGCTCCCGCGGCCGCGTCGGGCCCGCGCGTCACGTGAGCCGGAGAGGGGTTCCGCGTGCGCGCGAGCGGGGGCGCGCCGGAGCCGAGTGGAAACATGTCGCTGATGGTGGAGCAAGCGGTCGCCAATGGACCTGCACGGTTTGCGGCCAGGGAGCACGCACAAGCAGTGAGCAGGAACTATTGCTCGCAGCCCAGGCTGAGTATGTGTCCGGACATTTCCTGACGATCAGCTGCAACCTACTGAAAGTTGTAAGAGTTGTAAATATTCGGGGCCCTTGAGGTGCTGGCGATTCATTTACTTTTAATAGCAAGAGCAGGGGTTCTGCTTCCTAGTTTAAAGCATTCAAGCAAAAGTTTCATTTCCAGGATAGGTCACGTTGGCTTTTCAAAAACTATTATCAAATGATTATTCTCTCGGGTATTTTTCTTCAATGCAGTTAATGTTTTATTTGTATTAAGTATAATTCAATTTTCTCGCCTGTATCAGGCGGAGGCTTCGTGTTGATCCATTGATATCTGAAAGCCTCGGAAGTGTCACGGTTAGCAGATCAATTCAATTGTCATGATTCGCATGTGTCAGTTACTTTTGGTTAAGTTTTAGGGTCTGACCTAAGAGAGTTAGAATATTTCTGGGAATTGAATGGAATCTCTCTCCACCTCTATCTGCAGTTTAGTTTGTTGCATGATCATCCCAAGATTTCATGTGATTCAGTCATGTGATGAGAAAAATCAGGACATTTAAATGTGGATGACTAGTTGGTTGCTTTTATTTTTGAATTATTTTGTTACGCTGTTTACATTGGGTTAGTTTAGGGCCCTCAGACTCGGGAATGGAAACATTTTTAACCTCTACGATTACGTTTTGTTTAAGTAAGCATGACTATCAAGTTTCTTTGCACAAATATGGAGGAGAGCTTCACTAGCTATAAATTAAGGAGTGTTCAAATAACATTGTCTCACTTTTAAGATAATGTCATTCTCAGGTTTTGAAAAATGTGCATATATTTTTGTGAATACTAAAAACCTAAAATCTATTAAGTCATCTGATTAAACTTTGTGTTGGCAGGTTTCATTTTTTTAACACTACAAAAACATTTTCAGGTTGTTATATTTATAAAGATGATTGTAACAACATTTCCTTTTTATGTAATGCCAAATGGAACTTTTAAACGAGGAGCAGAATTGACATCACAATCTGGTCAAATATTTCACTTGGTGATGATTTTAAACCTTTGCAAATATTGTGACTCAACTATGTCCAATAGTACGAGGATAGACAAAAATGCTGGAGAAACTCAGCGGGTGAGGCAGCATCTAGCTATAGACCCTTCTTCAGTCTTCAGGGTCTCGACCCGAAACGTTGCCTATTTCCTTCGCTCCATAGATGCTGCCTCACCCGCTGAGTTTCTCCAGCATTTTTGTCTACCTTCGATTTTCCAGCATCTGCAGTTCTTTGTTAAATATGTCTAATAGTACGGTAGGGTTGGGTTATGCAGCATAAGTGATACCATTAGTACACCATAGAATTCTCATAATTTTTATTTGCATCTCTTTGAATGTTACTTGATGAGATTTGGGAGTAATTCAATCTTGTTGTTCATAAGAGAAAAATTCTGCCTAAAATATTCTGATGGGGTCAGATTTGTTTTCTTCTGACTTTCAGTTTGCTGATAATAACTACCAAATGTTGACATCCCAGTATCAGCATTCCAGTGAATGCCATTTCTCTTGAAAAGCAAGAAATTGTTGGAAATTAACTTAGTTGTCTGAAATCATCCAACAACTCTTCAGAGAAAATAATACCTAATCTACCTAAATAATACCTAATATAACATTCACTTGCAATGTTATATTTGAAATTTGAAAATACCATAACTAATGATTTTAATCGGATAGTGACAAAATGGACTTTGTGGCATCAATCTGGGAGACATTTGCCTTTGCAGATGAGAAAATCAGCTAAATTTGGAATCTTGCTCCTTTTTCTGTTAATTAGTAGCATAGAAAAGCTGAAGTTCCAATTTAGTTTGAGCTCCAATGTGACTATTTTGATTGATGAACTGTTCCATATTCAAGGACTCAGCAGCTAACCTAAATGAGGATACCCATGCCATCACAGACATCGTCAGTAAATATGTAGAGGATTACATCTCAATCTGACGAATCGCCAACTGACAACCACAATGAGCTGTGACTCACTCCCTAGTGAGGATCAAGTCTGATGTGTTCAAGGGAGGTGATCCTGACATCAGGAAATCTAGGTATGTCCTTTGCAAAGCCATCAGGGACACCAAGATGATTCCAGACCAAGCTAGAATCCCACGCTATCCACACGGATGCATACCGACAGATGGCGTGCATATTATAACGGTACAAAGTGAAGTTGGGTAGAATTACTGGCAACTCTGCATCCCTCCCCATGACCTCAGTGCCGTCTGCTTGTCTTGAACAGGTCAGTGGTATGGTCCAACTGCCCAACAGCCTTGAGTTCACCTGTACCCCCAGACGCCATTTGAGTTCACCTGTACCCCCAGATGTCAGATCGGCCTTCTTGAATGTACCCAGAGAGAGCAATTGACTTGTGTGGAGTCCCTGGCCATGTTCTCAGAACCACCCAGTTCTGTCACATCCATCATCATGAAGTGCTTTGAGAGACTGCTCGTAGCGCACATCAAAGCCAGCCTCGCAGGCAGGTTTGATCTACTACTTCAGGAAAGCAGTCAACATAATCACTGACCACTTAGTCATTCTCTCTTCTTTCTTCTCCTGTTAAGCAGATGATAACAAAAGCTAATAAACACATACCATTAGATTCAAGAATAGTTCCTTCCCTGCTGTTATCAGACTCGTAACAACGATCTCTCCTGTGTTGAGGCTGATTTTCCCAATTTTCCAATGTACCTCATTATGACCCTTGCATTTTTAAAATCTGTACTTTCTCTGTAGCTGAAATACCATATTCCGTACTGTCTGAAGTACTCATGCGCCATATGTTGGTTCACGTCAATAATAAGCTAATACGAATATCTTTAAAGTCTGGATTATTTTCACATTGGAAAGGGAGATGTTCAGACAGAGATGTTTGTAAAATTCACTTGAATATTGCATCAGTGAGATACAATTTCTCTGCAGATGCTGGTTTAAACTGAAGATAGACACAAAATGCTGGATTAACTCAGATGGACAGGCAGCATCTCTGGATAGGAATGGGTGATGTTTCGGGTCGAGATCTTTCAGACTGAAAGTTGGGAGAAGGAGACAGTGATATGGAAGTGTAAGGTGTGAGAACGAGACATCAAGGGATGAAGTTCAAGAGAAATGTAGAATAGATCATTATTAGCTAGGAGAAGGTGACAACAAAGCAAATAAAATGTAATTAGGAACTGTCGGACTGGTCGGGGAACTGGGAAGGAGGAGCGATGGAGAGAGGAAAGCAAGGGTTACTTGAAGTCAATATTCATACTCTGGGGTATAAGCTACCCAAGTGAAATATGAGGTGCTGTTCCTCTAATTTGCGCTGGGTCTCACTGACAATGGAGGGGGCCCAGGACAGAAAGGTCAGTATGTGAATGGGAGGGGGAGTTAAACTGTTTAACAACCAGGAGATCAGGTGGATTTAGGCGGACTGAGCGGAGGTTTTCAGCTAAACGATCGCCGAGCATTTCTTGCACCATCCTAGTCACCTTTCCCCTTGGTACGCTCATCTCCTATTCCTGAGTCCCATATTTCCCTCTTACTTCGCCCCTCCCCCTGAACCTTTCCACGTGTCCCTCCCTCCAGCTTTGTATTTCATTCCCTTTTTTCCTTATCTGACACCCTTTTGTCTCCTTTTCACCCATCAGCCAATCAACTCTTATCCCAACCCCCCCCCCCCCCCCCCCCCCCCCACTCCACTCCAACACCTGTATCCACGTATCACTTGCCAGGCTTTGCCCACCCCCACCGCCAGCACTCTTTTCCAGCTTTTTGCCTCCTGCTCCACTCGGTATGAACGTGGATCCTGACTGAATCATTATCTGCCCATCATTCCCTCCGCAGGTGCTGTCTGTTATTGATATAGTGCCATTATCACAGGTGAAGAGAGAACTTGATGTGTTTTCTGGGGTAGACACAAAATGCTGGAATTAAGGGCCTGTCCCACTTGGCTGTCATTCGCGCTCCATTTACGCGACCTGCTGGCGTGTGGGTAGCGCGGGACGGGCTCGTGGAGTGGCATGGAGGAGTGTGGACTTCATCCTGAACGAAATCTTCGCGCGCCACCGGCCTGTTGCGTAACTGACGGCCAAAGTTGGACAGGCCCAAGACCCTGGTCACCTCCAACAGCAGCAGAAGCAGGCAAATGATCGCCGAACTCGGCCTGGGGCTCACGGCCGTTGCGGATCCGGATCCGCCTCCAATCCTACTTCCAAATTCTGACCAAACAAATCTTGGTTTTTTACTGTTGAAAATAACATGTACCTTAAAAAATGCATCTGAAGTAATAGATTCAGTACGAAAGCTACATGTTACTTAAGTAAGATAGACATAAAAAGCTGGAGTAACTCTGCGGGTCAGACAGCACCTCTCGAGAAAAGGAATAGGTGACGTTACAGGTTGAGACTTCTTAAGGATACAAAGGACAATTATTATCACATACACCAAATGGTGTAGTCAAATTTGACTTGCCAATGCAGCACATGAATAAAGATAGGACACAACATTAAAGAATTTAACAATAAACATAAAAACATCCCCCCACAATGGTTCCCACTGTGGGGGAAGGCAGCCACGTCGAGTCCCATCCCCTTTTCACCCATAGTCGGGCCTATTGTGGCCTCCGCAGCCAGTCCGATGTTTACAGGCTCAGATGTTATTTAAGTAACATTGCTTAAGTAACATAACTAAAGTAACATCTCCTGACTTTTTTGGTTCTCAATTTTCAATTTAAAAATCTTGATGCATTATGAAAGATGTCAGGTGTCAGCAATTATGTTAAGAGTGATTTTCTTTCTCCCTCTGTGCATAGAAACAAGAAGTATTCTGTGGCTTTAGTTAGTTATGTTCTAGAAACTTGTGGCTAAGGTGAATTTAGTGTGAAGCCCTTTTTTTTAAATAAACTGTGGTCTAAATGTTTGTGTTAGATATTGCTGAATCTATTCAGAGCTTGCCAAGCTTAGGGACATGAAACAAATATTTCATAATATTTGAAATGCAAAATCATTAAAGGAAAAATCAAATAAAAATTGCAGGATATCAATTTTGTCTTTTTCAGTTGGTGTTATTTTCTTGGGTAAACACATTTTGCTGAAACACTGAATTTCATTGAGAGATTGGCATCTGTATGGGTTTGGGAATTCTTGCCAATTAATTACTTTTAAAGTGCAGTTGCTGTTTTAATTTTGGAAATACAGTATATTCAATTTGCGCACATCAGGTTCTATTAAACAACATTATGCTAGTACTCAAATGTTTTTTTGATGAAATCTAAAAACTGGAGATCAATTTTAGTTTTAGAGAACCAGGCCCTTCGGCCCCCCGAGTCCACATCGACCAGCGATCCCTGCACATTAACACACGCCTACACACACTAGGGACAATTTACACTCATACCAAGTATACAAACCCAAGCTAATTTACCTACAAACATGTACGTCTTTGGAGTGTGGGAGGAAACCAAAGATCTCAGAGAACTCACACGCGGTCACGAGGAGAACGTACAAACTCCGTACAGACAGCACTCGTAGTCAGGATCCAACTCGGGTCTCTGGCGCTGCAAGATGAGTAAGGCAGCAACTCTATCGCTGTGTCACTGATGCTGCAAATCTGATATAAATGAAAATATGTTAGAAACACACACCAGCTTAGGCATCTGCAAAGAGAAAAAAAAATTATACTTTTGGTTGAGGATGCTGTTTTGTGATATTGATTGAGAAATAAATTGATTCTTAATGGGTGCAATGTCTTTCTGGGAGGACTTTTAATATTGTGCAAACTTACTCTTGTGACTTCACAGTTCAACAATTGATAAAAGGAACAGAAATCTGTGGTCATAAAGCAAGCAGATTCTTATACTTTCTCTTCCTTTTTTACGCATTGCACTTGAAGTAAGCAATAAAAAATGAAATTATCTGTTAAGCCTTGATACAAAACAATTATAATAGCTGTACTAGTATATCTTCTAAGCATTATTTGGAGGCAGAAAAGTAAATGCAGCCTGCTACAGGATATTACTGTGGTGTATTATGCATCAATTTTGTTACTTATTCTTGTCTGTTCTGGAATATATGCAATCACTGCATTTATCAAAGTAGGTTTGAAAGTGCAGATTTATTCTGCGTAAGTACAAAAATAAATCCTGACCAGCATTTTTTTGTTCCTCTATCTGAGCATCTACTTTCAAATGAACCTTACTTTTTGGTCTCGCTATCCCTCCCTCCTTGCATCAAAGCTCATGCTTCCTGCTACCCCCACACTGTTATTCTTGTGTTTACTTTCACATCTGCCTTAGCTCCAATTTTGCCCACCATGTTTTTGTAAATTCCTTCTGCTTATCATGGCATACTTACGGCCATTTTTAACATCATCTCAGCTCTTTCTGTATCACTTGCTCTATCCACAATTACTAAATGGTCGGAGGATATTTTGCTCCAACTTCCTTGTCCGAATTGCACCAATGTTCATTTGCATCATATCAAATAGCTCGGCCTCTCCCTGTAACTTTTTTTTTTATCAACTCTTAAATATTTTGCCTTTTTAAACCTATCATCTTTAAAACCCATGGTCTCTGCTGCCTGACAACATGCCAAAAATGTGCTCCTGGCATAGTTCAGCTTCCAAAACAAGCTGTTCTCTGCTTTTGATGATTTCATTTTCTACCCAAATATCCTTTGCTTGCCTTCAGTATTTACCATATTGTCTTTCAAATTTTGTTCATGTGTTGAAATGCAGGTTCACAGCACCACCATTTCAATGTGCAACCATTTTATCACGTTTGCTTATATTGTTTTGCTTCTAGTGTAGATTATTGACAAGAAGGTATCCGAACGTTTCCTCTTTTATCATCTACTGGTAGTGGTTGAGGTGGGAGGTTGGAATGTGCTCCCAAATTGTTAAATATCGTGTACTTTTAATTACTTTATGCTCCAGTCACTAGATATCTTGTGAACATTTTAAAACATTATTTAATTATACAGTCACCACGTCCGTCAGCACTTTCACCGGATTGAAACCATCAGTCTCTAACTTTTGAGTTTGTCCCTGGTACGCCCAGCTTGTGATCAGGAGGCCCAGGAGCGGAGGAGGAGACCCAGGACAGAAAGGTATGGGAAGGTGAATTAAAATGGTCCACTCGGCCTTGGCTGATCGACAGGAACAAACATGGACTCGGTGACTGTTTTGATGAACACTTGCACTCAGTTCACCAAGACCTACTGGATCTCTGGGTGGCTAACCATTGTACTGTCCCAATCCCCACAATGACCTTTCTGTCCTGGGTCTCCCCCATCACCAAGTGAGGCCACATGCAAACTGGAGGAACAGCACCTCATATTCATGCCTGTGCCTCTCTGCCTGTGCCTCTCTGCCCAGAGGACTTTGAACAGAGGACTTTGTTGCCCTTGATTTTAGGATATCAATCCCTAATTAATATGTGGGATGTAGGTAACTCTGGCCAAACCATAGTTTATTCCACATTTAGTATTTCCCTTTCGGAAATTGCTAACTTGAAATGTTAATCATTATGAATTAAGTTGTTAGGTATGGAGCTTCAGGGTCTTCAGAATGACAGTACTTCAGTACAATTCAGTACTTCATGATAGAATGCTAGTATAAATTGGAGTGGGTATGTTTCCCATTTGCCTGTCATTCTTTTTCTGAATAATGTCTCGTACTTGTGAGGTACAAGTGAAAAAAAATTGGGAATTTGCTGCAGACCATATTTTTCTTCCTTTGAGCTCTCACTGGATCATAAATGTAAGATTTTGCATCATCTTCATCTTAACTCTGAATTTAAGTCTAATTCAACAATTCTTGTTACTGAGACATAATTGCCTTTTGCCACTGATTCCAATTGGCCATCATCCTTGGATCCCATGGAATTTACATTTTTGATTAGCCTCCATATGGGACATTGTCATAGCCCCACATCAACTGGTTTGATCATCTTTTTGTGCAACTCGAAATGGACGCACATTCCATGAATAAAGATGTGTGATAATCAATGCCATTGGCATTCCTGGTGCAAGAGGAAATGTGGGGTTTTAATCCCTGATTAAATACAAGTATATGTGGATATATTGAAGAGACTGCCTGTGAAGCGTCTGCAAAATCTATCTTTATCCACCACAATCCAAGGACAGTTTAAAGAAAGGACCGCTGATCACACATTACTCATGTAACTGTAATGTAGTGAATACCATGCATGGAAGTCTTCTCTAAGAAGTGAACATCTTCGGTAACATCTTAAGAATTCAGTAGGGATATTGAAGAAGTTGAGGCAGGATGTTTGGGGGAGATGGCTGGTGAAAGAAAAAATATATTTTTCTATTAAATTAATTGTGCATGATGCTAGATTAAAAAATGTGCTTCAAGGCCATTGCAACAAAGAGATGGAGTCTTCAGTTATGTAGACATTTTCTTTAAAAAGGTACAATAAATTAAATTTGCCCTGGGAATGTGGACGTTTATGCAGAGGCAAAAAAGAAAAATTTAGGTTTTCAGTGAAATAAAATGATTTATGCACCTTTTATTGTAACATTTTAATATGAAAGGAAGCAATTATGGGAATCTTAACCCATGCTCTCTATCACGTGTTAGTGTAAGAGGAAGATTGGCAATTGTTGTTTCTTTCTAATGTAATCTGATACACTGTTCTATTTTTCACATAGTTTCACAGGAATAAGAATGGGTTACTCTGAAATCAGAGCATAATTGAGCAAGTTGTTGACTTTACCTCATGCTGAATTTTTTTTCTATCTGCTTTGTAAAAGTAATAGTCAAGAGAGACTTGACTGTTTAATTGTCAACAGAACAATGACATTCTTACTTGTGGCAATTTAACAAGCCTGTAAATGTAATGGAGATGATATATAATAATCAAAGAATACAATATGTTATTAACTGTAAAACTAGGTGACCACAGCTGTGCAAAAAATAGTCCATAGTGCAACCAAAGTGTTGCTTTGGATGTGGCTATGCCTTGCCCAATTGCATTCTAAAACCACTGTAAAAATAGAGAAGGAACTTGAAATGTGGGAATATAAATTGTTCAATTATTACTCAACAGAATACTTACGCCATTAATTTTCCTAAAAGTCCATGCGTCATGTGATTTGATGCCTTTAACATAAACTTGGGTGGCAAGAATTGTTTCATTTTCAAGCTCCATCATTGATTTCTTAGATGCAACAATTTGTAGAGATTTGGGAGAAGTGTGAGTGGTGAATTTTGATGAGAAAGAAACATGGGAAAAGAGCAATGACATCGGGTATATTTGCACAAATCTTTGAATGTGCGAGACGAACATATTGCGAAAGCTTTTTTTTTTTTGAACGCCATTTAGGATCTTGGACTTTGCATGTAGGCTACAGAAGCAACAAGGGTTACGATAAACCTCTAGAATATAGACACAAAAGGCTGGAGTAACTCAGCGGGACAGGCAGCATCTCTGGAGAGAAGGAATGGGTGACATTTTGGGTTGAGACCCTTCTTCAGACTGATGCTGGGGAGTGGGCAGGACAAAGAAAGAATGTAGTCAGAGACAGACTAGTGGGAGAACTAGGAAGGGGGAGGGGATGGAGAGAGGGGGAAAGCAAGAGCTATTTTAAGTTAGAGAAGTCAATGTTTATACTGCTGGGGTGTAAGCTAGCCAAGCAAAATATGAGGTGCTGTTCCTCCAATTTGCGCCGGGCCTAACTCTGACAATGGAGGAGGCCCTGGCCAGAAAGGTCAGAATGGGAATGGGAGGGGGAGTTGAAGTGCTGAGCAACTGAGAGATCGGGTAGGTTAAGGCGGACTGAGCAGAGGTGTTCCGCGAAACAATCGCGGAGCCTGCGCTTGGTCTCGAGATGTACAGAAGTTGACGTTGACACCTGGAACAGCGGATACAGTGGATGAGGTTGGAGGAGGTGCAAGTGAACCTCTGCTTCACCTTGAAAGACTGATGTTGTCCTTGGATGGTGTCGAGGGGGGAGGTAAAGGGACAGGTGTTGCATCTCCTGCGGTTGCAGGGGAAAGTACCTGGGGAAGGGGTGGTTTGGGTGGGAAGGGACGAGTTGACCAGGGAGTTGCGAAGGGAACGATCCCTGCGGAAAGAAGAAAGGGGTGGGGATGGGACGATGTGACCAGTAGTGGGATCCCGTTGGAGGTGGCGAAAGTGTTGGAGGATTATATGCCCAAGACTCTATAGAATGTTGATCAAGCTGAGATTGGGCTATTGCATGCAATTCTCTTGCTCCAGGAAGGAGAGTGCACACCACATGTCATATATTGGTCTGAATGGTTGACTTTAGTAGGAGCAGAGAAGATTGAAAGGTAATTTGATAGATTTGTTCTAAAATAAATTGTTGCCACTGCAAGAAGGGTTGAGAACTGGAGGACAGATTTGAAGTGATCACCAAAAGAACAGGGGTGATGTGCAGCAGATGTCAATATCTGGAGTTTTTTGTTCAAGGATGGTGGCTTCAGATAAAATCCTTGCGTTTAAAAAGAAATTTGGCCAGTTATGCAAGGAAGAAAAAGTGTTTATTGGGGAAAAAGCTGTTGAATTGGACGGATCAGATTGTTCCTGTAGCATGCTACAACAGGTTCAGTGGTCCTAATGGCCTCCTTCAATGCTGTAACCATTCTGATTCTAGTCCATGCCTTTTGAAAGAGCAGCGAAATTATCACACTGCTGACATCGAAGAAAGTTGCCTGCAAACAGGTAAAGATCAATGTAGTTTGGATTTTATCTTTCGGTTACTGATTCTAGGAGATCTTTGGATCCAGAGAAGTGATATTATAAAGCTGGCTGAACAATCAATTGTAATGGAAATTCTCATAGAAAACCAAGGATTTAAAGGTGTGATTATTAAGTGCAGAAAACCGGCGTGATAATGGATCATGAAGGTGGGGAAAATGGTGTCCGTTTTTGCCGATTATCTGCTACATGTCCTTGGAACATGAATAGATGATGTCGGGGCCCTTTTTCAAACTGATTCAGTCTGCTGAGTTACTCCGGCACTTTGTTTTTCACCTTAGAACAAGGTGCCAATGCCGCTGGTCTGCACCAGCGAGCCCTACTTCACGCACTACCGTGCGGTCCAATTGAGCTCACATTGTAGCCCCTGGCCAGCAGCACTTTTGTTCAGGTCACCACCACCGACAGGATGTGTTCGCACACCGTGGGGCTCTCTTCTGCTTCTTTCTTCGCTTTGTCTGCTCTCTGCTCCACTGTTGCTGTCACCTTCTCCCCTGCAGTTGTGACATCTTCCGAGGTGGAGTATATTGCTGACTCTGGAGGAGGACGTGACAGAGTGGAGAGCGGGCAAAGCAAGAAGCACGAAGCAGCAGATGGTGCAAGAGGAGGGAGCCCCACGATGACCGTACGTGTCCTGTCTGTTGCGGGGGCCTGAGAAAGTGCTGTCCCCAAGTGCTACAATATGAGCCTCAACAACAGCCACATCAACTGATCCTTGCGGCAGGTGAAGAAGAGCTTACTCGTGCACCTTGAGGATTGGGGCTGTAAGTGGACTGGAGGTAGTGTGAGCTGGGGGTGGCATCGGCAGGTCTGTCAGCCTTAACCAAAATCTTTTATAAAGGGATCCATTAAAATGAGGGTTTACTGTATTTATAGAATGCAAAACAGATTGGTGTTTGCTATTGGGATCATGGCAAAAGCTTAAATATTGTAAACATTTTCAAAAGGTAAGGTAAATTTTTGTATGTTAAACATGGAATTGTTAATTAATTGGGAATGAAAATCCACACAATTAGATTGAATGGCCAGAGATGGGCCAGTGCAAATTGTGATTAATACACCATTAAATTCATACTTGCATCATATCGATCAAACGGAACATTTAATTTTCTCGGCAAAAATGATTTTTGATCAGATTATTGATTATGAAGGTTGCACTGGAGAAGGCTAGGTAAGAGTTCATCTTTGAGTGCAACAGGAAATCCTTAACTACAATTTCTGGATTTCCAGATATAATTGTGCATCTGCATTAACCATAATTTCCTATTAGTTTCATTGTGAAAAGACACACTTATGTGATGTGGATAGTTTTACAAAAATCTATATTGATGTAACAGATCCGAATGTTGAAATAAAGACTAGATCTAAAAATTATTGAATATTGGTTGTGTTCATTGATTTCTTTTTTATAGCTTGGCATCTAACACAACAATGTATTCACATTGTACATTAAATTAAGAAAAAATATCCCTCACTAGTAGAACTTTTGCTGAAATTAACAATTTAATCTACAATGTATAATGAAGTTAGGGCAGCACTTTGGCCTAGTGGTAGTGCTGCTGCCTGACAACGGCAGAGACCCGGATTAGATCCTGACAATGGGTGCTATCATTACGGCGTTTGTACGTTCTCCCTATGGCCGCGTGGGTTTTCTCTGGGTGCTCTAGTTTCCTCCCACACTTCAAAGACGTACAGGTTTGGCTTTGTTAAGAAAAATTGTAAATTATCCCTAGTGTGTAGGATAGTATTAGTGTATGGGGTGATTGTTGTTTGGCGAGGACTCTGGGCCACAGAGCCATTTCTGTGTTGTATTGCTAAAGTCCCAAGTGAATAAATAGAAATCTGAGAACAAGTTTGAAAGCCGCTGATTCAATATACTTGTTCTCGTGGACATTGTAGTGTATTTTGGGAGGGTTATCAAACCTTACGTATGTTACTGACATTACTGATAATTTGCTCATATAATGATACCAGCATACTCGTAGCACGTTGAATGAAGCACACTGTCCCTTGGCATTTAAGGGAGATTATTAAAGGTAAATAGTTACAAAACAATTTATAACTTCAATTTATTTTCTAATAATTGGTACCCTTTAGAGTTTCCAGAAATCAACTTTAAAAATTGCATAAATGTTTATTCCTGCGAATGTTGAATTGGGGTCTGGTGTCTGGCTGCAATATGCAAAGATCATTGATGTCAGAGCAAAGCAAAACGGAAGAGTTCTTGATTGTTGTGATTAAGATTTCCATGTTTGAATATGTTTTCAAAAATGTCATCAAATTCCTGAGTTGTTGCAGAGACAGGTACTTAATAGTTACTGAATCACTGACTTCAGTTATTTATATCTAGAATGTAATGTCACAGGGACTTTAAGAGAAAATGATGAATGACTGCACATAACGTTTCATTGTTTTTCTTTGTGAAGTTGATGAGCTAATTTAGGTCTTTAAATGATTTTTAAAAAATGATAGAATCAGTAAACAGGTTTGGTAGCACAAAAGCTAGAGCAAGGATGACATATTTCCTTCCCTAAAGAGCATTAGCAATACAGATCCATTTTTTTTTTTACAACACTGACAGTTCTCTTCATTGAGATGAGCATATATGCAATTAATTTTAAATTCCCCAGCTTTTGATGGTGGAACTTTAATTCTGCCGATTCAAGGGATCACTTCTGTCGCTACTATCCAATAATTTAAACACTGCTACCATCATACCCTATAGGAGATACACTTAATTTTGTGGAATTGTTTACACTGAAAATCAGACTGTTGCATAAAGTATTAATACTTAATAATTAAGTTCAGTTAAATTCATCTACTTACAGAAGCATTTTATATGCAAATGGAATTAAATCAAACAACTTAAAGCTGTTTTTTATGGTCTCAATGCTCCAGTACATGCCACAGCCAATCCTTTATTTTTGAAGTTTGGCTTACTGCCTTTAAACAGAATAATGTGACAAAAATAGAAAACGCTGAAAATACTTAGCAGGTTAAATAGTATCCATGGAAAGAAAAAAACATTTCAGATTGAAGAAATATTCTGCAATATTTTCAGTTTTTGTTTCAGATTTCCAGCATTGACAATTTTTAATTTTCAGTAAATTGTGACAGTTTATTTGTGCACAGAAAGGTCTTGCAGATAACTGAAAAATAATTGGATGATCTACCGTCATGTTTGGATTGAGGAATGAATGAAACTGGGGAGCTTGCATGCTCTTTGGATAGTGCTGTTGGATCCTATACTTGCACCGTGGAAAACTAACAGCGCTGCACAAAGTCTCACCTGAAATATAACACTATTAACACACATCATTGAACTAGCACATTAGATGATATCTTCGTCCAGAAGACAAGGCTGTAGTAGATTGCTTTCTTGAATTTTTGTTTAGAAAGTGGCGGGAAAGGGAGAATCTTTGAAAAATTAGCTCCAATCATTTTCTTTGAAATGTTTAAAGTTGGATTCAGTGGACAAGCAGAATATAATTTCCTTTCTAGTTAAAATGAATCATTCTAAAGTGAATTTGTTCTTGGTTTTATTAAATACACATGTACTGCAGCTGAAGGAATAATCCTTTAACATTCCATCTATGCAAGTATTCTGGGATTGAAATTATTTGGTTGTTTAGACAGACATGTAAGTCAATATTATGCATAATATATGCATGATTTGTTGTCATTTAATATATTGGTAATTTTAACTAATTTTATTTTAATTGACTTTCCAGTTTCACTCTAATACTCTGTCTTAATTATGTTGAAAACGTAAAGACTACTCTCCTTATACAAACAATTTCTTAACATGATATACATTTTCTTCATTTGGTCCATGCCGACAAAGATGCCCCATCTACACTGGTCCCACCTACCTGTATTTGAACCCTATCTCTCCAAACCTTTCCTATCCACTGACCTGTCAAATTTAAAATATATATATTTTATAGTACCTGCCTCGGCTATCTTCTCTGGCAACTTGTTCCATATATGCACCACCATTTGTGTGAAAAGGTTGCCCCTCAGGTTTCTATTAAATCTTTCTCCTCTCACCTTAAACCTACATCCTCTGGTTCTTGATTCTCCTATTCCGGGTAAAAGATAGTGCATTTACCCCATCTATTCCCTTCATAATCTTACACACCTCTATAAGATCACCTCTTGGCCACCTGCGCTCCAAGGAATAAAGTCAGCCTGCTGAATCTATCTCTCTAGCTCAGGGGCTCAAGTCATCTCTGCACTCTTTCTAACGTAACAACATCCTTCATATAGTAAGGAGACCATAATTGAACGCACTTCAAATGTAGCCTCACTAACGTCACACTAAGGGCGCACAGCATCGTCAAGGACTGCTCTCACCCCAGCCACAGTCTGTTTACCCTCCTACCATCCGGGAGGCGCTACAGGTCTCTCCGTTGTCGGACCAGCAGGTCCAGGAACAGCTTCTTCCCTGCGGCTGTTACACTCCTCAAGTGATTGTTGAATCAGATAGTTGAATTTCATGAGGAACAGAATCAGCAATGTGAATTATTGAAAGAAGATTTCTATAGAAATACTGCATTTCTGTGTGATATCATGTCAAAGAAAAATGACTTGCATGTTTCCTTGCAAGGTAAAACTAAGTCTATATATGATGTGGCAAAATATTCAAGCATTTCAAAAAAGCTATATTTTTTCAAAATTCTTCTTCAAAATGAAATTTCGGTTGAACATTTTCCCCAGTTAACGAAGGTCATTGATGAGCAGGAGGATTCATGTGAATCATTTGAAGAATACGCAGCTGTTATAGACTTATTAATTAAAAAATACAATGAAAGGTTCACTGACTTTGAGAATCATGATGTCACACTCAAATCAGCATTTCAACCTCACCTAGTTGATGTCTCCAAGGCTCCTAAAGAACTACAGATGGAATTGATTGAGCTCTCAGAAGATGACATTTTAAAGTCCTTATTTGATGCTCAGAAAGATCCGATTGAAATATGGAAAAATGCAGTAGAATACCCACGCCTTCGGCAACGTGCACAAAAAATGCTTTCTTGCTTTTCAACCACTTATTGCTGCAAATCTACAATCTCCTACCTAACCCAAATCAAGACGCCCTTAAGGTCACAAATAATGGATACCCATCTAGAAGATCAGCTGAAACTACGTACCTCCATGTGGCAACCAAATATTCAAATGCTTTCCCACAAAAAGCAGTCACTACAATGTCATTAAAAGTTTAGTTAACTTTAGAATTAACAAAATGTTTTCATTTTCTTGAAGTTAGTACATAGTAGTTAGATTTTTACAAAATAATGTACATTTTGAAGTGTATCTAGTTGAAGTTTCTTGGATGCAGCCTTATTAGATTACAGCTAACTTAATGCGGCATTCCATCATGAAATGGTTCCCTATCCCTGATCTATGCTATCAGTGATATCACCCACTTTCGGGTCATCTGCAGACTTATTAATCATGCCTTCTACATTCTCATCCAAACCATTGATATAAACTAGAATGGGCCCAGCACTGATCACTACGGCACACCTCTAGTCACAGGCCTCCACTCCGAAAAACAACCTTCCATCATTGCCCTCTGCTTTCTTCCATGAAGCCAATTCTCTTTCCAGTCAGCTGGCTCTCTCTGGATCCCATGCGATCTAACCTTCCATAGCAGCCTACCATGCAGAACCTTACCAAATGCCTTGCTTATTCCCATATAATCAACATCTATGACTTTGCCCTCATCAACCTTCTTGGTTACTTCTTTTTAAAAAATCAGTTTCGTATGGTACCATCTCTCGCGTGCAAAACAATGCTATCTATCCCTAATTGGCCTCTGTCTATCCAAATGCATATATATCTCCAGTAACATGCCTACTACAGATGTGAGGCTCACTGGTCTATAGTTTCCCTGGCTTTTTCTTGCAGCCCTTCTTGAAAAGAGGCACAACATTTGTCACCCTCCAATTTTCTGGCACCTCACCAGCGTCTAATGATGATTCATAATCTCAGCTAGGACACTTGCAATTTATTCTCTAGTTTCCCACAGTGACCTCAGATATATCTGATCAGGTCCAGGAGATTTATCTACCTTCATATGCATTAGGATGATCAGCACCACCTCGACAGTAATACGAACTGTTCTCCATATATCTTAATTAACTGTTCCAAGTTCCCGAAGCCTCATGTCTTTCTCCATGGTAAAAACAGGAGAAATATAATTGAGTATCTTGTCCTTCTCCTACAGCTCTGCACAGACTACCACATCACCCCGATCCTGGCCTCTCTCCACTGGCTCCCTGTGCGGTTCCGTATACATTTCAAGACCCTCCTCTATGTCTACAATGCCCTCAATGGGCTTGCCCCCTCCTACATTAAAAGTCTTCTCACCCACCTCCAGGTCCCTCAGATCGGCCGACTTGGGGCTGCTGAATATCCCGCGGTCTAGGCATAAGCTTAGGGGCGATCACGCCTTTGCGGTTGCAGCTCCTAGACTGGAACAGCATCCCCCTTCCCATCAGAACTGCCCCCTCCTTCGACTCCTTTAAGTCAAGACTAAAATCTTATCTATACTCCCAAGCCTTTCCTGACGTCCACTGAGCGAGGGCTATATGTATGTAGTTTGTTTGTTTATACTATTCTTATAACAAATGTAAAGCACTTTGGCCAACGAGAGTTGTTTTTTAAATGTGCTATATAAATAAATGTGACTTGACTTGACTTTGGTTTCTGAGAGGCCCTGTTCTCTCTCTAGTTGCCCTGTTTCACCTAATTTACATAAAATCTCTTTGGATTTCCCTTAATATTATCTGCCAGAGCTATCTCCTGTCCTCATTTTTGCTCTCTTGATTTACTTCTTAAGTATGTTCCTCTGTTCCCGAAACTCCACCAGGGATACACGATCCTAGCTGCCTACACCTGCCCCACAACTGACTAGTGCATACTTTTAGTTCTAAGTGTACTAAGGTCAATTGACATTTAAAGATGCTTTTGACTTGGAAGTGTCTCGTATTTTACAGACTATTGTCTGAAAGAATTAAATTGATGTTCAATTTCACTTTTTTAGTTAAATATTTACCAAGGAAAAATGATAAATTGTACTTGATTTGTAAAATGTATGTGGTATATTAATATTTTGAGTGTCCATGTCACAATACTGAAAATTCTTCAGACTCCTCTTCCTGCTATCGGTGTTTGTGTAAATATCTGCAAATGGGAGAATAGATGACTTTTTAGTGGGTGGTTATGAAGAAGCCTCATAGTACTGAATAAATAAATATCTATGTAAATCGTTGCTTTAAAAATATTTCTGATAAAGACACAAAAGACTGATGTATCTTTTGTGTAATTATCACAAAAGAATTAACATGGTTTGATGAAGTTTGTGCCCAATTCAACCAAGCCACTATACAATGCAGATTAAATGTTAATTTACCACCTCAAACTTTTCGTAGCCACAGTGGCAAACTATAACATTAATGAGGATGAATTTAAGTGTATTGTGAAAATGCTCAAAATATTACTTGATATACCTGTGCAAATTTGTAAGTTGTGTTCTTTGCAAAGCATTCTTTGTGTAGCACTTTGTGTAAAAGTTTCTATGGAACTAAAACCACACATTGGAACTGAAAAGCCTGCAAAGCTGGCATTGGCCTGTAGCCCTTTTATGCTCACTTTGCTTTATCTGTGAAACATTCTGAAAATGAATTTAGTGTTTTAGCTTTATTCTAGCTATAAAAAGATCACTTTAGTAAGACATCTATTTATTTCAAACATAATCCACATGTTATTGAAGCACAAATATAATTGCTGTGCTTCTGTTAAGTTAACATTGTGCTAGACAAAAAGTGAAATAAAATCTTGGGGGGAAAAAAAACTGTTGTATTGTCAAGTTAAAGTCCTAGCAAGTTTACCCAGATACTAAATGGCTTGAGATATTACACTTGAGATATTACTCTTGTCAAATTCTTCGCAATAGTAAATAGAAAGACTAATAGGGATCTTGCTTGAGAGACCTTGAGTTGATGAGATGGATATGAAAAAAGGGGTGGATAGCATATTTGCATCTAGCCAAACCATATGATTTTAATGTGCCATGGTGGAGATAGTGAAGGAATGGTGAGAGGAGGGGGTATAGTAAAGCAAACCTAACAGAAGGGCCATTTTAATAAACAGTATTCAGAGCTACTCTTTACCCTGTCTTAATCGTGCTAATCTTGCTCTTATGTATACAAACTGAACTGACGTTATCTAATTCAAAACTGAACAGCAATACTATGTAGCATTCTTTTAATGTGGCTGTATTATATTGAAAATGAGTTGTAATTTAGGTAGTCTTTTAGTAGATTACATCACTGAAGAGAGCATGCTTCACTGTTACCACAACTTGTAAGATTTATTCAGTTTAGAATGATGCTGTACCCTCCAGCCTTTTAAATCAAATGTGTTGGAATGCACACTGCTTTCTTTCACTCCTACTTGAATGGGCCCTTAGTATTTCACACCAAGGTGTCCTTCAGGGTGCTGGGTCAGGCTACCAAAACAGCTTCTATGAAGGGATTAGAACCAATTAACATCTTTGTACACAAAAGCTGCTGGCAGCTGAACAGACGGCCCTGTGACCTGCTCAGGAGCTGCATGTTAAACAGGGGGTTGTGTACTTGAGCTCAAGTGGGGAAGGGGTGGAGAGAGTTTTTATTTATAATTGAAATGGTGCTTCCTGATGGATTATGGCAAAAAAAAACCCTTGCACTGAATTAGTTGTGCAAAGGGAGTCTAAACTCAGCTGACTTCCAAGTAATACAAAATGTTGCATTATTAAATCAACATTAAAACTGATTCTTCAAAGTATCAAATCCAATTCAAATTATATAACGTTCTCAGTAGATTATTTTCATTGCATTGGACATTTCAAATTATATCTAATCACAATAAACTGATGCAGCATTTTGAAATTGTAATATTTTATTTTATTTTAATTGTTTTAATTATGACAGTAAATCATGTAATTCAGTGACAACATAGGTTTTTTTAATTTCTGCCTCTACCTGCTTAGTTTTTGTCCCCATTAGACATTGTTCAGGTTTAATTGTCCAATGTTTTGTACAACTATCTCTATAATGGCTGATTGTATTTAAAAAAAAACAAGTATCCAAAGTAGGCCAAAAGATTAAGGTCCCACTTGAGATAACCAACCTGAAGTTTTTAGAGATTAAAAAAAAATAGAATTATACTTTTCCAACAAGTGGTGGTCTTCAAAAATATGTCTTGTGTCTTAGTTTAAGCATTTTGTAACTTCCAAATGGAAACTAAAAATACTGTAGGTGGTTGCAACACTGTTATATGGCTTTCATGCTTGAGCAATTTGTCTTCCTTCTTCCGATGTTTGCTTATTAGTGAATGAAATGCAGGTGTGTGGGAAACAGCAAGCGAACATTGACAGGTTTATTCTGTTGGCTGCAGCCTAATTAGTTGCATAGTAGATGCGCCCCGCTAAGCTTTAGTGCACTGCAGTAGAGCTGGTCTGTTCTAATTTCCTTGCAGCTTTGATATCAGTGAAGAGATTGACGGATTACACAAAAAGCAAAGTGTGATAGAAGCCAATCGAAACAATGCAGCCCTTACTTCAGCCACCACAGATGTGAGAGAAGGCTGATCAGAAATAAATGTCAATCATAGTCAAATTGTCTTCTCTGCATGGGTAATATTTTCCCATGTAAAATAAAAAGGCCAAGGTAATGGCCTGTGTCTCCATGTATTGCTTTATCACCTGACAGAAGCATCAAAGGTTGCAGTTAAATAATAAGGCAATTTTGAACACTTAGTAATGTGTCAAAATCATGCTGCAAAATGTGCTTTTTTTTTACAGCTCACTGATAGTTGACCACCCATACATGCAACAGTAATGCCATTGTGTCCAGTTCATCAAATGGTGATTCTGTTAATATATCGAGGCTTGTCCACCAATTGAAGTATTCCATGAATCTTTTCATTCAGGTTGATGAAAAATGATCTTTGTGATCATGGTGATATAGATGGGAAAACGTTTAGTAAACAGAAAGCAACACCTCAATGGTTTTTGAGAAGGCTAGATTTATACAGAAGCTGTATGGTGAATTTTGTCTTGCATTGTCAGTGAAAATGTAAAAATCAAATCTGTTGTGTATATTAACATCAACTGCATTTTAACTAAAGCTTAACATTGTGAAGAATTTGAAAGTAATATATTCCTTGTTATATTGCATATTCTGTGCTGAATTTGATAGTGAATTTCTAAAGAATACTAATTTTATGTTAATTATATTTTTAATAGCCTATAAGACTGTGTCTGGTGTAAATGGACCGTTGGTAATTTTGGGTGATGTAAAGGTATTTATAATAAAATGACTTATGGTTAATTTGGAATGCCAATTAGATGTATAATTTTGATTCTCAACCAAATAACTGGTGTTGTGGCAAGAAAGGTTGTGCCGATATGATTTCAATGGCACGCTTATAAAAACAACTCTTAATTAGCACCTCGATCCATTCAATCAGTTTTGCTGCCCCAATAGAAATTTAAATACTTAATGTGCTATTTTGTCTGAAATTGCATGATGCTGAGCAATAAAAATGTAAATAAGTAAAACTCTTTGAATTGGCAAGCATGCCATTGTTTTGAGGAAGAAATCTGTAAATGGGGCTGACATGATCAGGAAATGAGTACTGGTATTTGCAAAAAAATGAAATTAATTAAATTGTACAATTCTTAATTTGATCAAAGTATAAATTTTTTTAATATAAATATGGGCAGCTTTTTGAACAAATTATTAGTTTGGTTATACTCATGCAGTGGAAACGGGCCCTTCGGCCCAACTCGCCCGCACCGGCCAACAATGTCCCAGCTACCCAAGTCCCACTTTCCTGCGCTTGGTCCATAACCCTCCAAACCTGTCATATCCATGTACCTGTCCAACTGTTTCTTAAATAATGGGATAGTCCCAGCCTCATCTACCTCCTCTGGCAGCTGTCCCATACACCCACCACCCTCTCTGTGAAAAGGTTACCCCTCGGATTCCTATTAAATATTTTCCCCTTCACCTTGAACCTATGTACTCTGGTCCTCGATTCCCCTACTCTGAGTAAAAGACTCTGTACATCTACCCAAACTATTCCTCTCATGATTTTGTATACCTCTATGAGATCTCCCCTCATCCTCCGACGTTCCATGGAATAGAGACCCAGCCTAATCAATCTTACCCTATAGCTCACACCATCTAGTCCTCGCAACATCCTCTTAAATCTTTCCTGAACCCTTTCAAGTTTGACAATATCCTATAACATGCTGTCCAGAACTGAACACAATATTTTAAATGCGGTCTCACCAACGTCTTATCCAACTGCAACATGACCTCCCAACTTCTATACTCAATATTCTGATTGATGAGGCCAAAGTGCCGAAAGCCTTTTTGACCACCTTATCTACCTGCAACTCGACCTTCATGGAACCATGCACTTGTACTCCTAGATCCCTCTGCTCCACAACACTACCAAGAGGTCTACCATTTACTGTGTAGGTCCTACCCTTGTTCGACATCCCAAAATGCAACACCTCACACTTATCTGTATTAAATTCCATCAACCATTCCTCCGCCCACCTGGCCAATCGATCCAGATCCTGCTGCAATCGTTCACAACTATTTGCGAAACCACTAAATTTTGTATCATCAACAAACTTGCTAATCTTGCCCTCTATGTTCTCATCCAAATCATTGATGTAGATTACAAAGATGATGTAGATGTTAGCAGAATAGTTTTCTTGTACATATCGTTTTTAATAGTTTATTTATCCTCAATGTATTAAAACTGATGGCATTTTTGTTTGTTTCCATCAGTTTCCAAGATACGCAGAGATTGTGCATCTGACACTTCCCGATGGCTCCGTTAGAAGTGGACAGGTTTTGGAAGTCAGTGGCAATAAGGCCGTAGTACAGGTGGGGATCTTTGATACTTTTATGGTAGTAGATTGAATGTGGTTATATTTACTGACTTGTGTGAAAGATTATCTGATTACCTGAGAAATCTTTAATGAATGGGCAATAATATAGCAATTATACAACAAATTGTGGGAAAATATGAATATATCCATTTTGGTTAGGAAAACAAAGGCAGATTTTTTTTTAACTGGTGTTAGATTGGAAAAATTTGAACAACACAGGGATCTCATCCTTGTATATCAGTCACTGAAAGCAAATGTGCAGGTACAGCAAGCAAATAAGAAAGCATACAATGCATTACCCTTCGTTGCAAGACATCTAATAATAATAATAATACATTTTATTTATTGGGCGCCTTTCAGACATCTCAAGGACACCTTACATAGGTTAACAAAAAATATAAACACATAATCAGAATAAAATAAATAATAAAGACATCACAGAAACACAAATTAAGAACAGAATTCAGTCCAGAAACAAAAATCAAAAACACAATGTGAAGAGAGAGCAGCGGCAGCTAAAGCGCGCCAGCGTCCACTCTTCCTTCACGGCAGCCATCTTGGACAAAGACTAACAGGATTACCTTACAGACAAAAAATCATCCCCCCACAATGGACACCACTGTGGGGAAAGGCACAATGTCCAGTCCCTATCGCAAGTTCACCCCATAGTCAGGCCTATTGAGGCCACCGCATGTTCATGGCCGTTCTCACCGGGTGGTCTTGCCCCGGCGTCGGGAGAGTCCTCTCAGCGGCTGGGCCACCGGGAACGGCCGCTATCTAGCTGGAGACCGCGGCTTCCGAAGCCGACAAGGCCGCGCCGGTTTGGAGCTCCCAGGCTCCCGATGTTCAAAACGGCACCGCCCGCTCCGCTCCGCAGACCCGCAGCCCGGAGGTGTTGAACACGGTGGTCTCAGCTCACCAGAGCTCCAGCGCGTCTATCCAGCGCGCCGACCCAGGCAAGGCATCGCCCGCTCCGCTCCGCGATAGCGCTCCAGCGCTGTGCCGCCACCGAGGCCGAGGTGCTGGGCGGTCCCCGCCAGGAAACGGCACTCCAAGCCCGCTGGTAGGCCACGAGGACGGGTCGACGGGCCGGCGGGAGAAAAAGCTGCCTCACCGACCGGGTAGGGACCTAGAAGTAAAATTAACCCCTACCCCCCACATTAAAAAGTCCATATCCCCTACGGACAAAAAACAGGACTCACTAAAAACTTTAAAACAAGCGAATTAAAACGGATGGCTGCTGGCTAGCAGCCGTTCCCCAAGATGGCTCCTCCTCCTCGAGACATCTGAATACAAGGATGGTTTTGCATGAAAAGGGTACGTGCATTTGACATAAATTTGGTAACAATCTAAATATGAATCTTTATAGTTCAACAAATGTGAAAAAGAAAATGTTAACCTTTTTAAACTTTGGAATGCTTCTAACATACAAGTCGTATAACTATTGCTTATTGCCACATTTTCTTCTTTCATCCTTGTCTCAAGGTAGAAATTTATGCTGAAATTAAATCTCCATAAGGCTAATAACCTAAATGGGCTACGTATAAATGTGAATCATCATTATTTCTACTAGTCTAAATGTAGATGGAAACCATTTTATTTTAGTTTATAAATGTCATCTATATAGAACACTAGACTAAGTGGGAGCCATCACTCAAGCCTGTTGTGCTGGCAGCTCACTGACTCACGGCTTGTGGGTTGGCAGTTGACTCACGGTTATTCCTTGAAATTCCATTTCAAGCAGGGTGCAAAGCCACCAAATTCAAGTGCAGTTTCTTACCACTTCAAGCAGGGTGCAAGGCCACTAAAGACAGCGAGTCGTGACCTCTCCCTCCTCCATCTTGCAAAGACTGAGTCACGCCCACACTTCTGGGTTTTACAGTCCCTCCCCCCCTCCCACCAGAACGGGTGTGGCCTTCATGGCATGATTGACAGGTGAGAGAATCTCAACATAGAAACATAGAAAATAGGTGCAGGAGTAGGCCATTTGGCCCTTCGAGCCTGCACCGCCATTCAATATGATCATGGCTGATCATCCAACTCGGTATCCTGTACCTGCCTTCTCTCCACACCCCCGATCCCTTTAGCCACAAGGGCCACATCTAACTCACTCTTAAAAATCGACATTTTTAAAACACTAATAACTTTTATTTTTTCATCGATGGGAAAAATCCTCGGCACCTGATGAGCGGAGGGGACTCTTAGTAAGATAGGCAAAATTCACAGGCATACATGGTAGCGTTTTATTCTAAAATCAATATAAAGCGCAAACAGGAAGTGGTCAAGATTAGACTTTTAATTATATAGAAGGCAAGGCAACTTTAGTTAGGCAAGGCAACTTTAATTAGGCAATACAGCTTTAGCATTTCCAAACCAAAGGCAACACAGCTTTAGCATTTCCAAACCAAAGGCAACACAGCTTTAGCATTTCCAAACCAAAGGCAACACAGATTTAGCATTTCCAAGCCAAAGGCAACACAGTTTTAGCATTTCCAAACTATATTTTCAAACCAAATTAAGGGCACTGAAAGTTCAGTAAAACCACTCACATTTTCGTAGACATGTGTCCAGTGTAATTCACAGTTCAGACTGAGAGAAGTGACCCTCCCACTCCCCCATCTTGCAGAAACTGACTGAGGCACTCAACACTTCCGGGTTTTATAGTCCCTCCAGAAGGGGCGTAGCCTTCAGGAGAGAGAATCTCAACATTTTTAAAACACTAATAACTCTTTTATTTTTCATCGATGGGAAAAAACCTCTTGTCCTGCGCAGCGGAGGGGAACTGAGTAAGATGGCCAAAAATCACAGCCGTATGTGGCAGAGTTTTTTCTAAAATCAATATACAGAACAACAGGAAGTGGTCAAGATCAGACTTTTAATAATATAGATAAGATTTACAAACTCTTATTGATATTTTTTTAATCATGATAAAGTGTAATTAAAAACACTAAAATAAATTTAAAATAACCAACTCTGAGGGGAACCCACATTTAAGTGTATGGGAACTCAGGTGTTTTGCCAATGTTTGAACCTTGTGAACCTATGCTGCACTTCCTCAATAGCAAGAATGTCCTTCCGCAAATTCGGAGACCAAAACTCCTCAAATTAGGAGACCAAAACTGCACGCAATACTCCAGGAGTGGTCTCACCAGGGCCCTGTACAACTGCAGAAGGACCTCTTCGCTCCTATACTCAACTCCACTCGTTATGAAGGCCAACATGCCATTAGCTTTCTTGACTGCTTGATGTACCTGCATGCTTACTTTCAGTGACTGATGTACAAGGACACCCAGGTCTCGTACTTTTCCTAACCTGACAGCAGTCAGCTAATAATCTTTTCCCACTGTTCTTGCCTTGCAAAGTGGATAACCTCACATTTATCCACATTATACTGCATCTGCCATGCATCTGGCCACTCTAAATTTTAAAATATACCATCAATTTGAACGAACCTTGTGGCATTTGCGGCACAGAAGAATGGTGAGTAAGGTGGCAAAATATTGTAGTGCTATCGTGCACCGATTTAGCGCAAATAGTAAAACCACGCAAACCGGAAGAGCACAAGATTTGAGTATTAGTTATGTATAGATAGATAACAACATTTATCAAGTTTATTTTACTTCATTTGGCATTACAGGAGAAGGCTCTGATTGATCTGTTTCCTGGCCCCATCCTCTCTGTGATTTGAGTAGCACATGTTCTTGGATTTCAAATATATTTATTTAAAATAGCATTTATTGGATTTGTGTGTGTAAAAAAAAAAAAAAAAAAGTGTCATACTATTAGTTTTCCTTGAAGAACGTTTTCTCCCTTGAATATGGTGAATCTATTTTTGAGAAGTCTTTGCCTCCTGTTAAAATGCATTCCAAAAAAATCATCATTAAATAATTATTGTACATTCTTTTGAATTTGGGCCTACTTTATGTAATCTCCATTGATAACATACTGATGATAGATGTCAAAGAATTGTGGTATTTTGTATGTATTTGAATGTTTTCTTTCATCCTGCCGCAGGTTTTTGAAGGAACATCAGGTATTGATGTAAAGAAAACAGCCTGCGAGTTTACGGGTGACATACTTCGCACACCTGTATCTGAAGATATGCTTGGTAGGTATATTTTATTTTCTATAGTAAGCCTTATAATTATAGCCTTATAATTATCTATTATAGTAATAATTTGTAGTATGCTTTTAGAACTGAACTTCTAAGAGTATCACACACTGGTTTGAAAAATGTAAATCTTCCCACTTTTTAATGAAAAATGTTGGACTAAAGATAGATTCTAGTTATGAGCAGTTTGTCTCTAACACATTCAATTTACTTATGTCTTAATATTCTATCAATAATCTGAACCTTTTGTAAGATCTTTAAAAATGTGAAAGCACACATGTAGGATTCTTTAAATTTCCCTGCAACTATTGATTGAAATTGGAAATGTACGGTTTTTGCAAACTGAATGGAAAATGTGCAGGGCATGTGACCTTTGGCTTGGCTTTGATAATTGTTTCTTAGCATTGTAAAAACACTGGAAGAGAATAACATTGGAAAGAGCTTCAATCTGGAAAAGCTTCCAACTCTCTTATGATCAGTTCTCACAAAATACTCCAAGCAAAAAAAATAAAGTTATATCATGATTAATCATTTTAATTAAGCTCCTCAATATTTAAGTACATCAGTTTATAATTGCTCACCTAGGTGGTTGCCATTGCTATATCAGTGGGCTCTTAAGTTTTTGCCTGAAGCATCCATTTGTCAGCAAGATGACAAAAGTAGGGAGATTATTATTATGATATAGAATTTTTGCTTTAGTAATTATTGAAAGGGTACAGATACTTAAAGTGAGTAAGCAGGATTGAAATAAATGATAATTTGGAGAAAAGTAGAAACGTGGACTGGATGAGTGGTTTTTCTGCAGCCTTATGATTGTGGTTTCCTTTGGCTTTCACTTTAATTTAATGAACAGTGAAAATTTGCATTCATGATGACTCATACGTTCATCAATGAAGTATCATATACCTATTAAAAGCCTGACCTTGGATGTGTGTGTGTGTGTGATTATTTGTTTGTGTATAATCATATCTCCAAAAAATGAGGCGCTAACGGTAATATTTTTCCATGTTTCCATGTTAAACATGTTTCCGGTAGTTTTTTACTGTGGTCCAAAATGGCCTTATCTGAAAAATTAATGCTTTATTTCTTGAGATTAATGAAAATGATCAAAAATATGAAAAAACGTTGTAAACAAACCCGCTGTCTTCTTGCTCGCGCTGCGAGTGACGTCACCACCCCCCTCCGACCACTTCCCCCCCCATACTCGGGCCCTGCCTGCAGCCGGGAGCGAGGGAGTATTGCTTTCGGGAACCAGCCCTCCCCTGTGACGATGCCCCCCCCATCCCACAAACTCTACCCCCTCCCTCTGCCCCCCTCCCTCTCTGCCCCACCCCCGTTCCCCCCCCCCCCCCCGCCCCCCCCGCCTTCCGTGGGGGCTATGGGTAGGGAAATGGTGCATTGAGGGAGCAGACCCAACGGGTCTGCACTTGTACACTTTAATATCAATGCCCTAACAGTAGTTATTACTGGCCCATTTATTGCCATGTATCCAGTTTGGTATACATCAAAGTATTTGGTTTAAACTTGGTACTTTTTCTGAAGGAGTTTTGAACAAAATAACTAAATCCATGCTATTACAGACTGAGTATATTTAAACAGTGAGGTTTGCAACTTTATTTGCACTAATTGCATTGAGAAGCAGAACTGCATTTCACCAAGACTCGTACTGGGCATTTAGTTAAATGTAAAGCTAGGCTGCAATTTGGCATTGGAGCATTTGTTGTACAAAATAACCAATCAGACTATACCTAATATCAGTAAATTTAAGCAAGTTTACGGAAAAGAGATCTTTAAGTTTACCATGTTACATACTGGCCAGGAGGGCACCTGAGACTTTAACACCCGGAATTTGAAGCTGCTAGTTATCTTTCTTATCCTCCACCCCACCAATGAAAGCTGGTACATTGTCTCCTGACTCGCTCTTTTTCAAGTTAACTATTAATTGCTTGGTTTTGTTGACATTGAGTGATAGGCTGTTGTTTTGTCACCACTCAACCAGGTATTCAATTCCATCCGATAGTCATAACTTAAACAACTAATAAAATTTAGATACCCCGAGAAACATGATTTATTAAAAAAAAAAAGAACAGTAAAACAGTCTAAAGTGCAAATACGTCTGTGCCGGGTCGATGTGCGTGAATACAGTTCATGGGAGTGGGGGGGCGGAGGGGGGGGGGGGGGGGCACTCAGCAGGGGCGGTTCAGAGCAGCGATAGCTCTGGGGATGAAACATAGAAACATAGAAATTAGGTGCAGGAGTAGGCCATTCGGCCCTTCGAGCCTGCACCGCCATTCAATATGATCATGGCTGATCATCCAACTCAGTATCCCGTACCTGCCTTCTCTCCATACCCTCTGATCCCCTTAGCCGCAAGGGCCACATCTAACTCCCTCTTAAATATAGCCAATGAACTGGCCTCGACTACCCTCTGTGGCAGGGAGTTCCAGAGATTCACCACTCTCTGTGTGAAAAAAGTTCTTCTCATCTCGGTTTTAAAGGATTTCCCCCTTATCCTTAAGCTGTGACCCCTTGTCCTGGACTTCCCCAACATCGGGAGCAATCTTCCTGCATCTAGCCTGTCCAACCCCTTAAGAATTTTGTAAGTTTCTATAAGATCCCCTCTCAATCTCCTAAATTCTAGAGAGTATAAACCAAGTCTATCCAGTCTTTCTTCATAAGACAGTCCTGACATCCCAGGAATCAGTCTGGTGAACCTTCTCTGCACTCCCTCTATGGCAATAATGTCCTTCCTCAGATTTGGAGACCAAAACTGTACGCAATACTCCAGGTGTGGTCTCACCAAGACCCTGTACAACTGCAGTAGAACCTCCCTGCTCCTATACTCAAATCCTTTTGCTATGAAAGCTAACATACCATTCGCTTTCTTCATTGCCTGCTGCACCTGCATGCCCACTTTCAATGACTGGTGTACCATGACACCCAGGTCTCGCTGCATCTCCCCTTTTCCTAGTCGGCCACCATTTAGATAATAGTCTGCTTTCCTGTTTTTGCCACCAAAATGGATAACCTCACATTTATCCACATTATACTGCATCTGCCAAACATTTGCCCACTCACCCAGCCTATCCAAGTCACCTTGCAGTCTCCTAGCATCCTCCTCACAGCTAACACTGCCCCCCAGCTTAGTGTCATCCGCAAACTTGGAGATATTGCCTTCAATTCCCTCATCCAGATCATTAATATATATTGTAAATAGCTGGGGTCCCAGCACTGAGCCTTGCGGTACCCCACTAGTCACTGCCTGCCATTGTGAAAAGGACCCGTTTACTCCTACTCTTTGCTTCCTGTTTGCCAGCCAGTTCTCTATCCACATCAATACTGAACCCCCAATGCCGTGTGCTTTAAGTTTGTAAACTAATCTCTTATGTGGGACCTTGTCGAAAGCCTTCTGGAAGTCCAGATACACCACATCCACTGGTTCTCCCCTATCCACGCTACTAGCTACATCCTCGAAAAATTCTATAAGATTCGTCAGACATGATTTACCTTTTGTAAATCCATGCTGACTTTGTCCAATGATTTCACCACTTTCCAAATGTGCTGCTATCCCATCTTTAATAACTGACTCTAGCAGTTTCCCCACTACCGATGTTAGACTAACTGGTCTGTAATTCCCCGTTTTCTCTCTCCCTCCATTCTTAAAAAGTGGGGTTACGTTTGCTACCCGCCAATCCTCAGGAACTACTCCAGAATCTAAAGAGTTTTGAAAGATTATTACTAATGCATCCACTATTTCTGGAGCTACTTCCTTAAGTACTCTGGGATGCAGCCTATCTGGCCCTGGGGATTTATCGGCCTTTAATCCATTTAATTTACCCAACACCACTTCCCGGCTAACCTGGATTTCACTCAATTCCTCCAACTCCTTTGACCCGCGGTCCCCTTAGTGAAGACGGAACCAAAGTAGTTATTCAATTGGTCCGCCATATCCTTGTTCCCCATGATCAACTCACCCGTTTCTGACAGCAAGGGACCTACATTTGTTTTAACTAATCTCTTTCTTTTCACATATCTATAAAAACTTTTGCAGTCAGTTTTTATGTTCCCTGCCAGTTTTCTTTCATAATCTATTTTTCCTTTCCTAATTAAGCCCTTTGTACTCCTCTGCTGGTCTCTGAATTTCTCCCAGTCCTCCGGTATGCTGCTTTTTCTGGCTAATTTGTACGCATCATCCTTCGCTTTGATACTATCCCCCTTCGCTTTGATACTGTCTTTTGATATGAAGCTGTTCCTGAGTCTGGAAATGCGGGCGTAAAAGGCCTTGTAACGTCTGCTGGAAGGTAGGAGCTCGAACAGACTATTACAAAGGTGTGAGGAGTCTTTGTGGATGCTGATGGCCTTCCTGAGGCACCGTGTGTTGTAGATGCCCTCCAAGGCTGGTAGCTGTGTCCCAATAATCTTCTGCGCCCTGTCGATGACGCGCTGAAGAGTTCTCCTCTCCGCCTCCGTGCAGCTGAGATACCACAGAGAGATGCCATGTGTTAGTATGCTCTCTGTGGTGCTGTGGTAGAAGGTTGTCAGCGGCTGTTGGGGCAGCCCAGTCTTTTTCCATGTTCTTAGGAAGAACAGTTGTTGTTGTGCCTTCTTGACCAGCGCAGCGGTGTTGGTGGATCATGTAAGGTACTCTGAAATATGTGTGCCCAGAAACCTAAAGCTGGACACTCTCTCCACACTGTCCCCGTTGATAGAGTTTGGGGCGTGTTCCCCATTTTGTGTCCTCCTAAAGTCGATAATCAGCTCCTTGGTCTTGGAGGTGTTTACGGACAAGTTGTTACGTGAGCACCAGTCCGCCAGGTTCTGCACCTCCGCTCTGTAGTTTGTTTCATCACCGTTGGTGATCACCGTTGTGTCCTCTGCGAACTTGACGATGGTGTTGGTGTCGAATGCAGGAACACAGTCGTGTGTGACGAGGGAGTAGAGCATGGGGCTCAGTACACAGCTAAATAATCATGACGTGATTTGACCAACAACAGTGGGTTTTTTAGCAAATTTGTAGTCTACTAATTTCTTATGGTGGATTAGCTAGAACTAAGGTGACTGCCTCAAAATAAGTTGGTCATTCAAGAAAGGTAAGACATTTTTTAACCCAGAGCACAGCAAATGTTTAAAATTGTCTATTTAACAAATTTTGGCCACTGGGTATATCAAAGCTGCACATTTTTAAATATTAAGGGTAAGAAGGGCTATAAAGGGATATACAGCACAAAAATACCCTCGTCGGCCCAACTTGCCCATGCCGACCAAGATGACTCATCTACACTAGTCCTGCTTGCCTACGCTTGTCCATAACCCTCTGAACCTTTCCTATCCATTTATCTGTCCAAATGTATTTTAAATGTTATAGTATCTCCCTCAGATTCCTATTAAATCTTTGCGGTTAGTTAGTAAAGTGGCATTGAGGTGGAAGATCAACGATCAATATATTGATTAACTGAGCAGGCACAAAGACTGAATGGCCTACTGTTTCTATTTCTTACTTATTTGCATTCCATTACAGGCAGAGTATTCAATGGATCAGGTAAACCTATTGACAGAGGGCCTACAGTATTGCCTGAAGATTTTCTGGATATTATGGGTAAGCTGAGAGCTAATTATAAAAAATGAATTTTGTTCAAGAGAAAATTCATCTGTTAATAGACAATAGGTGCAGGAGTAGGCCCTTTGGACCAGCACCGCCATTCAATGTGATCATGGTTGATGATCCACAATCAGTACCCCGATCCTGCCTTCTCTCCATATCCCTTAACTCCGCTATCCCTGAGAGCTATATCTAACTCTTAATGCAGACACAAGAAGGCATTTCAGATGCTGGTTTACAAAAAAATGGCACCAAGTAAAGAGCAGGTCAGGCAGCATCTCATAGGTGGGATTTCATGTTGGAATCTTCAGATCTGAAGAAGGATCCAAACCCAAAATTACGCCTATTCACATCCTTCGGAGGTGCTGTCTAACATGCTGTTACTCCAGTATTTTGTCATTTTTTCATGTTTAATATTCTGATCATTATGACATAAATATAACCCTGCATAGGTGTGGTAAAATTCACAATTAAAGTAAAGATAAAAGTTAAAATCACTGCAATGGATTGTGTGTAATCCCGTCCTGATCTCAGCTGGTGAGAAGCAGTGAGCGGAGGTAAAAAATTGTCTTGAAGACTGGATTGTTTCCCAATCCCAGATGTTCCTTGATCGGCTGTTGAGGCCTTTTCCTGCCACTGTCAATTAAGATACCATTGTAAAGAAAACCCCCAAAAAAATAAATAATCATTTTTTTTGTTTTTATCTATGTATTATAAAAATTTCTGTTGATCTGTGGGGTTCAGACAACACAAATTTTAGGTAATCTACATACACCTTCCACCAGTTCCATTTTATTATATTATCTCATTTCAATGTTGTCTGCTTCAACCAACTGTTAATTCAATTACTTTAGATCAATCAACAAAATATATTCCTAAAGAGTTTTCATGCGATGCTGAACCTAGTAAAACATAAACATTTTGCAGCAATATAATTATGGCTCATGTATGCTGTTCATTTATTCTACCACCAAAGAGCTCCTTGTAACAATCTGCATTGTATTCCCCGTGCCTATTTTTAACGTTTGTTTAGCTTGTTCTGTAGCTACCTCAGTAGCTCACCAAGCAATATTGTACACCAACCTCAAATTACATTCATTTTCTGTACATACAACTTGGGTTGCCAGCGTTATAATCAGGGTTTCTATCATTTCCTTCAGAACTTTGGCTTTTACCAAGAGGTTATCTTTTTCCCCATTGACTTAAACTGAAGCATCAGCATTCCATTTTGAACCATTTCAACAACTTATGCATATCATCATAGAAATTCCATTGGTTCCCTAAAATTTGTCAGGTCATTTATTATTATAGACACTTTTATAAATCACCATTCTATGCTAAATTACCATTTAGGAAATATTAAGTGTCGATAATGGAATAGCAGGTAATGGAATTTTGAGATCTCCATCAGCAATAATTTTAATGGTTCCTTGGAGGCAATGACTCCAAAAGTAATGAGTTTGTTTTCCAATGGAATAATCACAGTAGAGGCATTGGTGTGCTTTCTTGATTGTAGCTTCAATGTAGTGGTCTAGGACAAATTGTTGGTAATATTTACACCTTGGAAGTTGAAGCTCTTGAACATCTCCACTTTGGCACCATTGATGCTGACTGGAGCGTGTATACCACTTTGTCTGCTCAGTTGTCATCATATTTTGTGATTCAGTAGCATTTACTTTGATATTTATAGAATCATAGTAATGTGCAGCACAGAAACATGCACGTATCTATCTACACAATTCCCATTTGTCATGACTATCTCATCTATGCCCTTCAGAATTTTGGAAATCTCTCTTAACGTCAATGCTCAGCCTTCTACGTTTCTATGTGAATGAATCCAACCTATCCAATTTATCTTTATAACTACATCTCTCCATTCCAGGCAACATCCTTGTGAATCTTTTCTGCACTCTCTAGCGACCATAACCTTCCTGTAGTATGGTGACCAGAACTGTACATAATTCTCTAAGTGCAATTTAACCATTATTCTGTACAACTGCAACATGACATCCTGGCTCTTATACTCGGTGTCTTGACCTATGATGGCAAGCATACCAAGTTGTTCCTGCAAAGAGCTTTGAAGTGATTTACTGTGTTAAACGTTACATGAATACAATTTTTGGTTTTAACATGGAGTATTGTTATTTTTGACATCGCTCCATGAAGACATCTACTATTTTGTTTAGGTCAGCCTATAAATCCACAGTGTCGTATATACCCAGAAGAAATGATCCAAACAGGAATCGCTGCAATCGATGGCATGAACAGTATTGCTAGAGGACAAAAAATACCTATATTTTCAGCAGCAGGTTTACCACATAATGAGGTTTGTAGAAAATAAATAAACCTTTAGTTGGTTTGGTTGTCACTAAATATTTTGTTGGGATAAAATTGCTTTAATACTTGGTAAACCAAGTAAATCTGAACATTAAAGGGAAAGCACTATTTTATTCAGTTGGTCACTCAGTTTCCATTTGTAAATGGTTGAGGTCAATCATCCAGCTTCTGGTCATTACTGTCAGAATTTATCAGGCAAACATCCTAATCCCAACTCTTCAGCTGTTTCACCTATGACCTAATTTCCATCATCAGGTCAGAAATGAGGATGTCCTCTGATGGCTGCATAAGTTCAGTTCTACTTCTAAGAAAATAGAGGCGCTGCTGTGCCTTATTCATGATTACATATGTAAGGCGCAAACAATAAAGTGACCTGCCTCAATGACTACTGCCAGTTGCTCAACATTGACCATATGAAGTGCTTTGAAAGGTTGGCAATGATTCATGCCTGCACCAGTCTTCCGGAGAATCTAGACCCTTTTAAATTTGTGGGAAAGTAGATCTACAGAGGACACCACCTCTCCTTGCACCACAATCAGATTGACAATCTATATATTACTAAAAGTAAGATCTTGACCACTTCCTGTTTTTCTGTTTCATGATTTTTGAAAAAACGCTGCCACTTACGGCTGTGATCTTTGGCCATCTTACTCAGAGTCCCCCTCCGCTGCGCAGGACAAGAGGATTTTCCCCATCGATGAAAAATAAAAGTTATTAATGTTTTAAAAATGTTGACATTCTCTGCTGCCCCTGCTGGTGGGAGGGCGGAGGGGCTATAAAATCCGGAAGTGTTGTGCCTCACTCAGTCTCTGCAAGATGGAGGAAGCAAGAGGGTCACGTCTCTCTGAGCTGTGAATAACACTGAACACATGTTCCCTCAACTGTGAGTGCCCTTAATGTGGTTTGAAAATGAAAACGTGGTTGCTTTGAAATGCTGCACTGCAAATGGCTCTTGGTGGTCGTAATGCTTTGAAATGCTCCACTGCAAATGGTTGTTAATGGTGGTGACTGCTTTGAAATGCTACACTGCAAATAGTTGTTGGTGGTGGTGACTGCTGGGAAATGCTGCACTGCAAATGTTTGTTGGTGGTGGTGACTGCTTTGAAATGCTGCACTGCAAATGTTTGTTGGTGGTGGTGGCTGCTTTGAAATGCTGCACTGCAAATGGTTATTGGTGGTGGTGGCTGCTTTGAAATGCTGCACTGCAAATGGTTGTTGGTGGTGGTGACTTGACAACTTCCTGTTTGCACTGCATATTGATTTTAGGTATGGCCATCTTACTCAGTCCCCCTCCGCTCATCAGGTGCAGAGGATTCTTCCCATCAATGAAAAATAAAAGTGTTATTAGTGTTTAAAAAAATGTTGCGAATCTCTCTTCTGTCAATCACACCATGAAGGCCACGCCCCTTCTGGTGGGTGGAGGGAGGGATTATAAAACCCAGAAGTGTGGGTGTGGCTCAGTCTCTGCAAGATGGAGGAGGGAGAGGTCACGACTGTTTGAGCTGTGAATGGACTGAACACACTGAATGTCTACTGAACTGTGAGTGTGGTGTTTATGTGGTGTTTTGTGTGGTTTTATGGTTTTATGGTGGTTTCACCCTGATTGAAATGGTATGAAACTGCATATGAATGTGGTGGCCTTGCACCCTGCATGAAATCGTATGAAACTGCATTTGAATTTGGTTGTCTTGCACCCTGCTTGAAGTGGTTTGAAACTGTACTTGAATTTGGTGGCCTTGCACCCTGCTTGAAATGGCATTAAACTGCACCAGCATTTGGTGCCCCTGCACCCTGTTTGAAGTGGTAGGAAACTGCACTTGAATTCGGTGGCCTTGCACCCTGCTTGAAGTGGTAGGAAACTGCACCTGAATTTGGTGGCCTTGCACCCTGCTTGAAATGGAATTTCAAGGAATAGCCGTGAGTCAACTGCTCGCCCACCAGCTGCCAGCACATCAGGCTTGAGTGACTGAGCTGTCACCCCAAGAATCCTTTTGGCACACAATGTCCATACTAGACCTCTGGAAACCAGTCCCTTCAGCCCACAATACCCATACTAGTGCTCCAGAAAGCCTCCCCCACTGGCCACCAATATTGGAATTGGTGGAGAGGTGGAATATTGCGTTGGGGGACCAGCCCTCCCGCGTGAACATGGGACCCGATGGGTCCCACTTAGTCTAGTATGAATATATAAATTAGGTTGCTTCTTATTGATCATAGTTCAGCCTTTACCAAATAAACTCCTCCTGGACCATAACCTTTGGGCTTTCATCTGCAAATAGCTTCTGGGATTTCTGACTTACAGGCCTCAGTCAGTTGGAATTGGTCATCACATTTCCTTCACCCTGCCCCTCAACACTGGTGTTCCCAAAGGTTTTGAACAGTCCCCTGCTCTACTCCCATTGATCCTGAACTGTGTGGACAAGTAGAGTGCCAATTCGAACTTTAATTTTTTTCACGATAGGATGCATCTCAGCCTGGTATGGCAGCTGCACTTGTCTCGACCACATGAATCAGTAGATTGGTAAACGCCTCTAAGTGCATCACAGGCTCGTCACTTCCTTCCATTTGGTCCATCTTCAGTGTTTTGCAAAGGGAGGGCTGATAGTATTGTATATGACTCCTGCCACCCTGTTCCATTTTCTCTCTCCTACGTTCTGGAAGAATATAAAGAACTTGAAGTCTGAAGTCCAGACGTAAGACCAGCCATCTCTTTCACACCCTCGTCCAGGTGGCGCTGCATCGTACAGTTATTCTTAACTCTTTCTCATTTGGTTATTCCATTATCGCACTTTGGTTATTCCATTATCGCACGTTAGTTTTTATATAGACTATTTTAAATTGTTCTACAATCGTTACACCATTCTGCTTCTTTGCATTGATCATTGCATTGTTTGTTGTGTCTATGATCAAGTACACTGTTTACTCTTTGAGCTTCATGTGAAGAAGGAATTTCATTGCATATGACAATAAACCAAACTGAATCTTTTGCAAATTACTTCTGGGGTAAAGTGGGTGGTTGGACGATCTGGGTAGAATTGATGAACATGTGAGAGAAAATAGCTTACAAGGAATTGTGGGGGAATGGGATTAATGAGTGCTTTGAGAATCAGCACAATCCTGATGTGCCAATTGGAAATCTTAGTCATGAGAAAATCAAAAATAACGTGGACCACAAGTGTTTGAGGGAAGATTTAAAAGAAAGTTATTTTATTTGAATAGAGCCAAAAGAAAATTATTAGAAACTAACCTGCACCTCCTCCAACCTCATCTACTGCATCTGCTGTTCGAGGTGTCAACTTCTCTACATCGGTGAGACCAAGCGCAGGCTTGGCGATCGCTTCGCCCAACATCTCTGCTCAGTTTGCAATAACCAACCCGATCTCCCGGTGGCTCAGCACTTCAACTCCCCCTCCCATTCCAAATCTGACCTTTCTGTCCTGGGCCTCTTCCATTGCCAGAGTGAGGCTCGGCGCAAATTGGAGGAACAGCACCTCATATTTCGCTTGTGTAGTTTATACTCCAGCGGTATGAACATTGACTTCTCCAATTTCAGATAGTCCTTGCTTTCTCCCTCCTTCCCCTTCCCAGCTCTCCCACAAGCCTACTGTCTCCGCCTCATCTTTTTCCCGCCAACCCCGACATCAGTCTGAAGAAGGGCCTCAACCCGAAACGTCGCCTATTCCTTCTCTCCATAGATGCTGCCTCACCCGCTGAGTTTCTCCAGCATTTCTGTCTACCTTCGATTTTTCCAGCATCTGAAGATCTTTCTTAAACAACCTGCATGGTCAGAGGTTTTTATATTTCTGAATATGTACGTTATCTATAATACACACATTGGTTGACACATTTGAATTGTTTTTCAGATTGCTGCCCAGATCTGCCGTCAAGCTGGCTTAGTTAAAAAATCCAAAGATGTTATGGACTACAGTTCAGTGAATTTTGCAATTGTGTTTGCAGCTATGGGTGTAAGTGAATTTGAAATAGCTGTATAAATATTGTTAACTGGTGTGCCAATTCTTTTGCTATTAATTGGAGTGAGATCAGTGGCACAATCCGCTCCAATGCTGTTGTTGCAGTTGCCACATAATTTCCTGTGCACTTTAGGTCAATAGATTGTTATGTGAGGAAAGAGATTTAGTTTTCACTAGACCAAGTGCAGACCCGTTGGGTCTGTTCCCCCAACGTGCAGTTGTGGGGGGGGGGGAGGCAGCATGCAGCGTCACACGCACTAACTAACAGCCACCCCCCCCCGCGCACACGCTAATTACCCCCCTTGATATTATATTAATATTATTAATTCGCTCCTTTTACCCCATAACCACCCTGGCGCATGGCCCCCAACTTGCAGTCACATCTAGAGAGGGGGGGGCGGGGGTAGAGAAGGGGCAGAGACAGAGGCAGAGACAGAGAGAGAGAGAGAGAGTCAGAGACAGAGAGAGAGGGGCAAGAGGGAGAGGGGAGGGGAGGAGAGGAGAAAGGGAGGGCGGGTGCGGGGGGGGGGGAGGTGGGGGAGAGAGGGAAGGGAGGAGAGAGAGGGGAGGGGAGGAGAGAAGGGGTGAGAGTGGGTGCTGAAAGGGGGGTGAGGGGAGGTGGGGAGCAGGGAGGGGGAGGGAGGGTGGAGGGAAGAGGGTAGGGGGTGTGGAGGGGAGGGGGTTTAGGGGAGGGAGGGTGGGGGAGGGGATGGAGGGGGGAGAGAAAGAGGGGAGAGAGAGAGAGGGGGGTGCTGAGTGAGGGGGGAGAAAGGGTGCTGAGAGGGGGGTGAGGTGAGGGGAGGGGGAGAGGGGGAGCAGGGAGGGTGAGGGTGGAGGGTAGGGGGATGTGGAGGGGAGGGGGGTTTAGAGGAGGGAGGGTGGGGGAGGGGAGGAGGGAGAGAGGGGGGGGGGGGAGAGGGGGTGGAGAGAGAGGGGGGGGGAAGAGGGAGAGGGGGGGGAAGAGAGAGAGGAGGGGAGAGAGAGTGAGAGTGCCTTTTTACATGAACCCAAACCCCCCAAACAACCATTTGCAGACAGTGCCATTTTACTTCAAACCAACCATATTTTCATTTTCAAACCACATTAAGGGCACTCACAGTTGAGTAGACATGTGTTCAGTGTTATTCAGAGCTCAGAGAGACGTGACCTCCATCTTGCAGAGACTGGGTGAGGCACACCACTTCCTGGTTTTATAGTCCCTCCCCCTCCCTCCAGCAGGGGCAGCAGAGAGAATGGTGAATTTAAAAAAAACATTAATATCTCTCTGATTTCTCATCGATGGGAAAAATCCTCTGGTACAGAAAGGCAGTCGTGGGCTCTGAGCGAGGTGGCCAAAAATGACGGCCGTAGGTGGCGGCGTTCTCTCGGAAATCGCAGCACAGTGGGCCAAAAGCGGTCAAGATCAGACTTTTAGTAATATAGATTGTTGTAAATCCTGGAAACCTAACCAGCACTGACTCTAATCTGAAAAGAGAGAGCAATAATACTAGCGAGCTGGTGTGGCAATTTCACCATAATCTTGGTCTGTACCTCTATCTTCCTTTGGTGCTCTCACATCCTTTATCGTTTTTCTACATATTGCCTTTAGAGGTAGTTTTGAAACTGCATGTCGGATGTTTTGGACTAATAGGGTAGCCGAATTTGGCAAATTCCATTTTGAGTACGTATTCTGTTTCACAGGTTAATATGGAAACAGCAAGATTCTTTAAGTCTGATTTTGAAGAAAATGGATCAATGGATAATGTTTGTCTGTTTTTGAATCTTGCAAACGACCCAACGTAAGTAATTTAATAAAGCATTTTATATTCTTGGCTTGCTGCAATTATCATAGGTTATGTTGTATGAATTAGATTGGCATCTGTAGTTGATGGGCAAGCACATTTTTAAGGTGGTAGATGTTTCATGTTATTGAGGAAAAACAAGAGAGGCACTGGTGATCAAATTATCCCTATCTTGGCTTCATCTGTTATGCTCATCTCAACATGTTTGTTATACTGAGTTTCTCAGAAATATCCAACCTTATGGAAGAATCGTTCAATAGCCTATTAAACATGGTGAAGAAGCTGTTCCCGAGTGATGAATGTTTTTCTATCTTCCCAATGGGAGCCTGGAATAGAAGCAATGATCGGGGTGGGATGTGTCTTTGAGGCAGCATGACATATAGATGGATTCAATGGTGGGGAGTGTTGTGTGGACTGGGCTACACTAGCACCTCTTTGCAATTTCTTGTGGTTTTGGGCAGAGCAGTTGCCAAACCAAGCTATGGTGCAACTTGACAGTTATGCTTTCATTGTGCATCTATAGAAATTTATAAGAGTCATGGAGACATGTTACATTTTCTCAGTCTCATGAGGAAGTAGAGGTCTTATTGTGCCACCTTGGCTGTCACTTCAGTGTGGTTGGTCTATTACATATTCTGGCAATATTTACCATAGGTGCTAATTAGGGCATGTAGTCCATTCTGTTTCTTGGAAAGGAGAACCAAGTCAGCGATAAGGAAGGCAGAATAAGAGAGAAGGCGAGCAAAAAAGATGTAAAGAGTCTGAAGAAGAGTCCCAATCCAAACCTTCGCCTCCGCCGATGTTGGCTGACCATATAACCATATAACCATATAACAATTACAGCACGGAAACAGGCCATCTTGACTCTTCTAGTCCGTGCCGAACACGTATTCTCCCCTAGTCCCATATACCTGCGCTCAGACCATAACCCTCCATTCCTTTCCCGTCCATATAACTATCCAATTTATTTTTAAATGATAAAAACGAACCTGCCTCCACCACCTTCACTGGAAGCTCATTCCACACAGCCACCACTCTCTGAGTAAAGAAGTTCCCCCTCATGTTACCCCTAAACTTCTGTCCCTTAATTCTCAAGTCATGTCCCCTTGTTTGAATCTTCCCTACTCTCAGTGGGAAAAGCTTATTCACGTCAACTCTGTCTATCCCTCTCATCATTTTAAAGACCTCTGTCAAGTCCCCCCTTAACCTTCTGCGCTCCAAAGAATAAAGCCCTAACTTGTTCAACCTTTCTCTGTAACTTAGTTGCTGAAACCCAGGCAACATTCTAGTAAATCTCCTCTGTACTCTCTCTATTTTGTTGACATCCTTCCTATAATTAGGCGACCAAAATTGTACACCATACTCCAGAATTGACCTCACCAATGCCTTATACAATTTTAACATTACATCCCAACTTCTATACTCAATGCTCTGATTTATAAAGGCCAGCACACCAAAAGCTTTCTTTACCACCCTATCTACATGAGATTCCACCTTCAGGGAACTGTGCACAGTTATTCCTAGATCCCTCTGTTCAACTGCATTCCTCAATTCCCTACCATTTACCATGTACGTCCTATTTTGATTTGTCCTGCCAAGATGTAGCACCTCACACTTATCAGCATTAAACTCCATCTGCCATCTTTCAGCCCACTCTTCCAACTGGCATAAATCTCTCTGTAGACTTTGAAAATCTACTTCATTATCCACAACCCCACCTATCTTAGTATCATCTGCATACTTACTAATCCAATATACCACACCATCATCCAGATTATTGATGTACATGACAAACAACAGTGGACCCAACACAGATCCCTGTGGCACCCCACTAGTCACTAGTAACCCCAAGAGTTACTTCAGCCCTCAAGATTCCAACATCTGCAATTCCTTGTTTTTCTGTCTTCAATAGATATGGTGGGTCCTGGGACATTTTGAGGAATAGGAACTTTGATGTACTAGTCCAAGGATCCTGAAGCAGGGGATGAAGTCGTTGTATGAGATACTTGCCTCCATTAGCTTAGGACTTAGAAAATAAGTGCAAGGAGATTATGGTAACATCTTATAAAACATTGTTTAGGCCACAGCTGCAGTACTGTGTACAGATCTGATTACTATGCAACAGGAAAAACTTGATTCTCTGGAGAGTGTGCCGAGCAGATTTACCAGGATATTGTCTGGGATGGAACCTTCCAGCTTTCAGACCAAATAGGAAGAATTTATGTTTGTTGGTAAGGAAGACACATAAGGGTACCTGACATAGATGTTCAAATTTATGATCAGCAAAGCTAGGGTAGATTAGTGGTGCTGAGATACAAGATCACTGATGATCATATTGAATGCCAGAGCAGGCATGATGGGCTGAATCGCCTTTTGCTATTGACACAAATTTAAAGTTTGACATCCAACTTTTCTGCTTTTTGCCAATTCCCACAATATTTTAGCATGATGTCAATTTTCAGTACAATGAAACATTTAAAATTGATTAAAGAGAATTAACCAACATATTGGTCTGCCCTAAAGATGTCAGCCTGTATGATTGCTCTGAACTATCTAATCTGCAGTACAATATTGTATTTTGTATGTGCAAAACGTAAACTGAAATGTTCACATTCAGAGGCAACTACAAATCTTAGTACTGATGGTTAACTGTCTTTTCAACAGCATTGAACGCATTATTACTCCTCGCCTTGCACTGACTACTGCAGAATATCTTGCCTACCAATGTGAAAAGCACGTGTTGGTTATTTTAACAGACATGAGTTCTTATGCTGAGGCTCTGAGAGAGGTATGTGTTTCTTTTAATGTTTATCCTGAATTAAACAAGAATTTTCAAATGTTGGTTGTGACTGGAAGCATTTATCGGTTGATCCTATAGATACTTTTTTGCTGAGGGACTGAAGCTGCTGCAAAATGCACATGTACTATAACAGTAACCTAGGAGTAGTGTGAATAATGAAATGCAGAAAATCCTGATCATTCTTTTGTTATTCTAGAATTGAACTAGATTTCTCTCTCATTGACTAGCCAATCAACAGCAAGAAAATGCCTTGCAGCATTTACCTTGGTGTTGCATAGAAGCTTCTTCAAAGCAGGCATACCTTGAGATTTTGCATCGGAAGTCAAAAAGACTTCTTCAAAGTAGATCTGAAGAAGGGTCCCAAAGCGTCACCTCTCCATGTTCTCCTGGGATGCTGCTCGATCCGCTGAGTTACAGCAGCACTTTGTCTTTAATTTACATCAAAGCATTTGTGTTGGCTTATAGTTTAGTTTAGAGATACAGTGCAGAAACTGGCCTTTCGGCCCACCAGGTCCGCGCCAATCGGCGATCCCCATACACTACCATTATCCTACACACTACGGACAATTTGCAATCTTTACCAAAGCCAATTAACCTACAAACATGTACGTCTTTGGAGTGTGGGTGTAAACCGGAGCACCCGGGGAAAACCCGCGTAGCCACTGGGAGAACGTACAAACTGTGCAGAGAGCACCAGTAGTCAGGCTCAAACCTGGGTCTCTGGCACTACAAGGCAGCAGCTCTACCGCTGCGCCACTGTGATGCTCACGGTGTGTGCTAATTTATTTAAAGGGCCTTGATCCCAAGAAATTCTCATTCATATGTGTGAATATAACCAGTTAGCTCCAGCTGATATTTGTACACTAACTTTTGAATATTTTCTGTAGTGGTAGGATAGATATGGCAACACAAAGAACATAAGTTCCCCTCTCCCATTTTAGTAATGGCTCTAATTAAGGTCTAATGTGGAACCAGATTGCCGGTATATTGATTTACTACTGAAACAGAGCATATGTCTTCCATCTTCTGAGTGCTCAGAGTATTGACTTTTTCAAGATTTTCGGAACAACATCACTTTAACATTTTGGCGAGGAGATCTATGCATGCAGAGTAGAAATGAATGTCTTTCCCCAGAAAGGAACTAGGAAATTGGAATGGTATTGTCCATTGTCAGGAATTGTATTGTCTTTGGGAAGAATTACAGGATTGCTTAGGAATAACATCAGAGACCCCTCAATTTTCCCAAATATAGCAGCATAGGCGGAAGGCTTAAACGGATGCCCTGCATTGAGCTTCGGAGGGATCCTGGGACAGAATTTTGAGGTTGAATGCAACTTCTGTAATCCTGATCTTCCTTATTCTGCAAATTTAGCGCGTTGGCTTGAATTAACCACACTTCCACACCAATTTCCTCGGTCTTGATTTAGTACAAAAAATATGCGTGTATAATGAATTATTACTTTCGGTTGCATAGAATCTCTGCAATGCACGTAAGCCCTATTATACAGTGTTTACCAATTTTCCTTTTGTACTTAGCAATAAACATTGCATCAAACTAAAACATGAAGTACTTTGAATATTTGGGGTTAAAATGTATGCAAGTTGTTTATCTTTTCTACTTTAAGGTTTCAGCAGCTCGAGAAGAAGTACCTGGGCGTCGAGGTTTTCCTGGTTATATGTACACAGATCTGGCTACTATCTATGAACGAGCTGGACGTGTTGCGGGCAGAAATGGTTCCATCACACAGATTCCTATACTCACCATGCCAAATGATGGTGAGTAAAGGGACTGAATTTTTAGTTGATCTATAAATGTTTTATTTATACAGTGTCATGTATTGAAATAACATGTGTAAGTAAGAACTGCAGATGTTGGTTTAAACCGAAGATACACACAAAAAGCTGGAGTAACTCAGCAGGACAGGCAGCATCTCTGGAGAGAAGGAATGGGTGACATTTCGGCTTGACACCCTTCAGACTCAATAACATGATGCATTCGGAGGAAAAATAACTAAGTTAGACAATTTTAAACAATGTGCTGGACAAAGACCTGGTGTTTTTACCTATTTACTCTTCTCCTTGTACCCTTTTCTTGTCTCCTCCAACTTTCACTTTCTCCTTCTCCATTTGCATCTGCCTCTAGAGCTCTTCCCTCTTTTTAAAGGAGGTAAGACTGCTGCAAAAAGCATAAACCACAGAATTCGAGAAATTAACCAACATATTTCTTGCAAACTTGCTTCCCTCTTCTGTAATTGTGGGTTTAATTTTGGGAAGCATCAGTTTGTAAAGCTATCAAGCCCTTGGCAAAACTGCAGAATAGATTTTTTTCAGAATTAAATTAAGGATGGGAGATGTAATTTAGGAGTCTAGGGGATGGTTACTTTGTTTTTTTGTTGTTGCAGGGAAGATTAAAGTGAGATTATTAGAAGTGTTGAAAATTAAGTGCGAATACAAATGTTTACATCGTGGGTGGTGTGTCGATGTAATCAGTAATGAATTATAGGGCATAAATTTAATGTGGTTTTGAAAATAATTAGAGGATATCATTATGAATTGCAGTATAATGACTGTTAGGGCCATGGAAGCAGATTTAATAGAAACTTTAAAGATATTCTTATACATGCTTAAAAAAAAAATGCAGTGCCACAGGGCAAGAACAAGGTAGAGGGATAAACCTTTAAACTTGTGGCTTGTGCCACATTGACTGATTCTCTTGTAGAAGTGGCGGAAAATCCTGCTACAATCTTTTTACTATCTGAAGAATGTATTTCAGATAAAATGTGTCTGAAGTGCTGGTTTACTGCGGAAAATTAAATGATTCTATGCCTTTCTATTCATTATAGATATTACTCATCCTATTCCTGATTTAACTGGATACATCACAGAAGGACAAATCTATGTTGACCGTCAGTTACACAATAGACAGGTATTCAACAGTGGGTATATTAAAAAAAATATATTGCGTATATTTATGAAATTTGACATAGTGGTTAGTTAGATTATGGCCCTATTAATTTAAAACCCTCGGATAGTGAAAGCACTAAGTTTGATATGTGGAGGAGGCAGAATTGAAAAGCAGATAACTCGTGTTAAACTTGTACTGAACTTTGGTGAGACTGAACTTGAGAATACTGTAAATCTTTATTGCTTGCCAGTTTACAAAAGGAAGTTCAAAAATACCAGAATGATGCTAAAACTTGAAGGCTTTATCTTTCAGAAGATTAAGCAAGCTGGCGCTCTGTTCTATTGAAGAAAGAAGACAGGAACCTGGTTGGAAATCTTTGCAATCAGAGTTTTAGTTTAGTTATATTACAGCATATAAATAGGCCCTTCAGCCCATTGAGTGCACGCAGAACATTTATCGGCCACTCATATTATTTCTATGTTATCCCACTTTGCCATCCACTCCCAAGGGCAATTCTTTAAATATAGAGACCAATTAACCTACAAACCAGCTTGACCTTTTGGGATGTGGGATGAAACTGGAGCACCCGGAGGCAACCCACGTAGTCACAGAGAGAACGTACAAACTTTACACAGACTACACCCGAGATTAGGATTGAACCCAGTTCTCTGACGCTGAGGCAGCTGCTCTCCCAACTGTGCCACTGCTGTGTGAAAGGATTTTAGAAGATGGATTTAAAATTGATTCCACATGCAAACAAGAGCAGAACTTTAAGTCATAAATGTAATATCATCACTGACAAATATAGTAGGGAGTGTTGGAAATGTGTTTACTGAGAGAATGGTTAGAATATAGAAATGACTATTTGCTTCCCTGGCAATAAGGCAGTCAGAAAATCTCAGTTTAGCCACTCACTCGCCTGAGGAGTGTTGATGCTCACAGAACTACAATCAGGACAATGCTCCAACCCAAAGTGAAATAAACACTTGGACCAGTAGCTACAGTAAGCAATTTTCAATTCAACTGCCGTGTCGTGACATGGTTGGGAGGGATGGGGAAGGGGGGAAATGAATGGTAACATGTAAACAATTGTGACTGAGTGCACTTTACTCTTGCATTTTATGCAGTAATAGGATATGTACAGTGACTCACAATTTGTTTGATGCAAATTATCTGTCCCTCTAATGGCAATTTAAAAATTACTGCCCATGGGGGATAAATGCATCTAGGTATTCACTACGGAAGCCAGAAGAAAATTGTCTTACAACTTCAAATTGCTCTTTTACAGATCTACCCTCCTATTAATGTATTACCATCACTATCTCGATTAATGAAGTCTGCCATAGGGGAAAATATGACACGGAAAGATCATCCTGATGTGTCGAATCAACTGGTAAGATATGCAAATTCAATATCTAAAATTCAATGGTTTCAGAAATTATATGTTATCTAAAATGGAACAGATACTATTTATTTTTTTAAGCCTAGATGAACAAATGCACTTAATTCTGAATTTAAAAGCTGAGCAGCATGTAATGCAGTTAAGTTAATCTTGTTTAGTTGAGAAGGGGCATGAGGTTTAGTCTATGAAATAGATTTACTTTCCACAAATCATTGTTAGGTTACCATAATAACTATTGGAAAGAGAATTGGAAAGTAAAATCTCTACACAAGGCTTCTTGTAAGCATATGAAGCCAGGTTTAGCCAGTCCCACCCTATATCCATCACATAGGTGCTTCAAATTATGTACCAATCTTTGTAAAAAAGAATAGATTGTAGAAGGGGAGTAGTTTGATTAATCATTTTTATTCATTATTTCTCTTTTATTAATATTAACAGAAGCATGAAGTTGACCTTGTTTAAAATTAGGTTCCTTACACTCATGAAGTATACGAAGGTATTGAAGCTTAAATAAAACAAAATAATATTAGCATGATTAAAACTAGTCTAGTTATCTAGATTTTAAAACTTTTTTCTTAATCTATTTTTAAAGTATTTCTGAATAAACTGTGAAAATATATATTTCTTTTTAGTATGCTTGCTATGCTATTGGCAAAGATGTCCAGGCAATGAAGGCTGTGGTTGGTGAGGAAGCTCTCACCCCCGATGACCTGTTATATTTGGAATTTCTGCAGAAATTTGAAAAGAACTTCATTGCACAAGGTATGTGCAGATGGTCGTGTGTACAATGAGAAAGTTTCAAAATCTTTAATCCAAAAGTAATTTCCATGTGTTATTTAGAATTGTGATTGTTTGAAAGATACAGCAGGGTAACAGGCCCCTCCGCCTACCAAGGCCGCGCTGACCCTCGATCACCCATTCACATTAGATATCCCACTTTTGTATCCACTCCCTACACAAGTGACAATTTACAAAGGCAGATTAACTTACAAACCCACATGTCAATGGGATGTAGGATGTTGCAGAGGAAACCCGGGTCACAGCAAGAACATGCTAACTCCATGCTGACAGCACCCGAGGCTAGGTTTGAACCTGTGTTTCTGGCACTGGGCCAACAGCTGTGCCAATTTTTTTGGTTTGTTCAGGATCTGGGTGCCTGCTGCATTTGTTCCTTATCCATAGTTAATCAGGAATAGGTGGTGGTGAGCCCCTGTCTGTAACAATTGCAGTCCTTCTCATGGAGGTACTTCTACAAAGCCACTGGGTAGGGATTTAGTTCCAGGACTTGGACCGATTATCAAGGAAGAACTGGGTAAATATTTCCAAGTCAGGTGCATTACTTGGAAGCAAATCTGTGTGCAGTGATGAATCCATGCAACCACTGCATTTGACCTGTTTGTTGGTAGAGGTCATGGATTTGGAAGGTGTCAGAATAATCCAGGTGAGTAACTCCAGTGCATTTAGTAGATAGCACACATTGCAATAACTGTGCACCAGTGGTATAGAGATGGATGCTTAGTGTGGTTGATGAGGTCCTGAAAAAAGTGGGCTGCTTAGTCCTAGAAGGTACTCCGCTTAATGTGTTTGTATTGCACAATAACATGCAATGGTGAGAATTCCATCAAACTCCTACTTGTGAGACAGAATGGGTGGAAAGATTTTAATATGTTAATAAAAATATTTGCAAACACATCTTTTTACTATTAGGTATTAAATTTAAGTTTATAATGTTTCTGTGATTAAAAAGAAAATATGCAAATTAGAATTTGGATAAGGGACTTTTTCTTTGTTTTGCTTAGGTGCTTATGAAAACAGGACCGTATATGAAACACTGGATATTGGGTGGCAATTACTCCGGATTTTCCCTAAGGAAATGTTGAAACGTATTCCTCAAAGTATTCTGGCAGAATTTTACCCAAGAGATTCTACCAAGCATCAGTAAATCTCTAAATACAAGAGTAAAACCTTTTTATTTTACTTTTAAAAGAAACATTAAGTATTGGAACATTATACACTTTACACACTCCAATTGATTACATATATCTGTGTTTGTATTGTAAAAAATTAAAAGTTATAATGATCAAAATATCACTTAGGAGTACACAAATTGAAGCTACTTTAAAAAAAATGTTTACCTGTTTAGCATGCTGATGCTCTTAGAAATTTATTTACACCTATTGGTGATCAAACAACCATTGAGAAAGGTAAATTATCTCATCACAAAAGTAAAAAATTAGACATTCAAAGGGAATTGCAGAGCCAATCAAGCCCTGAAATGGAGGGGGACTATGTATAAACACCGCTGTAATTTCTACACAGTGAAACCAAAATGTATAAAAATGGCCTTTTTAAAATCTGACAATGTGCACTTTAACCACAAGTGATTTTTTTTTCTATTACAAATCTCAAATTGTGGAGTACGAAGGCAAATAAATAACTGATGGATCTTTGTCCCAAACATTACGGAGGGCACAGTAAATAATCATTAACTAGACCTTTACAATTATGAGGTGTGGCCAAAATGACAATTATTAGTACAAAAATAAACAGGTTGTTTAAAGTGTATTTGCCTACGTAGTCATGTATTTCAAAACTGGAATGTATTCTGTGACATTTAAAGTCTTGCTTAAAAAATGTTTCTTATCAAGACATAAAGTAATGGAACAAAAAGATCTATCTAAAAAGATTTATCTAAATGGTGCACTTTTTTATGTACTGATCTTGAGAAATCGCTCTGTCTTTAAATATAGTTATTATAGTGGTGAAAATATTATTGAAAATCATTTGAATCTCTGATTGCTGACTTTCTAGCTGGGCAAAAATAAGATATAGGAATACATTCCAATTGATTACAATAAAAGAAACTGATAACTGTATAAGGGGGTACACAAAATTGCTGGGGAAACTCAGCGGGTGCAGCAGCATCTATGGAGCGAAGGAAATAGGCGACGTTTCGGGACGAAACCCTTCTTCAGACCAACGTAGAGCAAATTTACATTCCTTCGAACTAAATGCTTTTGTTTTTCAAGCTGTCTCTTACCCATTAAACCTGGGTCAAAAATAATGTACATCCATGTAAAGTAATGTTAAAATTAGATTTTGGTGGATATTTGTGCAATTAAAATATACATGGTTACAAGCAGGAAAAAATATATTTAACATCTATATCATGTCAAGAGAGTAAATTTTCTATAATGACATTATTGCAATTGATACAGTATAAAACAAAGGATATAATTATTGAATATGGTTTATTGTTTTAATGCCAAGTGATCTTTTGGTGTACCAATGTGAATTTAGTGCCTTTCCATTGTTAATCAGTTATTAAATACTATACACTTCAAAGCATAAAGACATGTAATGTGCCTCCAAGATTTTTTACTTCGTCACTAAGATTTAGCAGATTATTTTTTTTCATGTCTAAATGTAAGAGAGACTTTAAACTTTAGGATATTTTATTTTGGTTTAAAAAATGAATTGTGTTCTCTCCTTCATAAACTGTTACAGAAGCAACATTTCCTTTTGCTTGCTGCCAATTTCCATTTTATTCTTGCATGGTTTAACTGCGGTATTTAGTGAACCTTCCTGTCTGACTCAGGATAACTTAATGATCAATAAGCATTAAGAACCCACAGACTTCCCCAATGTATTGTCCCAGTCTGTTCCTTTAAAGACACCATTCCATTCTCTCTGTCATACCTTATCTGAGACTTTCCACAATATTCTACTGACCTGTTTCCATTGGTGATTTCCACCAGACAACCCTGTACTTTCCCACTTCCCCTCCCTCTTCTATTTATTTTTGCTCGTTGGCCAGAGAAAGGATGTGTTTGCCTGGCAAACTGTTGCCCAGCAAGACTCCTCTTGCTGGACCTTGCTTTCTACCATATCAGGCATTATTTTCAATAGAACATCCTTTAGTTTAGAGATGCAGTGTGGAAACAGGCCCTTCTGGACCATGCCAACCAGTTATCACCCTGACATTAGTTTTATCCTACACACTGGAGACAATTTACAGAAGCCAATCAAACTACAAACCTGTACGTCTTTGAATTGTGGGAGGAAAGCGAAGCACCCAGAGAAAACCCACCCGGTCACGGAGAATGTGCAAACTCTGCACACAGCACTCGAGGTCGGGATTGGACACGAGTCTCTTGTACTGTGACGCCGTGCCACTGTGCCGCCATTTCTGTCACCTCCAGTAAGATTCTACCACCAGACACATTCTGAAGATACTGTTTCCTCACAACATATGTGGGTGGGTGCCTGGCATGGAGATCGTTCCACTGAAACGGGCTCGGTTATCGTTTTACAGAAACTTCTCTACATCGGCGAGACCAAGCGCAGGCTCGGCGATCATTTCACTGAACACCTCTGCTCAGCCCGTCTTAACCTGCCTGATCTCCCGGTGGCTCAGCACTTCAACTCTCATTCCCAATCTGACCTTTCTGTCCTGGGCCTCCTCCATTGTCAGAGTGAGGCCCAACGTAAATTGGAGGAACAACACCTCATATTTTGCTTGGGTAGTTTACACCTCAGTGGTATGAACGTTGACTTCTCGCACCTCAGATAGCCTTTGCCTTCTCTCTCTATCCCCTTCCCAGTTCTCCCATTAGTCTTACTGTCTCCGCCTACATTTAATCTTTGTCCCGCCCCCTCCCCTGACATCAGTCTGAAGAAGTGTCTTGACCCGAAACGTCGCCCATTCCTTCTCTCCTGAGATGCTGCCTGTCCTGCTGAGTTACTCCAGCATTTTTTTGTTTACCTTTGGTTTCTCACAACATCCTGGTCAATACTTGCATTGCCACCAATTTCTCAAACACTTTCTTCTGCAACTGAAGTTGAAACAATGATAACTATTTTACTGACATCTACAAAACCACTGACTGATGGGGAGTGAGAGCAGAGTTACGGGGTATAGAAGAGGCTCTGGTGAGAGCCTCATCTATAGTAGAAGAGGGGAACCCCGTTTCCTGAAGAATGAGGACATCTCCGATGCCCTATTGTGGAACAGCTCATCCTGGGTGCAGATGCGGCGTAAACAGAAGAAATGGGTGTAGGGGATGGAGTCCTTACAGGAAGCAGGGTGGGAAGAAATGTAGTCCAGATAGCCAAGGGAGTCAGTGGGTTTATAGTGGATGTCGGTTAGTAGTCTATCACGCGCGATGGAGATAGTGAGGTCAAGAAATGGTAGGGAAATGTCGGAAATGGTCCAGGTGTATTTGAGTGCCGGATGGAAGTTAGTGGTGAAATGGATGAAGTCAGTGAGTTGTGTGTGGGTGCAGGAGGTAACACCAATGCAGTCGTCGATGTAATGGAGGTAGAGTTTGCGGATGGGGTCCTGGTATGTCTCGAACAAAGATTGTTCGACGTACCCTACAAAGAGGCAGGCATAGCTAGGGGCCATGCGCGTGCCCATAGCTACGCCTTGTATTTGGAGAAAATGGGAGGAGTCAAACGTAAAGTTATTAAGGGTAAGGACCAGCTCCGCTAGGCGGAGGAGATTATTAGTAGACGGGTTCTGCGGTCGAGGGGACCGACCAACTGCTCCATCCTTAACTCCCTGGTCAATTTATCCCTTCCCACCCAAACCACCCCTCTCCTGGCAACCGCAGGAAATGCTACACTTGTCGCTTTACCTCCTCACTTGACTCCATTCACGGACCAAATAGTCTTTCCAGGTGCGGCAGAGGTTCACCTGCACCTCCTCCAACCTCATCTATTGCATCCGCTGCTCTCGATGTCAGCTGCTCTACATCGGTTAGACTAAGCGTAGGCTTAGCGATCGCTTTGCCCAATCCCTCCGCTCGGTTCGCATTAACCTACCTGATCTCCCGGTGGCTCAGCACTTCAATTCCCCCTCCCATTCCGAATTCGACCTTTCTGTCCTGGGTCTCCTCCATGGCCAGAGTGAGGACCACTGTAAATTGGAGGATCAGCACCTTATATTTAGCTTGGGAGGTTTGCACCCCAGCGGTATGAACATTGACTTCTCTAATCTCAGCTAGTCCCTGCTTTCTCCTCCTCTTCCCAGCTCTCCCACAGCCTACTGTCTCTGCCTCTTCCTTTCTTTTTCCCGCCCCTCCCCACATCAGTCTGAAGAAGGGTCTCAACCCGAAACGTCGCCTATTCCTTCACTCCATAGATGCTGCCTCACCCACTGAGTTTCTCAGCATTTTTGTCTACCTTTAACTATTTTACCTGGTCGCTTCACGCCATCCAGCAACCCAAACAGTCCTATCAGGTGAACCAGCAATTTACTCGTTCCAATCTAGTGCAATACATTTGGTGTTCACAATTCCTCTACATTGGAGAAACCAAATGGATTGGGTAACTGCTTAGTGCAGCAACCTGAGCTTTTTGCTGCTTGTCACTGTTCAAGTAACTAGTTTTTTTTGTGTATATTTAGAATCAAACAGTTCTGCTGTAAGGTTATCCGTCTGTAACATGAGCTCAGTTTTCCCTCTGTGGTCATTGCCTGATCTGATAACCATTTCCAGCTTTCTCCCTGTTGGCTTTGTGTTTCAGGAATAGCTCTGATCTGTATGTCACATTTTTACCATGTCCCCTTTGTTGGCCATACAGGTCTGTAAACAGAATCACATTGATCTCATTCATTCTATCAGTGATATTCCCTTCCTCCTATCCATCACTCCTCCATTCACTCTGCATAAAACTATCACCTGACTTTCAAAGTTTTAATGAAGGATCTTTGACTTAAAAGGTTAACTCTTTTTTTCCATGTATTTTCCCTGACCTACAGACAGACTGTTTCCAACATCTATTTTCTAACACCTGTATTTTTGTAATGTTCACCACCTTGTCTCTTTGGTAGGTTTGAGCACGTAAGTTCCACTGTACTTGTAGTTTACTTCTATAAGAAGATGAGCTAATTCTGGGCCTTACAAATTGATGCTGAATGCAAAAAGAAGTTGTCTTGATAAATGTTTATGAATTAGTCGGAGATTTGTGGCCACCACTGAGGGACCACAGGAAACTTATAGACTAGAGAAACTAGGATTGTTCATATAGAGATATTGTTCAGTGGGGATTTTAATAACTTTTCAAAACTACTGTGTTTTAATATTTTAATATGGAGAAACTTTTTACACTGGCAGGACAGTGAGAAACTCAAAAACATTGACATGAGACTTGCATAAGAACCTGAGAGATGAGCAACTGTCTTGCTCTCCATGTTCTGATCTGCAATGCTTCCTGAAGGGGATGGTGGTAGATTTATTGCAAGTTTAAAAAAGAAACCTTGCAAAACATTGTGGAGAAGTTGAAGTGTGATTTGATTTAAATAGCTATTGCAGAGTGGGAAAATTTGACATATTTCCCAGTGCTGTGTTACTGAAACATTCCGTAAAGTTGTCTATCAAGTGTGCAATTTGTGAATTCTTGCCTTTCATTAGCGACTGCATTTCAAAAATTTGAATGGTTGTTTGGAAGGTCTACAGTTGTGCAACAAGACATGAAATGGCTGCAGGTATTACATTTCAGCTGGAAACGCAAGAGACTGGAGGTGCTGAGAAATGAAGAAAGAAAGCTGCTCAAAGAACTCCAGTCAGGCAGCATCTGAGGGAAAACAATGGTCAACGTTTTGGGTAAAGACTGCTCAGCCTGAGCAGTTTTGCATAAACACAGTTGTGCTTTATTTTGTATTTTGAAACTGGATTTGATTAATTTATTCATCATTTCTACAGTGCTCTTCGGGCATGTGGATCAAAATGAAAGGTAATCCAAGTAATCACGCTGACACGCTTTTACTCAGCAAAGGTTATCAATTCTCCAATCAATTTTCCATCTGCTCTACCAAAGTCTAGGCATGTTGGCCTTCATAACAACATGTTAGCCTTCATAACAAAATTATTTGATGTTGCCAAGAAACCCTGCCCTTTGGAGGAATTAGCTGTGGCTAAAGCTCTAAGATAAATGGAAATGTATTGGACATTTATTACATGGTGAAATGAACACAATGCCACCTTCCTGCTACTGAAATAGCCTTGGGAACCCTTAGTTGAATTTTAGACAATAGACAATGGGTGCAGGAGTAGCTCATTTGGCCCTTCAAGCCAGCACAGCCATTCACTGTGATCATGGCTGATCATCCACAATCAGTACACTGTTCCTACCTTCTCCTTATATCCCTTGACTCCGCTATCTTTAAGAGCTCTATCTAACTTTCTCTTGAAAGCATCCAAAGAATTGGCCTCCACTGCCTTCTGAGGCAGAGAATTCCACAGATTCACAACTCTGAGTGAAAAAGTTTTTCCTCATCTCCGTTCTAAATGGCCTACCCATTGTTCTTAAAGTTGCCCCTGGTTCTGGACTCCCCCAACATCGGGAACTTGTTTCCTGCCTCTAGTGTGTCCAATCCCTTAATAATCTTCAATAAGATTCCCTCTCATCATTCTAAATTCTAGTGTATACAAGCCCAGTCGCTCTATTCTTTCAACATATGACAGTCCCGCCATCCCGGTAATTAACCTCGTGAACCAACACTGCAGTCAATAGCAAGAATGCCCTTCCTCAAATTTGGACTTAAGCTTTCTTCACTACCTGCTGTACCTGCATGCTTACTTTCTGTCACTGATGAACAAGGACACCCAGACCTCGTGGTACTTCCCCTTTTCCTAATTTGACACCATTCAGATTTTAATCTGCTTTCCTGTTCTTGCCACCAAAGTGGTAACCTCCCATTTATCCACATTAAACTGCATCTGCCATGCATCTGCTCACTCACCCAACCTGTCCAAGTCACCCTGTATCCTCATAGCATCCTCCTCACAGTTCACACTGTCACCCAGCTTTGTGTCACCTGCAAATTTGCTTATGTTACTTTTGATCCCTTCATCTAAATCATTAATGTATAATATAATTAGCTGCGATCCCAGCACCAACACTTGCACTACCCCACCAGTCACTGCCTGCCATTCTGAAAGGGAACCGTTAATCCCTACTCTTTGTTTCTTGTCTGCCAACCAATTTTCTATCCATGTTAGTGCATTACCGCTAATACCATGTGCACTCGTTTTGCCCACTAATCTATCAAAGGCTTTCTGAAAGTCCAGGTGCACTACATCCACTGGCTCTCTCTTGTCCATTTTCCTAGTTACATCCTCAAAAAATTCCAGAAGATTCCATTAGCTTAATACTAGCAGTGCCACTAAAATTGAAGGCCAGGACCAAAATTATGCATGTGACTTATCTGCCTAGTTAGATTATCAACTTTGTTCAGCTAGGCAGTATAAATTGGGTGTAAGCAAAGCCGATATTGATCTGGAAGTGTTAAGTACAGCAATATTTTCTTCAAAGTTGAATATGTATACTTGCTTTATTTGGCTGCATGAAGGTGCTGTATATCAGCTGCCACTTGTTAAATTTTCCATTGATTTGTAAGTATTCAAAATGGCTCAGAGCAGCATTGGACATAAATTTCCAAATCTCCAGGAATGGAAAATTCAAGAAAACAAAAGCGGAAAGTCTGTCCTAGAACTTCAAGTAGGGAAGTCCTGGCTGTATTTTGTCTGTACATTTCATCTTCAGTCCTTATGACCGCAATGATTTCTGCCTATTTCTCAATTACATGCTCACAAGAATGCCATCGGAATACCTAGCAATGGTTTCCCTATGTGCAGAAACAATATCCATCTCTAATCTACTACCTTCCCTGGTCTCTCTGTATCTACTACTTGTTCAGTGCTGAAATGCTGCAACTAAATATTGACTTCACCCCTCTCGCTGGTTTCTACCTGACACTGAACTATATCACTTGCAAACTTGGTTTCAAATGGTCCCTGCCAATGTTTTTTATTACATTGCCTGACTCTGCCACCATTACTGCTAGTTTGTTGAAATTACATTAATTCCATTCTTACCCTGGAGCTGACAATTTCAACACCATTTTTTCTATTTTACCCTCTGTAAACCCAAGGTCGCCCAGACTATGCTTATATCCAAACTCACACCAAGTTCCTTAAAATATTATCTTTTTGTTCAAGCTTTTGAGGTAGCCCAAAACTTCCTTGTGCAGCTTGTCAAGACTTCCTGCACTGTGTCGAAGCACATTTTGTTGCATTAAAAGTACCGTATACGATATTCTCAAATTTAAAGGGTAACATTGACACCAACATCTGAAAGACCCAAGATGGATTTTGATTGAAAGATACATATCTTTCTTTATATAACTTTCGGCCCCTAGGTCAGCGAAAATTATTGATCACCCGTTTACATTAGTTCTATGTTATCCCTTTTTAGCATCCAATCCCCACACCCGGGGCAATTTACAGAGGCCAATTACAAACGTGTACATCTATGGTTATGTGGAAGAAAACCGGAGCACCCAGAGGAAACCTGTGCGGCTATTTACCTGCGTTTGCACGTGACAAATCAAAAGCACCATCTCATAAAACGAGTTTGTTACTACCAGTTTCATGGCAACATAATATCGATCAAAATCAAAATTGTTTCATAACGTGATAGCCGCACACGAACAAAACATGTTTGGTTAATGCCCTATAATAGCTTAATAGCTTTCGGAGACGTAACACATTAATATCGTTGATCAACATAAACACCATAAATAACGTATTTGTGTCAACCTTGTTCCTCTTCCTAGAACAATCATCCTATCCCCACTCCTTCCGGCTTTGTGTTCAGGTTAGGTTCACTTACACTGAGCCAGAGCTGTCAGTTACACCTGGTGCCACACGCTGTAACCTGCCGCCTTCCTGCTAACAGGTGGATTCCAGAGCTTAAACGGTTCGTGGAAATGGCCACTTCAGAAGAGGAACAGATCACCACCCTCAACGACTTGTCTAAACAAGGTGCGTGCTTGTGTTGGAGAGATTGTCTTTCATCTCTATGCCCTCGGAACCTGCAAGGGGCTCCTTCCCCTGACGTGCCTGTTCCCGTGTTGTGTGAGTCTGGGTCTCCTATTTTATAGGATCTTAAAGCTGTTTCTAAAGTTTGGGAACTTGGTGAAAACTTAGCTAGAATGCAAATGGGTGACGAATGTTGGCTTTGGTAACATTTAAAACAAGTCGCCAAATTCCACTGTTCAAGAAGTGGCAGATCATAGAGCTTGTGACTTACGTGGAGGTTGTAATGACAACGATGTTTAACAAAATGCGAGGCAGAGGCAACGCACCTCTGAAAGAATCATGCCGTTTATATATTTCAACGCCTCAGTGATAAATGTTGGGAATTTTAGGATTTTTAAAGTCGATAGACTTTAGAATGCGCTCTATCACAAAACGTGGCTTCGTTGATCATGCTTAACAGCTATTTCGCTCTCCCTAAATTCAGACAACTTTATGAGAGTGTCAAAGTCCATGCTGGGTAATTTCTGTAGTTTTTAGTTGCAGGTATTACAGGTATTAACAGAGATTTTCTAAAATATGTGTTGTCTAGATTAAATCTCTAAAGTGGTTCAAGAATCATTGATTATAATAATACATATAATAATATAAAAAATAATACAAATTCCTCCTGAGGCTGTTAGTTTAAACATTTGGAAGTTCTACAATCGGCAGTCTGTTCGCCAGTGGTGTTATATTTTATTTGTGTGGTTTATTGGCACACGATCCACCTGTTTATTGTATGTAATATTGTAGATCAAAGGTTAGCTAAAATAGGATCTGGCAAGATTAGACAATGCGTTTTTGAATATGGTATGTATGCAGATGGCTGTTATTCAACTCATTGGATCCATGTTGACTGCATCATGCGAGCATGAAAGATGAAGTATCTTGGTCGGCATGGGCAAGTTGGTTCAAAGGGCCTGTTTCCCTGCTGTATGACACTGGAGGAGATCCTGTTGTGAACATCAAATGTAACATGATGGAATAAAATAAATGCAAGTGAATTGTTTCATCTGGAAGGATTGTTTGGATCCCTGGATGGCGGGAATGGAAGAGGTAAAACGGCAAATGCTGGACCGCATACAGTTGCTTGAGGAAATGCCGTTAGGTGATGAGTGGATAGTAGGTAATTGAAAACAAAACCATCCCTTTGGAAAACCTGGAGTGGAGGGGTATGTGGGAGGGATGATATCGCTGATGGTAGTAATTACAATGGAAATTGTGATATGAACATTACAAGAAGAACCTGGAGATTCAGTATAATTTGTAATCTTTTGAGTAGCAGAATGAATTGCATGAATTATAAGAACAATTATAAGAACAAAACAGGTTCACCCACTTAGAAGCTGTTGGGACAGAAAACGTTATCACACCGAGCGGTGGACTGGCTTGTGAAGCAAAAAGGGCTGTTGAGCCAAAACCAAAGAGGCCAGCATCAGGCAACGCCATTGTAGTTAGAGACTCCATTGTGAGAGTACGGACAGGGGTTTCTGCAGGAACAGACGGGATTCGAGGATGGTGTGCTGCCTTCCTGGTGCCAGGATCCAGGATGTCACGGACAGAGTGCAGAAAATCCTCAAGGGCAAAGGTGAACAGCCAGAAGTGGTAGTGCATGTCGGCACAAACGATGTCGGAAAGAAGGGGATGAATATTCTGCAGCGTGACTTTAGAGAGCTCGGAAAAATGCTGAAAAGCAGGACCTCCAGGGTTGTTATCTCTGGTTTGCTTCCAGTTCCTCGTGCTGGCGAGAGCAGGAACAGGGAGATACGAGACCTGAATGTGTGGCTGAGGAACTGGTGCAGGGGGCAGGTATTTAGATTCTTATATCACTGGGATCTGTTTTGGAGTAAGGGGGAACTGTACAAAAGGGACGGATTGCATCTTAACAGGTGGGGGACCAGCATTCTGGCAGGCAGGTTTGCCACTGCTACACGGGTGGTTTTAAACTGAATAAGGGGGGTGGGGTGTCAAATGGGATAGTCGAGGACGGAGTTCAAGGGAAAGAGAGTAAAGGGATGGTTAATGACCCCAGAATTAACGGGAAAGGAAGCTCACAAAGGGATAGGGGAGTATGGCCAAGTTTAATAGGGATCGATGTGAAAGGTGAGATGCGTAAGGAATTAAAAGTATTGTATATGAATGCGCGAAGTATAAGAAGTAAAGTAGGTGAGCTTGAGGCTCAGTTAGAGGTTGGTAGATATGACATTGTGGGGATTACTGAGACGTGGCTGCAGGAGGATCGGGCATGGCAACTTAATATTCAGGGTTATACATCCTAGAGAAAGGACAGGCAGGTGGGCAGAGGAGGGGGGGGGGGTAGCTCTGCTTGTGAGGGATGGAAATCAGTCCCTTCCCTTGCGAGGGAAGACATAGGGTCTGACAAGGTAGAGTCACTGTGGATTGAGTTGAGGAATTGTAAAGGCAAGAAGACACTAATTGGTGTTATCTACAGACCCCCAAATAGTAGCCCGGATGTAGGGTGTAAGTTGCAGCAGGAGTTAAAACTGGCATGTAACAAAGGTAATGCCACTGTGGTGATGGGGGATTTCAATATGCAGGTAGACTGGGAAAATCAGGTTGGTTCAGGACCCCAAGAAAGAGAGTTTGTAGAATGACTCCAATATGGATTCTTAGAGCAGCTTGTAATGGAGCCCACCAGAGAAAAGGCAATTCTGGATTTAGTGTTGTCCAATGAACCAGATATGATAAGAGAACTCAAGGTAAAGGAACCGCTTGGAGGTAGTGATCATAATATGATTCGTTTTAATCTGCAATTTGAGAAGGAGAACGTTAAATCAGATGTGTCAGTGATGCAGTTGGACAAAGTGAACTATGAAGGCATGAGAGGGGAGCTGGCCAAGGTAGACTGGAAAGGGATCCTAGCAGGAATGACCATGGAACAGCAATGGCAGGAATTTCTGGGCATAATCCGGAAGACGCAGGATCATTTCATTCCAAAAAGGAAGAAAGATTCTAAGGGGAGTAGGAGGCAACCGTGGCTGACAAGAAGTTAGGGATAGAATAAAACTAAAAGAAAAGATGTATAACACAGCAAAGAGTAGCTGGAAGCCAGAGGATTGGGAAACTTTCATAGGACAACAGAAGGAAACAAAATGGGCAATACGGGCTGAAAAGATGAATTACGAAGGGAAGCTGGCCAGGAATATAGAGAAGGACAGTAAAAGCTTCTTTAGATATGTTAAGGGAAAAAGAGTAGCAAAGTCAAATGTGGGTCCCTTTAAGGCAGACACGGGTGAAATTATTATGGGCAACAAGGAAATGGCAGAAGAGTTGAATAGGTACTTCGGGGACTAAGGAAGACACAAACAATCTCCCAGATGTACTGGAGGACAGAGGATCTAAGGGGGATAAACTGTCTGTGATGCAACTGCAATATTCTTGATTAATGATTTGGAAGAGGGAATTAGGAGCAACACTAGCAAGTTTGCGGATGACACAAAGCTGGGTGGCAATGTGAACTGTGAAGAGGATGTTAGGAGGTTGCAGAGTGATCTGGACAGGTTGAGTGAGTGGGCAGATGCGTGGCAGATGCAGTATAATATAGATAAATGTGAGGTTATCCACTTTGGCAGCGAAAACAAGGAGGCAGATTATTATCTCAATGGGGTTAGGTTAGGTAAGGGGAGGTGCAGCGAGATGTGGGCGTCCTTGTACACCGGTCACTGAAAGTTGGCTTACAGGTACAGCAGGCAGTGAAGAAAGCTAATGGAATGTTGGCCTTCATAACAAATGGATTTCAATATAGGAGTAAAGAAGTTCTTCTGCAGTTGTATAGGGCTCTGGTGAGACCACATCTGGAGTATTGTGTACAGTTTTGGTCTCCTAATTTGAGGAAGGACATCCTTGTGATTGAGGCAGTGCAGCGTAGGTTCACGAGATTGATCCCTGGGATGGCGGGACTGTCATATGAGGAAAGATTGTAAAGACTAGGCTTGTATTCACTGCAGTTTAGAAGGGTGAGGGGGGATCTTATAGAAACATATAAAATTATAAAAGGACTGGACAAGGTAGATGCAGGAAAAATGTTTCCCAATGTTGGGCGAGTCCAGAACCAGGGGCCACAGACTTAGAATAAAGGGGAGGTCATTTAAGACTGAGGTGAGAAAAAACTTTTTCACTCAGAGAGTTGTGAATTCATGGAATTCCCTGCCACAGAGGGCAGTGGAAGCCAAGTCAATGGATGGATTTAAGAGAGAGTTAGATAGAACTCTAGGGACTAGTGGAGTCAAGGGATATGGGGAGAAGACAGGCACGGGTTATTGATAGGGGACGATGATCGCAATGAATGGCGGTGCTGGCTTGAAGGGCCGAATGGCCTCCTCCTGCGCCTATTTTCTATGTTTCTATCTATGTTTCTAACAAGGTAGAGGATTGAGACTCTGCTTAAGACAGTTTAAAAGGGGTGATAAATATAGAAATGTTGTAATGGTAATAATTAACTAACAATAGGAAGACCCAAGGCCCAGGACACCAGTGAAGTGTTTCAAATAGGAAGGAAAATTGCTAACTTTCTTTGGGGAATCTTCAGAAATAGACATTGCAATGCACGGTCAAAGTATACAGCGGGATATAGATCCACGATACAAATTGGCGGAGAAATGGCAAATGGAGTTTAATCCGAACAAGTGTGAGGTGTTACACTTTGGGAGATGAAATGTAAGGGGTAGATATACAATTAATGGCAAGACCCTCAACAGCATTGATGTACAGAGGGATCTTGGGGTCCAAGTCCAAAATGCAGTGAAAGTAAAACATGCAGGTAGAGTGGTAAAGAGGGCATATGGTGTGCTTGTCTTCATATTTTGGGGCATTGAATGTAAGAGTAAGGAAGATATGAAGCAGCTTTATGGGATTTTGGTCAGGTCACATTTGGAGTATTGTGGCAGTTTTGGTTGCTCCATTGCAGGAACGATGTGGAGGCTTCGGAAAGAGTGTGGAGGAGGTCCAAACAATTCAACATTACAGCTGAGAAAGCACTCCTCTGCTTTCTCATAAGACCAAGGAAATTTAACATACCTAGGCCTGGTTAGGGGAATAAATGCTTTACCATTAAATGCACAGAGCTTTTTCAAACAAATATATAATTCCCATTATTAAAAACTTGCTGTCGCATCAAAATATGTATTTTGGCCAGGCTGTGCATAATGTTGCCCAACCATTAAAAAAAAAAATTGTTTGTGTTTTTCTTAAAGTTTTATTTAACCCCTACCAGACCTTTGAATATTATTAAACCTTTTTCTTTGCATCATGTTAAGATCCCATGATTATGAAAGATGGGACTAAATTACAATCTATTCTGTAATATTTCAAAAGTTCTACTTTAGATAGTTATTTGACATCAGATGTTCTTTTTTCTTGCATAGCAATTGATGGGTATGACAATCTTGTGAAAGAAAATGAGAAGATGAAAGAGGAGGTAAGTAGTTTTCAACATCAAGCAATGACCTCTGCTGTTGCAACATCTTTAAAGGAGCAAATAATTTCTGAGATATTCAAGAATCAAGAGTGTTTCATTGCCCTATGTTTTGAAATGAAGCAATGAAATACTTACTTGCAGCAGCACACGTTTGTAAAGACAGTACTCAATAGACAATATAATAAACAGAAAATTAAATAAATTTATGTCCAAAACAAACTTACAATGAGCCACAGAGGGAAATATTAGAAAGCTGTCCCAAAAGCTTGGTCAAAGAGATAAATTTCCAGGAGCAAAGAGAAAAAATAGATTGTGGAGGGGATTTTGGACCTTAGGTTCTTGTCAACTGAAGGCACAGTTGTTAAAGGGAGCTTGAGCGGCCTGAATTAAGGTAAAGGAATGTTATGGAGTTGGAGGAGTAAATACTTGGAGGAATTTGTAAAAGACAATGATAAAGTTTAAATCGAGGTATTAGCTTAATTAGGAATTAGTTTAGAGTGGCAGATTCATGGAAAATGTGGAAATTACAGGTAATATTGAGGTCTATGCTCCATCTATCATGGTGAAGCATGTGAGCATCCAGCAGAAGTCTGAGAATATTTTGAATCTTGTTGGTAATATTTAGTTCCAAGTTGGGGCAGCAGAGTGGTGCTGTTGCTGCTCTACAGCTCCAGAGATCCATGTTCAATCCTGACTATGGGTGTTGTCTGTACAGTGTTTGCATGTTCTCCCTGTGGGTTTTCTTTGGGTGGTCCAGTTTTCTCCCACACTCCAAAGATGTCCAGGCCTGCCGGCTAGTCGACGCAGACTCGGTGGGCCGAAGACCCTATTTCTACTCTGTATCTCTAAAGTGTAAAGTCACACCAACTTTTCTCTGAGACATTAAAACCAGATCCCATTCAATCTCCCTTCCTGTTTGATGTACTTGACCCAGCTTTCAAAGCTGTAAAAGAAGAGAACAAAGGATAAAATAGGCTGCTCGGCACTTTTGTGTTATTATGAGTTATCATCTTATAATCACAGATGCATGGGATATGTTGCCACAGGTGATACGAGGCTCTGTCAAAATTGTGCCATCCTTTCATGGCTGGGTTAGTAGGTAGGTGTTGAGTTGAAGTAGCAGATGTAATTCACTTTGTCCAGAGCTTTATTTGTTCTGAATTTTGGATGGGATGTCTGCTGATACACTAACATTTCACTTCATTCTGATCATTGTGTTGAAATTAGTGCCATCTTGGAAGAACAGTTTTCAGATTCCATTTGGGTAGATGACAAGCTAGTGGTAGGGACATTGAATTCTCCAATATTAGGTACCTAACCCACAAACAACCCTTTTTGTTCCCTTTCCTTCCCTCTTCCCTGTGCTCCACCAAGGCTTGCACACTTCTCTCCTACCCTCTCCTCTTATACCTATAATCCTTCTTCTAGTTTCATATTTTGCACTTCTATCCTTATCTCACACCTTTAGTCTTTCATCTATTGCATTTGGCCAACCGCCTGTCTAGCAATAGCTCTACTCGCCTGTATCCACCTATCACTTGACTGGGTTTGCCTTGCCCCTCCTCTTTAATGGCTTTCTCCCCTCGGCACCGCTCACAACCCTCTACAATCAGTCTGAAGAAGGTCCCCGTACAAAATGTTACCTATCCCTGTTCTCCATGGATGCTGCCTGGCCCGCTGAGTTAGTACAACACTTTGTCTTTTTCCCCCTAAATATTCACCATGCCTACCACATTCTAAATTAATGAGAAATAATGTATGGTATATTCTATCAATAACTAGAGAGTGGTCCTGAGTTATTATCTACCTCATTGGAGACCCTTGGACTCTCTTTAATCGGACTTTACTGGAGTTTATCTTGCACTAAATGTTACTCCCTTCATCATGTATCTGTACACTGGATGGCTTGATTGTAGTCGTGTATTATCTTTCTGCTGACTGGTTAGCAGTCAACCAAAGCTTTCACTGTACCTCGGTACACATGACAATAAACTAAACTAAACTTTTTTGATCACTTAGAAAGAACGTCAAGCCTTTGTCATGCAAATTATGGATTCTTATTCTTTGTAAGGGAGAGATGAGGGGAGAGAGAGGGGGAGAGAGAGGGGGAGGGAGAGATGGGGTGGAGAGAGAGGTGGGAGATAATTCAGTTCATCACATCCATGCTGGTTGCCAAGGGAAAAAAAATCTGATTATCCCAGTCTTCTCCAATTATTTCCTTGTATCTCTGCAAGTTATTCTCTCTTACATGCCCATGAACTCCCATTCAATTTTTTTTTGCCATTAACTACATTAGAGGTCGACTTACAGATGCATATATTAATCTGAAAAGCAGCACGTATTTAGGATGTGGGATGAAACTGAAGTAATTGATGGGAACCCACCTGCTGAGAGAGAATGTGCAACCTTCCATGATTCATTGTAACGTATTTTGTGAAGTATTACATTAAATAGTTTTCAAAAAATCACCCTTGCATTTGTGCTCTTTTAAAATTGAAGTCAATACTAATGTGACACAAATAATTTCCTGTGTTGTGCTGGATCATTTGGGTATCTGCCTTCCACTTCCAGCATTTTGCAACCCTGTAAACTGAGATGCCCAGTTGATTCCCCTTTCTGGCAAGCTCTTTTGCCTCTTCCCGTGTCTCCTAACTATACCTCATCCTCGCATCTGTCGCCTCAATAACCACCCAGCTTCAGTCATGTTTCACATTTGCCACCCCTTAAACAGATGCATTTTCCTCTCTCTGCTGACTATATTATGCTAGTTAATTAACTGATAATTCAGTGCAACTGACTTTGAGAATCCCATCTGCTGCCAATGCAAAATATCAAAGCAACCTCCATCCTTTCATTCCTGATCTGTTCTCATATAGCTGTGATGCTTTATATCCTCTCTTTCATTTTCTTCTCCATTCTTCTTCTCTGCTCCGCTTTCTCTTCTTCCTAATCTGTTTCTTCTCATTATCATTTTGCTATTCTCGTCATCTCAGCCTTCTTTCCTTTTTACCCTCTTCTATCCTTTTCCCTCTTATATACTCCATCCATCATATTTTCTCTCAGCCCTTCTACTCTCATCATCTCTTTCTTTCTCTCTCTCCTTCCTCTTTACAATCATTCTCTTTTCATCATCCCTCCTTACTTTCCCTTTCCATCTACATCAAGTTTTTTCTACTATTGCTTCAACTGAATAATTCAATTGTCCTCAGCTTCTTATGTGAAACCACTGTTGCTGATATTGTGTAATTACAGCTTGCTACTTAACTCCTTTCTAATGATACATTTTAAGGGCATTTATTGGGATGAAAATAGTCTGTAAAGATGGATGTTATGATGTAATTATATTGTGTTATGCAAACATTTTGAATTTTTGTCATGAAAAGCAAGCATGAGGCTTTCACCTGTTAGATAATAAGGCAATGCAAATTGTGTTAGCTTAATTTTAATATAAATATATCAGGTTATATTGTTTCAATGTCGATAACAAGGAAAATGGAACTGGGATAAGGAACTGCCTTTGGTTATTCAGACTTGTAATACACATCGTTAGTGACACTATCAGTAACAATTTATTTCATTTACTTCTGTGAATCGCGTGCATTAATTGTCATTAATATATTAACCTGTTGAATATATGATGCAGTGTATTTATTTAATTAATTATCCAGTGGATTGTCAGTCAATAGAATAATATTGACATAATGTTACAGGTTGTGATTTTATAAAAAAGCTTCTATAACTAGGGTAAGAAGTAAGTAATGGAGGTGTGCATGTATCAGTGCATTATAATTCTGAAGCAGGGATAATGCAGATAATTTGCAATAGGCTTTCCTGATGTATTACATAAAATAGAAAGTTTATGTTCAGATATTTTATGTTCAAGTTTATGTTCAGATATTTGATGCAAACATAAACTCAACACATTTTATATTACCCTTTTGGGCAGTAAAGGTTCTCCACTCTTAGATGGGTCTCCTCAGTTCAGAATATGGAATGTGTATAAGATGTTGGGGCACAGAAGGCTGAGGGGTGATCTTATAGAGGTGTGCTAAAATCATGAGTCTTTTTTCCAAGGCTAAGGGAATCAAGAACTTGAGTGCATAGGCTTAAGTTGAGAGGGAACAGATTTAATAGGAACCTGAGAGGTAACATTTACACACAGAGGGTGATGGGTATATGGAATGTTGCCACAGGGAGGTGGTGAGTGAATGGAATGAGCTGCCAAAGGAAGTGGTTGAGGCAGGTACAATAACTACATTTAAAAGACATTTGAACAGATATGCGGATAGGAAAGGTTTAAAGAGATATGGGCCAAACATGGGTAAATAGGAGTAGCTTAGATGGGGCATCTTGGTCGGCATAGACAAATTGTTCTGAAGGGCCTGTTTCCGTGTGCTATGACTTTATCTCCATCAACACGTGTGCAAAAGCATCACTGCATCAAAAGCAGGTAATTGAGGGACCTTCAGAGAATTTGCGAAATTGGACCAGTTCACATTGTTTCAATTAGTTCACGTTGTTCCACTGGCCAGGTGGATTCTGAATCTCTGATGATAATGGACATCATCTCCTGGTTGTGCTCTGTATAATTTTTTAATATATTTTATATTTATGAACAGAATATAAGATTGACTGAGGAAAAAGATAATGCTGTTCAACAAGTGAAAGAACTCCACAGAGGTGAGTCACTATTTGACCTGTTGAAAGGTGACAGTTGTTTCATTCATTTCAATAGACAATAGGCAATATTCAGCTCTCTGTGGCTGAATACGATGAGACAGGAATATATTCTGTCTCATGAGGCTTTGACAGTGGCCTGAGTGACCATCTCTGCTGAAATATCAATAGCTTTATTGTTATAGTTCAGTTAAACAATTAAACCGAAAGAGTAATGAAGAAACAATGGTCAAAGTTTAAGAGCATCGCATTAATGAACACTGCTTTCTGATGTAATTAGTAACCTCAAAAAATAGTTTGATCTCTTTTTATTTATTGAGATGTGACCACGGCTGACAATGCTACCTTGTTTTATCCATCTCCACAGATGCTACCTGGTTTGCAGTACAAAAGCTGCCCGATTTTATGTGGGTTAGAAAATAAAACATAAATATATTTTACATACTTTTCTTTGAAGAAGGATAATAGATGATGCTTTCTGAATGTTGGAGTTTTAAAGCAATGTTAAAATTTGACAAAGATGAAGATGGTACAATACAATGTTCAAATGACATTTGAACAAGTTGTGAAAGGTTTAGAGGGATATGGGCCAAGCACAGGTACAAGGGATCAACATGGATAGGAAACTTGGTTAAAGTGGGCAAGTGGGCAAGTGGGCCAAAGGGCCTGCATTTGTTCAGTATCTATGAATGAATCTAATAGAGTTACATGGCATGTTAAATAGATAAAATTGCAAAGTGCTTCACAATGGGATAAAGGTGGAAAAAAAGACACAAAGTGCTGGAGTAACTGAACGGATCAGGCAGCATCTCTGCAGAGCAGGACAGATGATGTTTCAGGTCGAAGCCCTTCTTTAAGTCTGAAGAGAGGTCCTGATCTCAAGTGTCACCTATCCATGTTCTCCAGTAATGCTGCATGACCTGGTACTTTGTGTGTTGTTTATGAACCAGCATATGGAGTTCCTTGTTTCTGGATATGGAATGAGATACATAGAAAACAGAAGAATTCAAGATCTAAAGCTTAATTATTATTATTTTTTGAGTTTTTTTTAATGTGAGGGTTGAGGAGAAAATAACATGTGGGTAAGAAGCAAAGCCATGACTCTTGACAGTTTTGACACCAGAGATAGTAGTAGGGGTTAGTAGTGGAATGGGGGGAGTGGGGTGGTAATGGAAAGATGGAGTTTGTAACTAGTTCAACCAGTGATATAGGGAAGAATAGAAGTATAGGGAATAGCTTGGAGGAGTTTGAAGAAGAGGCCATAGATTTAAAATCTATCATTAATCCATATTCTAATAAACATGAAAAACTATCCCTAAACTTCATGGATCCGTTTATGCTTGCCAGGGTCCTCCAAGCCACCACTTGAATTGGTACCTGGGATATACTCACACCCTGATGTTGCCCAGATGGAAGCAGTGGGATGACCTGGCTGGTCCTCCACATACTCGGACACAGCAATGACGTCTGGATGGTTGCAGGAAGAAATTAAGACTGAAAATAATTTGCATAGCAAATATGATGTGCTATAGCAAAAATAAAGAAGAATATTGTTGTACTGAATTTTGAACTTTAACCAGATAGCTGCATACATTTAAAATTCAGATGACATTTTCCAGAGAAGCCGTAACAATGTACACCAACGGAGAATTGAATATGGTCTTGAAAGTATTTTTGTTCAGCCTTCGGCTTGGCATCACTCAGGTGAATGGCTTAAAGTTGATGTGAACAAAAATTGGACGAACAGTATTATTATGAAATGACCTTGGCCTATAATTAATCTCGAATCGGAAAAAAAATAAAATTGGTCAAATTCCAACTCCAATCTTAGTTCCAGCTATTTTATAGTCATAAATTATCTTGGGTTCTGTGCAGTTTTGATTTGTAATTAGGCATGAACACATATTGTGTACGACTCCTGTTTACCGAGGCCAGTTTGTATGTGAAGTAGCTGCATTCTATACCCAATTACATGATTTCATAGATCTCTGAAAATTGGTTCTATTCACAGTCGGCGATAGAAAGCCTCAACACAATCATTTCTTTTCAATTGACGATGGCAAGGTTGATGACAACATGATCATTGTGTTATAATGATAAGACCACCAAGGCATTTGTACTTTTCATCAAGGCGTTTCACAGTAGATACAATTTAATTCACTACACTATCAGCAATGCTCACATTTGTCTGATACCATTATGTAGCCCGTCTCCACAGTTATAATCACTGTCCTAAGAGAAATGCTGATAAATGATCTCCAGCAGTCAGAGAAACTCTCAATTAAGCCTGCCACTTTCAATGTGTCAGATTGTCTTATGCACTTGTACAATTTTGGTTTCAATCCTGTTTATTTACAATGCTTACCAATAATTATGCTTAACGTGCCATTAACTGAGAAGGATGCCCTGCTAAGAAGACTGCCAGAATCTGTGAAGGTTTCAGGGGGAGTTGCTGGAAGTCAGCACCATCGGAGGCTTTCAGTCTCTGATGGGATGCTGTGGTAGTGATTATAATGCAAGTATCAAGCTCATCAAGTCATAATTAGATGCCACTCAAATGTGCCACTTGTAATAACAGTGTTGATTCATGTTTTCTCTGTGACAGCAGCTGTTAATTAGTTAAGTGGATTCAGTGGCCTGTTCTTGCTGCAGTTTATGATTACATCTGAACATGTTAAGGTTACAGATGTCTTCCAGCCTTTTCTTGCTGTGGAAAGTTTTTATTCCCCATTATACTTTAACTGGGCCTCATAAAGATTATTTAACAAAATTAATCGTCTATAATTTGAATGTTTTCTGTAAATGAAGTGATGACAGGTAAATATGTTTTTTGATTGCAGTCTCTCGAATGGTGATTGATGAAGTCGGTGTAATTCAAAGCCACCTTGACATGGAGAAAAATTGCCGTGAAACTGCTGAAATATTTGCTTCAAAGGTATATCATGTATCCAACAATATGTCAAACTGATTTTCTTCCACTCTTATACACTAGAATTTTCTAACTCTTTGATTTCCCATTCCTCTCAAAATTATCTTTGAGCCAGCCATTATTTAACCATAACTTACTGACTCTCTCTGCTCGCCCTCAATATGTAGTATTGTATACTTGCATCTTTGACCTTCATCTTAAACGGTCAAGTTAAAATTTAGTAAAAGATTCTGCGCTATCTCTGAAGTCCAGTTTTTATTTTCTCTAAGAAACACATAGAAGTGATGGAATCTTATACTGACTATTAACAATGCACATTAAGGTTGTGATGGATTTCTAAGTTGATTCAATCACTCCGTTCCCAAAATTACTTGAAAAATACAATCTCCTCTATTAATTCCATTAACATGAATGTCACGTTTCAAATTTGAAATCTCTAACTTCAAGTGTATGCATAATACTAAAGAACCTGTTGGGTTACAGAACGTTATATTTTACCATGAATTTCTTCTTCTAGATTTTTACTTTTTATTGATTCTATAAATTCATGAAATGAACAATGATAATTTCTCAGCCTCGATTTTTTGTGAGCCTTGACAGAACTGATGAAATGTCCATCTCCTGGAACTGATGAGTTTTCATCTTGTACATTGTGATATTTGACACTTATTTGGCGGTAATGAAGCAACTGAACTTTCAAGAATAGTTTCATTGTAACGTCAATCAATCGCTAAAACAATTATAAGAAGAATAAAAGGACTAGAACACTTGTTCTGGTCTCTTTTTATTTTACTATTTTCACATTCTCATCAACTCCGTCAAGATTGAACACATCAGGGGAAATTTACAGCAGACAATAAACCTCCCAATCTGCACATCATTGGAATGTGGGAGGATACTGGGGCAACCGTGGAAACCCATAGACAATTGTGTGCCATCCTCTCTCAAAATCGAAGAGGCTTGCAATAGATCTGAGTGATGCTTCTGCTGTAGTTGGACATCTGACAGCTTGTGGAAACTCAAATACAACACTATAACTTGCATCGTCAAGTGTGTGAGGAAGTGTTGGGGTACATGAATGTCAAGTAGAAGAATTACTTGATAGATATGGTGGTTGGGTGAGTGGTTGTTGCTTAGATTCATGCATGAGGTTAGTGATGCAGTTGTTGGAAGAACGGATTGAATGCTGAACCCTCTGACCATGGCATCAATTATGAACAAATAGCCCCCAGATTCAGGAATAGTTTCTTCCCAGCTGTTATCAGGCAACTGGTCCCCTCGTCAGCTAGAGTGTGTCTATGTTTGGTTTAAACCAACATCTGCAGTTCCTTCTTACACATCATATCTACCTCATTGGAGATCGTTGAACTTTCTTTAATAGAATTCATTGGAATTCACTGTTATATCTCTGCACTAAATGTGTATTCTATCCTTTATCTGTACATCCTTCTATCCTTTATCTGTACATAGTGGATGGCTTCATTGTATTCATGTATAGAAACAAAGAACTGTGGATGCTGGTTAATAGACAAAAGTACACCAAGTGCTGGAGTAATTTAGCAAGTCAGGCAGCATCGCAGGGAAATGTGGATAGGTGATGGTTCGGGTTGAAAACCTTCTTCAGATGTATAGTTTAAAAAAACAAACTGGATAGCATGCAAACAAAATCTTTTCACTGTATCTCGATGCATGTGACAATAATAAACAAACATTATTAACTCCTTACCAAAACACATTGATGTCCTTGGGTTTTAATCCTCACAGCAACTTATCCTGCCTCCTGATCTTGGTGGGTGATTGAAAATCTTTCAGTAGGGAATTCCCCTTTTTTTCACCTCGAGTAGCTCCAATCCAGACTAAAAATCAAGACATCCGCACCCTTGTGCCCTCATTGGCCTGGTTTCAATTAGTGTCCAAAGCTTTTGCACCAACTTCATCCGCTGATTACAATAATTGCATTACTGTCTTTAGATGCATGCATATTTTCAATCCATACTAAGTTGTTTCAATGGTCTTTCACAAAATAGGACCCTGTGGTCATGGTCATGGTCATGGACATTCAATTGCCCCATTAGAAAACTACATAAGCTGAAAATGTGAAGATGATCAAGAGCATGAATATTGCGCCCACCTTCCATTGAATCATATATCATGAACTCAGGTTTTTCTATGATCTTCAGTCTCTCCCTAGATGTATATATCAAACAAACTGTTGCTTCTATACACTTCTTCCCTTAATGAATGCAAAATATCCTCTTGGAAAGAAGGAATAAGATAGATGTTGACTACCTATATTCATTTTTCCAATGGAAATAATTTCATAAGTGTTGTAATGTAAAAGATGATTGACTCTGGTATAGGTTACATCAACTTCGCTATATGTCTGCAATTCCCAGAATAAGATTAATAAAATAAATATGACACAATTTTGGATATAAATTGTTGCACGATAAATATTGAGTTATACTGTACAGATTGTAAAAAATAATTTGTAACCATGACTTCTAATGAGGACCTCTGCTCCCAGTTTCTGATTAATTTTATCGAAGACTGTAATTTTATGTAGTTGGTTCATCAGAGATGCATCACTTTTAGAATGATTTATATAGATCGTTGATTGCATGTGGATGCTCTCTGGCTTTCTCATCAGAAAATGGATTGGCAGACTATATCAAGGGCACATTTTATTTATAATATATGCCATTTCTGAGCTTTTACTCTCAGATATCACAGAAATCACACCTTCCGGGGGATAGATGTGAAGGTATTAGGTGTATATTTTCCCAAGGAACTAACTCAGAATTTTGATTGTAAGAACATATCTCAACCCATTAACTTGTCTTCACAATATAATTATTTGAAATTCATTCTGATGCTAACAAGGAAAATTACAGAAGCCAAAGGATTATTATACTGCTCTGAAAATGATGTTTCTTTTAGAATTGTATTCATTTAGATAGTGACGTGTCAGCGTACAAACCTTAAGGCTAAATATCTGTGCACATTCAGTCAAACAAACAAATACCATACCAAATAAAATCATTATCTGAAGCATTAATTGTCTCACTGTGAATCATAATTTTAAAGCAACCAATTTGCATTCAAAGGGAATTTACTGAACAACTATTTGCAAAAACATCTGGATATCATCCAAGATAGATTTGTTTTGCGAATATTTATCAAATGCATCCCAAAAAATCACCAAGGCTTTCATGACAGTTTTTAGAAAGATCATGGCTACAGGCAGGTGTAAACACTGCCAATTTTCTTTCCAAATCATATGCTGCTATGATTTAGAAAAATATTGTCATTAGTCCAAAATCATGGTGCAATCCAACTAATAAAACTTGTCTACATCTTCACCACACAGACTCTCATGGTTCAAGAAAGGAGCTAGCCATAACTTTCACCAGGCCAGCAATATTTCCATCAATTTCCATACTGAATTGAAATTAATACATTGCTTAATTTTGAATGGTTGATTTTGATTGAATACATACCGAAGACGGAGCTTTAATTGTATTATTAAATATTAGACATGCTCTACATACATTTCCATAACATGAGCCTTTTCAAATTCTGAGTTGTCTGTTTATAACAGGAACATTATAATTCTAATTTTATTGCTTTTCCTTTTTAATTAAATTAATATTTAACAGTAAGATGACATTCAAAAATATTACTGGTAGACAAAAATGCTGGAGAAACTCAGCGGGTGAGGCAGCATTTATGGAGAGAAGGAATAGGCGACGTTTCGGGTCGAGACCCTTCTTCATAAATATTATTGGCATCTTAATGTTGCTCAACTTTTATCCTAAGTTTTACATTAAATGTTAGGTTACTGCTGGATCTTCAGAATATTTCAGCTTGTGGCGGCTCCCAAGGGTCGTGCCACCTTAGTGTCGAACCCCTCGGCACAGGAGTGGTTCAGTCCGGAGGCGGCCCTTAGCCGGAGGCTTTAAAGGCAGGGGTTTGGGTGCCATCTTCCTCTCGTTTGGTCTTCCCTACAACCGGGAGGAGCTGAATAAAAAGTGTCTCTCTAAACACGACTTTGTGCTTAATTCCGAGACCCACGTACTACATTGGTGACCCCCGACGCTCCATTGGCGTCATGATGGAGAACAGACAAAGCCCTACCTCCTCACAGGCCGGCCTGGCCCTGTCTCTGGACGCGGTCTCCATAAAACTGCCCAAGTTCTGGACCACCCGGCCGCTCATCTGGTTCCAGCAGGCGGAGGCCCAGTTCATGTAAAGTTCATGTAAGGGATATTGGCATCAAAGGCATGGTCAGAATTTAATATCCCCAATGCCCTTGAGAAGTTCAGTTTAGAGATTCAACCTTAGAAACAGGCCCTTTGACTCAGCTAGTCCACGCTGACCAATGCCATTCACACTAGTCCTATGTTATTCTTCTTTCTCATCCACTCCCTACACACGAGGGGCAATTTACAGAGGTCAATTAACCTGGAAACCTGGACATCTTTGGGCTGTGGAAGGAAACAGAGCACCCAGAGGAAACCCACGTGGTCACTGGGAGAAACTGGAAACTCTGCACAGACAACACCCACGGTTAGGCGCAAACCCAGGTCTCTGCTGCTGTGAAGTATCACCTTTACCAGCTGTGCCACTGTTCTGATGAGCTGCCTTCTAGAATTGCATCAGTTAGAAGTATAGCCCCATTTGGTAGTTTCCGATTTAGACCCAGACGTGGTGGGGAAATGGTAATAAACTTTCGGAGAGCTTGCAAGGGTCTGTTTTCACTGAAAAATTCTGACAGCTGCAAGGATAACTACTTTTAATGTAAAATTTATGATAAAAGTTGATCAACATTGAGGTTGCAGTAATAGTTATGAACGTGGTCCAACTTTCTTCCATTTACTTTTTTGCACTTTAATTTCTCGTTGTTGGAACCTATGCATTTGGTAAATTGCTAAATCACTGTAGATTGTACACACTGTAGCTATTGGGAATGAGAGGAGGAATTTTCTTCCCCAGATTTAAAGTGTTGATTTTTGGTGGGTGATATTAAGCTACCTTTGTATTATTCTGAGTTAAGTTCATCCAGGTAAGCGGACAATTCTGCATCTGATGCCTGGCAAGTAGTTAATATGTGGCAGACATTCTCAGGGGATTAGAAAATGAACCACTTGCTACGTAATACTCTTTGACTTGTTCTCACAACGACATTACCTACAATTCAATTAAGTTTCAAATTGACCCTTCCACCCCACCTAACCCCAGGATACTGATTGTGAGGAATTTGACGACAATGGTACTATTGAATGTCAAGGCGAAAGCAATAGAATCTCAAGCTTGAAATAGTATTGCTTAGCACCTAGATGGTGCAAATGTTATCTTTCACTGAGCAGCCCATATTGTTACTTGGGTCTGTGTGCACTCACAGACTTCTTTATCAACTAAGGTATTGCAAATTGAATTGAACCCTGTGTAATCATTGGCAAACAATCCTACTTCTGACTTTACAGCAAAGGCAATCTTTGGAGCAGTTATATTTGGTTGGGCCAAGACATTCCCCTGAGAATTGCCAAGTGCAATATTCTATGGCTGAGATAATTGGCTTCAAACAACATGAACAATTGTTCTTTGTATTAGATACCACTTCGGTTTTTTCTTGATTCCTATTGACATTGGTTTTACCAGGGCCCCTTGATCCTAACCCGGTCAAATGCTGCTTTGGTGACAAAGCCAGGCACTCTCACTTCTCTTTTGGATTTCTGCAGTTTGCCCACATTCAGGAAGGGAAAGTGAAGGAACCATGCACCTGTCTGCACTGGCTGGACATCCATGGGAGGGTCAAAAGCTTCCAGTTCCTGAATGTACACATCTCTGATGATATGTCCTGGGCCCAACACATCAATGCAATCACACACAAAGCTTATCAATGTCTTCAGTTCCTCAGAAGTGTGAGGAGATTTGGCATGTCATTGAAGAATCTAATGAACTTCTACAGATGCGCCATAGTGAAGATATTAACTAGTTACATAAACTAGGCCTGGTTTAGAAATTCGAATGCTCAAGAATGAAGAAAGTTGCACAAATTGGTGGACATTGCCCCGTCCATCATGACCTCCCCACCATCAAAGGGATCTACAGGAAGCATAGCACAAAGATGATAGCTAATATCATCAAAATCCCTCACGACCCTGGCCATGCTCCTACGGACCTGCTACGGACATTCTCCGAGTTCGAATCAGGCCCTTTAAGGGAAGATTATGTCTGTGTAACTTGATTGAATTGTTTGAGGTAATAAGACGGGTCATCGCATGTAGTACATTTAATGGAAACTGCTTGGAGTTTAAAGAGGAATTTGGCAGCGTCCAACCAGGAATGTAAAAACCATTAGAATCTAAGAGAATTGTGGGATGTTGGATTCAATGTTTGGTCAATGAGAGAAAGTCAAGAAAAATATTTGTGATTATGTGCAATAGTCTTTTTGCAGGCACATTACCGGCCTCTTTGCTTTCCATGACATATATTAATGACTTAAAGACCTTCTCAAGATCTTGTTACAACATCCCAATATAGTCATACAGCATGGAAATAAGTCCTTTTAGCCCAACTTGCCCATGCTGACCAACATGCCCCACCTACACTAGTCCCACCTGCCTGCATTTGGCCATATCCATCTAAACCTGCCCTATCCATATACCTGTCTAAACACTTCTTAAACATTGCAATAGTACCTGCCTCATAAGTACCTGCCTCAGCCACCTCCTCTGGTAGCTCGTTCCATGTCCCTAACATCCTTTGTAGAGCATGAGTTGCATACTAGTCAGTCCAATGCCACTTGAAATATTTCCTTATCTTCAGGCAGTACTTACACATTCATTATGCATTTAAGATGTTTGTTGCCTGGCATAGAAATCACAACAGAAGACCTTTGCCTCCTCTACATTGAGAGAGCTGTTTTCCACTCAGAGCCTCAGTCATTCCACCTTAATTTGCTCAAAGTGAACGATGGTGAAAGTGCATGCATTGCTGGGATCTTTGCATAGGTTCACTGCTGGTATTTCATAAGGTTAAAATCCATTTCTTTAAGTGATCCAGTTTTGCTTATCAGGCTTTATCATTCTTTGCTTTGTCAGAGCTGTCTCTGCTCTTCACAGTTTTGAAGTGCACCATTATCAGATTCTTTGGGAGTATTTAGAATAAGTTTAAAAGAGTACAGCGCATGGTTCCCAATGAATAACAAAGCAGCACATGTATATCCTAGTGATTTAAAATGAGGAATTATGTGGTTGAAATTTCTTTATGAAATGATTGCCTTTGGTTTAGAATTCAATATAATAGCTGTACAATGTGATTTATATAATAATAAGTGTGTGTACTATCCTCTTGGCACAAAGACTTCTGCATTTCTGCTGAGGTTCTATAAGGTGCTGGTCAGGCCACATTTGGAGTACTGTGAGCAGATCTGGGCCCCATATCTGAGGAAGGATGGTGCTGGCTCTGCAGAGGGTTCAGAGGAGGTTTACAAGAATGATTCCAGGAATAATAATAATAATAATAATACATTTTATTTAATGGGCGCCTTTCAGACATCTCAAGGACACCTTGCATAGTAATCGGAATAACATATAATCGGAATATAACAAGTAATAAAGACATCACAGAGACACAAATTAAAAACAGAATTCAATCCAAAAACAGAAAATCAAAAACACAGTGTGAAGAGGGAGCAGCGGCAGCCAAAGCGCGCCAGCGTCCACTCTCTCTTCACGGTAGCCATCTTGGACACAGACCTACAGGACTACAAATTAGACAAAAAAAAAAAAAAATCATCCCCCCACAATGGATACCACTGTGGGGGAAGGCACAATGTCCAGTCCCCACCCCATGTTCACCCCAAAGTCAGGCCTATTGAGGCCACCGCAATTGCCTCTACGGAGGCCCGATGTCCCCGGCCGTTCTCACCGGGTGGTCTTGCCCCGGCGTCGGGAGAGTTCTCTCGGCGGCTGGGCCACCTGGAACGGCCGCTTCCTGGTTGGAGACCGCGGCTGCCGAAGCCGACAAGGCCGCGCCGGTTTGGAGCTCCCAGGCTCCCGATGAAAAAGTCGGCGCCGCCTCTCCGCACTGCCACCTCTCCGCACTGCCACCTCGCCGCACTGCCGCCTCTCCGCTCCGCAGACCCGCAGCCCGGAGATGTTGCTCTCGGCGGTCCAGCGCGTCGCTCCAACGCGGCGATCCAGGCAAGGCGTCGCCCGCTCCACTCCGCTCTGCTCCAGTGCTTCAATGCTGTGCCGCCGCCGAGGCCGAGGTGCTGGGCGGTCCCCGCCAGGAAACGGCGCTCCAAGTCCGCTGGTAGGCCACGAGGACGGGTCGATGGGCAGCCCGGAGAAAAGGCTGCCACACCGACCAGGTAGGGACCTAGAAATAAAGTTTACACCTACCCCCCACATTAAAAAGACCATATCCCCTACAAACAAAAAAAACTGTGAGCAGTACTGTGAGCAGATCTGGGCCCCATATCTGAGGAAGGATGGTGCTGGCTCTGCAGAGGGTTCAGAGGAGGTTTACAAGAATGATTCCAGGAATGAGTGGGTTAGCATATAATGAGCATTTGCAGCACTAGGCCTCTACTCGCTGGCATTTAGAAAGTTGAGGGGGGACCTGATTGAAACTTACAGAATAATGATAAGCATAGATAGAATGGTTGAAAGGATTTTTCCACTGGGACAGTCTGGGATCAGAGGTCATAGCCTCAGAAATTAAAGGCGCTCTTTTAGAAAGGAGGTGAGGGGGAACTTCTTTAGTCAGAGTTAAGGGCCTATCCCACCAGCATACGACTGCATGCGGCTAGCGCGACCTAACGTGGTCGCTTGAGCCGTACGGCCTCGCGGGGCTGGTCCCACTTCAATCGCCGGAGCCGTATGGAGTTGTGCGGGGCTGGTCCCGACATCGCGCGGGGCTCCGAAAAACTGACACTGTCCAAAAATTCCGCGCGGCAACGGCCTGTCGGCCCGCAGCCACATTGAGGCCGTACGCAGCGCCTCAACGGGCGTACCCACCATCCTGATGCCGTACGCAGCGTCTTGATGGCGTATGCCTAGTGCATGGCGTTGCATGATTATGTCACCGCCCGGCGTGCCGTTGCGCGATGACGTAACCGTCCAATGCCGTGCAACATCCAAATTCAGTCAGCCCGCCTCCTGCCCAGCTGATTGGTGAGTATGATGTTGGGACCAGCCCCGCACAACTCCAGACGGCTCCGTGGTTGGAAGTGGGACCGGCCCCGCGAGGCCGTATGCCTCAAGCCAACACGTTTGGTCGCGCTAGACGCATGCAATCGCATGTTGGTGGGACAGGCCCTTTAATCCGTGGAACACATTGTCACAGAGAGCTGTGGAGGCCATATCAGTGGATATTTTTAAGGCAGAGATAGACAAATTCTTGATTAGAATGGTTGTCAAGGGTTATAGGTGAAGGCAGGAAAATGAGATTAGGAAACATAGATCAGCCATGATTGAATGGTGGAGTAGACTTGAAGGGCCGAATGGCTTAATTCTACTCTTATAACTTGTGAACTTGTAACTTGTGAATTTTATATCTTCATCTCCAATAACTGCAATTGCCTGGTCACAGGTTACTCTACCTTTAAGTGATTATCGTCACTGGTGTCTTAGTATTCAGAGATGCTGGCAATCCAAACATAATAGTATATTCTGGAAATCATCTCACATTTTACCTTATCTTGTTTTTCCTTTCTTGAAAGAATGCCATAATATCGGTCAAGAATATTTTTTTTGGAAAGATGTGCATATTTCTCCAACTGGCCCATCAGTTTGTACCTTGTCATGGAAGTTCATCAACAGCTGAAGTAACACAGAGAACTGCAGATACTGGAGTCTTTAACAATACACTAAGCGCTGGAGTAACTCAGCAGGTCAAGCAGCATCTATGGAGGGAGGAAGCGTCCTGACCCTAAACATTATCTATCCATTCCCTCCATAGATTCTGCCTAACCCACTAAGTTACTCCAGTATTTAACACTAATGGCATGTAATTTTATCTTGTCTTGTGCCATGGCACTTGACAAATTATAATAATATTTGATCTAAATATTGATCTTTTCAAAGTTGGAATAATTCTTCGTTCAAGGAATTTCTAAAGGAAAAATCCCTTGAAAACCCATTTTTAGTGAGAATGTGTTTACCTTTGCAAAACCTTTCATTTACAGCTCCACAAGGACAATAAGAACCTTAAAAGAATCAGCATGCTCTGCATGGGGAAACTGGCAACAGATACGCTCCCTGTTGAGCTTTCCTTAGGAGAAGATTCAACAATTGATGCTACAAATATGCATTTAGACAAGGATATTGGATGTACTTCTATAGAATGTCAACATCAAATTCAAGGTGAGTTAGTACAGGAGGAGAATGTTTTATTGATAATGGGGACATCCTAATGCCACCAATGCCTTCCCTTGAAATTTAAAGAAAAGATGGTTATCAACAATTGCAGCAGCATCTTGATCAGCTGGTCAAGTGGGCTGAGGGATGGCTAATTGAATTTAATGCAGATAAGTGCATGTTGCATGTTGGGAAGTCAAACCAGGGCAGGGCCCTAAGGCGTGTTGTTGAGTAGAGGGATCTAGGAGTACAGGTACATTGTACTCTGAAAATGTCATCACAGGTATATAGATGGGTTGAGAAAGCTTTCAGTATATTGACCATCATCGGTCAGGATATTGAGTATAAAAGTTGGGATGTTATGTTACAATTATATAAAATGTTGGTGAGGCTGCATTTACAGTATTGTGTTCAGTTTTGATAACCCACTATAGGAAGGATGCGGTTAAGCTGGAAAGAGTGCAGAGAAGATTTACAAAGATGTAGCCAGGACTTGAGGGCCTGAGCTATATGAAGGGGTTGAGCAGTCGAGGACATCATTCCTTGGTGCGCAGGAGGCTGAGTGATGTTCTTATAGAGATGTATAAAACTATTAAGATAATAGATAGGGCACAGATTTTTTTGCCCAGAGCAGGAGTATCAAGAACTAGAGGACATAGGTTTAAGGTGAGACGGGAAAGATTCAATAGGAACCTGAAGGGCATCTTTTTCACACAGAGGGTGATGGGTATATGGAACAAGTTGTCTGAAAATGTAGTTGAGATAGGAACTATAATAACATTAAAATACATTTTGACACGTCCCTGGAGAGGAAAGTTCATCAACAGCTGAGGTAACATGAACGGCAGACACAGGGAACTGCAGATACTGGAGCCTTGTTTAGAGGGATATGGGCCACCCATAGGTAGGTGAAACTAACATAGGATGGGGCATCGGTTGGCATGGACAAGTTGAACTGTAGGGCCTGTTTACGTGCTATATGACTCTATTGCCATATTGTAGCATTGCTTAATTCTTGTAAAGTACTTTATGGATTAGAGATCATAGTTTAATGGAGGTTGTTTTTGATAATTGACATAAATTGAATGTCTTGCCTTATTTGTAGAGTGAAGCAAATCTTGTAAGAGTCCATCATAAGCCCGTATTCACATATTGGTTTTTAATACACTATTTTAAAATGGTACACAGTCCAGTTTTGGGGTTCAATTAGGTCTATTTTGAGTTATTTTTTTTATTGTCGGTAAATGTTACCGTAAAATGATTTTGAATTTGGATACTACGTAGACAACCAAATGGCTGTGTTCAATGGCTAACCTGCAAATGTTTAAACTTATTTGTTTCCAATGACAGTTTCTGTTGTTTCCAAATATTCCAGTCTTTGTTTTGTCTTGAGATCGAGCAAATGTCCATATGGTGCCAGCGCAATAACCTGGCCCTCAACACCAGCAAAACCAAGGAACTGATTGTGGACTTTGGAAGGAGTAGGAGGGGGACCCACAGCCCCATTTATATCAATGGGTCGATGGTTGAAAGGGTCAAGAACTTCAAATTCCTGGGCGTGCACATCTCTGAAGATCTTTCCTGGTCCGAGAACACTAACGCAATTATCAAAAAAGCTCATCAGCGCCTCTACTTCCTGAGAAGATTATGGAGAGTCGGATTGTCTAGGAAGACTCTCTCTAACTTCTACAGGTGCACAGTCGAGAGCATGCTGACCAGTTGCATCGTGGCTTGGTTCGGCAATTTGAGCGCCCTGGAGAGGAAAAGACTACAAAAAGTAGTAAACACTGCCCAGTCCATCATCGGCTCTGACCTTCCTTCCATCGAGGGGATTTATCGCAGTCGCTGCCTCAAAAAGGCTGGCAGTATCATCAAAGACCCACACCATCCTGGCCACACACTCATCTCCCTGCTACCTTCAGGTAGAAGGTACAGAAGCCTGAAGACTGCAACAACCAGGTTCAGGAATAGCTACTTCCCCTCAGCCATCAGGCTATTAAACCTGGCTCGGACAAAACTCTGATTATTAACAACCACTTTCTGTTATTTGCACTTTACCAGTTTATTTATTCATGTGTGTATATATTTATATCATGGTATATGGACACATTTATCTGTTTTGTAGTAAATGCCTACTATTTTTTGTGTGCTTAAGCAAAGCAAGAATTTCATTGTCCTATACAGGGACACATGACGATAAACTCACTTGAACTTGAACACTTGAACTTTGTTTCCATAATTAGCTGGTGAAGGAATAGCCGAAGTAAGTAAATGAATAATAGTCCATTCTGCTAAAGATTCTCATCTTGTTCAAACCCTATTGAGGCCAACCTAAACATAGATAGTGCTAAACACTGTTCCACTCCTTTCCTCTGAAATTCCTTATCCTAACATTTATAAAAGTTCATCTCAATTATAAAATAAATCTATCATTTATGTAAATTAAAATGTTTCTATAACTTAGATCTTCGAGAAAAACTGACAATAGCACTGGAAGAGAAGAAGCAGTTGTCTTTTCAGCTGGAGACCATAAAAGGTCATTGCAAGGACTTGACTGATAAAGTAAGTATCCAATGCAAAAGATATCTTGTTGAAATAAAGAAAGGCTCTTGAAATAATTATGAGCACTATTTTAGCTGAGTGGTATTAATCTTCTGGAGTCTGAAGCGTCATCTGTCCATTACCTCTCCAGATGCTGCCTGACCTGCTGAGTTCTCCAGCATTTTAGTTTTTGTTCAAAATTCCAGCATCTGCAATCTCTTGTGTCTCTATAGTATTAATCTTAACTTGGTGAAAGCCAAAAGATCATAGGTTCAAACTCCACATTCAAGATTGTGTATATTAGTAATGCAATATTCTATTCCAAGTTGGATAAGGATGTGCCCGTTATACTATTTTTCCTGATATTCTAATCAATATTTATACACCACATCTGCTGGCTCCTCAAGACTACTTTTCAATTTTGTGTATTTTTGGCATTTGAGGGGTTAACATTACTTGTGTGGTAATACTTCAAAAGTTAATCATGGCTGATTTAGTGTCATAGCTTTTAATATACAGTAGTTTCCTAATCTCCCATTGCCACCACATGTCTCATGTCTTCGTAGTTCATTTACATTTAAGACCTGGCTTCATATTGAATGAAATTACTTAAACTCTTAATAAAAAAATCTACCATATTATGATCTGCATGCCCCCTCCCCTCCATGCAACACCTCAAGGCCCTTTAACTATAGTTCACCAATTAGCTCCTTCTCATTGCACGAAACTGGATTTAAAATAGCCTGTTCCCTCACTAGTTCTATAACATATTGATCTAGAAAGCCATCTTTCGTGCATTCCATGAATTCATTTCCCACACTATTGAAGCTAATTTTGTTTGTCAAGCTGATATAGATTGAAGATGGCCAATAATATTGTATATGTGTTATATGCACATTTATTTTCCTGGTTTACCCTTGCCCTACTTACCATTACAGATTGGGGACAGGGCATTTATACCTTATACCAATGTTTTCTGTCCTTTGCTGCTGATTTTAATGTTTAACTTTCTGATCTCAGTTCCTTCCCCTCAACTACTTTTTATATCATTTATTCAAATTAGACACATTAAACCTACTCCAACTGCTCGTCCATTTTGTCATATTTTATTAACATTTTGTATCATGAAACATTTTATACTCAATATTAGTCACTTTGTAAACGTCTGTGTAATGGCTTCAAAATTAATTAATTCATTCAAAATAGTATTTCATTGCCAGTGAATATTTGGGATTCTAGGATTGTGATAGGTACTATACAAATGAAAATGCTTGATGTAAATCCTTAAAGCAGCTTTTACAATTCACCTTGTTAATTGCATGACGAAAATAGTTATATGTGACATTGCCCACAGGTAAAATGCAGTCAAATACAATCTATTGATGCAACAAACAAAAATCTTAAATATCATCATTTGCCTGAGAATAATTTTGTAACATTAGTTCTTTCATATTATTTCAGGGCATGGTTTCTTTTTCTTAATGCAATTTTTAACATTGTTATCCTCCCAACACTTCTGTTTTGAAGCTTTATTCTGGGATTGAGGCATGTAGCAGAGAGAAAATATTGACCTTATTGACATCTTAGAATCATGGCCGTGAACAGAGGATAAACAAGTGCTAAGAGGATATTGAATGTTTTCTCAAGACAGTCCAATTAAGTGAGATAGAGTGGCAACATTATTGATCAGATGCTAAATCCACCTTTTTGATGATGGTTAAAAGGTTAAAAGCAGGAGGGAAGAAAACTGGTAGAATGCACTAATGAAAGGAGCAACAATTGGTACCTGCTGTTCAGTTGTATCAAAGAAATCAAGCAGAGATTAAAACTAAAATGCTAACCATTGAAGGGAACATCAGTCAGCATCTGAAAGATTAAAGAGAGGTATTGTTTCAGTGGATCAATATTTACTGAGTTTTTTTTTGAAAAACAATAATGATAATAAAATAAAACGATAAAATAATCTACAAAGAAATTCATTGTGAATTTGGCACATTTTGAAATGCTAAGTATTATTGAAAAGTTCTTCAATATGAATATATAAATGGTTCAGTATAAACCAGCTAAGAGATGTGAAAAATATCTCTAACCACGGATCAACTAAAACAACGACTAATTATTTACTCCAATTAGCAACATGATGCATAGAACAGGTAATGTTTATCCTTGAAATCTGGCTTATATTTTAATGTTATTCCCTTTGGGATAAAGACAGCATTTGACCAAGTAGGGTATCAAGGAGCCCTGGTAAAACAGGTCAATGGACATTAAGGGAAAATGTTTGGGTTTGTACAAATGACACGCCATCTGACTTCTCAAATAGTTTCCTCTTTGTAGATAAGCATAAATATCTCTAATAGATTTTATTATTAGGTGTTATTTTAGTGATGCTGGTATTTATTGTAATATATATTCCTTTTAATTTTTCCAGTTACGAAAAGAAGAAGAAAGAAACATTGTTCTGGCTACAAAGGTTGACAAACAAAATCAAATTCTAGCCAAGTACAATAAAGGTTTTTGAATTTTTAATTCATAAGTATTGTTCTAGATCAATAGATTGGTAAAACTGGATAGAAAACAATTACACTAAAATATACATTAAACTTATTGAAGTATGGTATGGCAGTGAGAGTCTGACAGAACTCTCATCAGAGAGGGGAGAACATCTTCAAAGTAGGCATGCCTTGAAGAGCTTTCACAATGGAGCATTAAAATGTAGACAAGTAACTGCAGACGCTGGTTTACAAAACAAGACACAGAGTGGTGGAGTGAAACAAGAGGTCAGGCCGCATCTGCGTCAGGAAATAGACTGGATATTTCGGGTAAAGACCCTTCTAGTGACCTGACCCGAAATGCCATAAATCCATGTTTTCCAGAGATGCTGACTGATCCGCTGAGCTACTCTAGCACTTTGATGGGGTTTTTTGGAAACCAGCATCTGCAGTTCCTCGTATTGCCAATTACGGAGACTATATTGGCATCTGCCCCAATCATTAAGCAGAAAAACGTGCCAGTGTACAGATGTAAC